>NC_066865.1:13335964-13663066 GCF_025177605.1 Cucumis melo | reverse complement strand
AAGCATTGGGAGTACCCAAATATCTCCCGACGTATACATGAAGCCCGTCAGGAGATGCATTATTTCTACCGACGCCAGTACACATCGAGAGATATTGAGGCACTCTTGACGCGTTGACCAATGGTGTCGGTAGTGGGCATCTACTGCCGACGTTTCACATGACACATCAGAAGAGATACTATATACCGACGTATCTTTTTCTGTGTGTAGAGAGATATCCTTTGTCCCGTTGCCGTTTCTTCCGACAGTGCAAGTAGGCGTCGGGAGATGCAGAATTTCTTGTGGTTCTTGTGGCCCATAGTTAAATAGGCTCATCAGTCTTAGCAACAGTATAGAGTTAACCACATTGCACAATAGGTCTCATGAAATATTTGAGACTAGGACAAAACATATTGAAAGCATAAAACATTCTTTTTGCTTTCAAATTACATGCTTTCAAATCACATGGTCATAGCATTTTGTTGAACATCGCACAGAAATTAGGTTTAAACCATTCTTTGCTTGAATCATAAATTGAGGTGTAGATACTTAAAATTTTCTTTTGGTTTGGTATACAACCACTTGAATAGACATGCTGATAAAATCATAATATTCTTTTTTTTTTTTCATAATCTATAATTTTTTAAATAAATTATTAAAGTGATATATACTTTAAACTTAAATTCATATTTTAATTTGTTTGCTCTAGATTATTTGTTGAAAATATAAGAGATATAACTACGATAAGAAAGTGTGATATTTTTTTAAAATATAGTTGTATCACGCTACTCCATTTGAAAATCAGGATATAGAATTTAGTTGAACAATAATGAAAATCCTAAGAAAGAATTGATATCAAACCTTACGTGTAAATTAGCTAATTTCGAGGATAATTATTTTAAAGGTAAAACAGTTTGGAAAGTATTTTTAAATATAACAAGATTTTATTATCGATAGACAACAATATACATTTATTAGTATCAATCATTATTAAAATTGATAGATATATATTATTAAACACTCGAATTATTATATTGGTAGACAATGATAGATACTAATAGATGTCTATCGTTGTCTACCATTAATAATGGTCATCTATTAGCGTCTTTTCAGTGATAGACAACATTGACATTTTACTGTATTTATAAATAAGTTGACTTATTTTGTTATATTTGAAAACAACCCTATTTATCTAATAGAGAAACAAAAATTTAAATATATAGAGAAACATGTGGTTTAAAATGTGATTTCAATGGATTCAAACACAAAAAATAACTAAGAGTATTCTACTTGGCATAATTCCTAAGACACTTAAACAGTTATATTAATACTGTTGGATAACATATTAAATTTTTCTTAATCCATCATGTTAAGTTTTTAGGTCAATGAGTGATTTAAGTGGTATATGAGTAGATTGGTTTAGTAGGTTTGATAAAACTTATAATGAACTAGTTTTTCTACCTTAAGACTCCATTAAATCTCTCATTTAGGAAATAATAATCTAGACGAGCCAACGAGCCCAACACAAAAAGAATCACTCAATTTGAAGCTAAAATGGGTGAAGACGGGCCAAAACAAGATCAATGATTTGTAAATAAGTAGAAAACCAGCACTATGAGGCGCTAGTGGCAAATCCAAGTAGGACCCAAAACCACCACCAAGGTGGTTGGAAGAGTGAGTCACAACCACTACACTACAACCATATTTTGCTAAAATTCAAGCATTATTTAATATATATTGTAATCTAAAACATCAAAATTAATAATAAAATACAAAAATCAATAATGTGAAGAGGGAGGAGGGTGTCACAATCGTAACTTCTTAACACGATTGTGCGGCACTTGTTTAGCTCGATCAACAAGTCAGCCGTTCGAAATTCGGAATCCGCAGACAAACTCGCGGTATGATGTAGCCTCCCTCCTCGTTCTTGAGAAAATGTTTTTATAAAACGGGAAAGAGAAATTAAATAGTTGAAAACATCATAAAGAAAGCATTGAAGACTGTCAATTGCAAAGAAAATAGCTTAACTTGCAAAGAGTGCGAAAAGGCTTGGGCGAGGGTCGGACTAGTCATGTACCCCCTATAGTACATATTGAGATTTTTGGCCTTGGCACGCTTGCATATGAAAAAGCCGAAATGTTACACTGTGACTCGGCGACACCTAAACGAAAGAATTAACCTAAACTACTTTCAAGACATAAAGATAAAGTGATTTGGGGGTATTCGGGCATACGGCCATCGGTAAATAATACCTTGGACGATTATGCCCTTGACATTCTCCCCCACCTAAATGGTTGACGTCCCCGTCAACTGGCGAAGCTTGAAATCTTCAATCTTCTGCTTCCACGCTTCAAGGTCTTCGACACGCTCCCAGCTGGTCTCGTCCACAGGAAGGTTCTTCCACTTTACTAGATACTCGTGGATTCTTCGTGCGGTTCTTCTGCCCCTCCTTACTCGCTCGACCAGAATTTCTTCAACATCTTTGTCTTCCTTCTGACTAAGGTCGATAATTGGGCGAGTTACGATATTCCGCTGCAGATCCTCCGTGTCTTGATGGTATGGTTTCAGGTTACTAACATGAATTACTGAGTAGATTTTCATCCATGTGGGCAATGCTACTCTATAAGAAGTATTCCCTACCTTTTTCAGCACTTCAACTGGTCCTTCGTACTTCTTGACGAGACGCTGGTCTTTGCGTCCTCGAAACCTGACTTGCTCTGATCGTAGTTTGATGAGTACTTGGTCTCCCGCCCGAAACTCAAGAGGCCGTCGCTTCTTATCTGCCTACTTCTTCATCCACTTCGATGCTTTTTCTAAGTATGCTCGGGCGATGTCGTTTGTCTGTTTCTACTCCTTCGTGAAATTGAGGGCTTGAGGGTTCTTCCCTGCAAAGGGATGATCAACAAGGTGTGGCAGTACTGGTTGCCTCCCAGAAACAATCTCAAATGGGCTTCTCCCTGTAGATGAACTTGTCTGAGCGTTGAAACAGAATTGGGCTATGTCCAACAGCTGGACCCAGTTCTTTTGCCTTGCGTTTACAAAATGGCGCAAGTATTCCTCGAGCATGCAGTTGAATCGCTCAGTCTGGCCGTCAGTTTGGGGATGTTAGCTTGAGGATATATTCAGACTTGTCCCCAAGAAGGAAAATAATTCCGTCCAGAAAGAGCCAATGAATCTACCATCCCTGTCCCTCACTATACTTGTCGGGATTCCCCACAACTTAACAACATGCTTAAAGAACAATTGAGTTGTCATTTCTACTGAACACTGCTTGGTGGTGGGGATGAAGGTGGCGTACTTTGGAAAACGATCAATGATGACTAAGATGGCTTCAAGGTCGCCTACCTTAGGAAGATGGGTGATGAAGTCCATAGAGACACTCTCCCAAGGTCTTGTTGGAACCGGTAGAGGGTCGAGAAGTCCAACAACCTTCACTTTCTCTACTTTATCTTGTTGGCAGATGAGACACGTCTTAGTGTACTACATGACATCATCTCTCATATTCGGCCAAAAGTAGCCCTTCTTCAACAAGGCGTACGTCCGCTGCCATCCGGGATGGCCAGCCCATAGAGTGTCGTGACACTCATACAACAATTTCTTCCTTTAGTCCCCTGCTCTTGGAACATATAGTCGATTGCCCTTTGTGACTAACAAGTCTTCCTCGACCCAAAACTGTCGTGTTTTGCCCGCCTTCACTAAATTCATGACATTCTGAGCGGCATGATCTTTCTGTAGGAACTCTCTCAAGGTGTCTCTAACCGACCCGCCAATCTCGCTCTTCCGGAGGTGAGCTAACGGGCATATGGCTGCATGTTCTTGTTTTCTGCTTATGGCATCAGCAGCCTGGTTGCTCGACCCCTTCTTGTGTTCAAATTCGAAGTCGAACTCGGCCAGAAATTCCTGCCATCTTGCTTGTTTCGAAGTCAACTTTGGCTGGGTAAAGAAGTGGCAGGTTGCACTGTTGTCCGTCTTCACTACAAACGACGAACCTAGTAGGTATTGTCTCCAGGCCCTCAAACAATGTACTACTGCGAGCATTTCTTTTTCGGACACAGTATACCTCCTTTCGATTGTATTCAATTTTCGACTTTCGTATGCAATCGGGTGCCCATTCTGTAGGAGTACACCCTCCAATGCATAGTCAGATGCATCTGTCTCAACTTCGAAAGGTTTGGTCACATCCGCAATCCCTAAAAGTGGCCCCTCCATCATGGCTTGTTTTAGGCCGTCGAAGGCGACTTGGCACTTGGGGTCCCAATTCCAGTGAACGTCTTTTTTCAGTAGTTCAGTCAGCGGGCTTGCTCGTTTGAAGAATCCCTCGACAAATCGACGATAGTAATTTGCCAGCCCGAGGAAGGAGCGTAACTCCAAGACTGATTTCGGCATTGCCCATTCGCGTATCGCAGCAATCTTCCCTTCTTCCATTCCAATTCGGCCACACTCTATCACATAGCCCAAGAAGTTTATCCGCTCTTGTGCAAAAGAGCATTTTTCTCTTTTGACATACAACTGATTCTCTTTCAATTTCTGAAAAACCTTTTGCAGGTGGTCTCTATGTTCCTCCATGGTCGTACTATAGACCACTATATCATCGAGGTAGACTACTACGAATTTATCGGGATATTCGTGGAAGACCTGGTTCATCAACGTACAGAAGGTGGCAGGGGCGTTGGTGAGACCAAATGGCATTACGAGGAATTCGAACGCACTATATCGGGTGACACAGGTTGTCTTCGGCTCATCTCCCTCTGCAATTCTCACTTGGTAGTACCTTGACCGCAAGTCTAACTTTGAAAAATATTTCGCCCCATGTAAGCGATCGAACAAGTCAGTAATTATGGGAAGTGGATACTTGTTGCGAACTGTGAGTTTATTCAGGACACGATAATCAATGCACAATCGTAAACTCTCATCTTTCTTCTTCTGGAAAAGAACTGGGGCCCCATACGGAGCTTTTCCAGGCCTAATGAACCCTGCATTTAGTAACTCATCTAACTGTTTCCGAAGTTCAGCTAACTCCGGAGGCGCCATACGATAAGCATTCTTCGCAGGCGGTTTTGCCCCTGGCACCAACTCGATCTCATGATCAATCATTCTCCGAGGTGGCAAAGACTTGGGCAAGCTATCGGGCATCACATCACGGTACTTCTCTAGCACGCGCACGATCTCCTTAGGGACTGTCTCCCCTGAGTTCTCTGGCGAATTGAGTTGGATGACCATAAATGTTGGTTCGTCTCGAGAGAGACCCTTCTTTACTTGCATGGCCGAGATCATTTTCAACCCATCTGGCTGACGTAGGTTAGTCTGTACAACCGAAGGTGTAGGTCCAGTGATCACCAAGCATTTGACCAAAGGCATTGGGATTACCTGATGTTCGAGTAGGAACTCCATTCCCAGTACCACATCAAAGTCATCCATTTTTACTACTACAAAGTCTACGAGGCCACTCCATCCTCCTAATCTTATCATTGTTCATTTCACTAGTTCGATGATAGGTAGAGCAGCAGAATTGACGGCTTTCATTCTTCCTGCATCCTTTTCCCAGCGGAGATTCAAACGTTTAGCTTCTACTTCTGTTATGAAATTGTGGGTGGCACCGGAGTCAACCATAGTGCTTTTGGTTGGCTTCTCGTTGATCCAGATGTCAACGTACATTAAGCCCCTTTCCACTGGTGTGTTCGTCTCCCCTACCTTTTTCTGGAGAGATGACAGAAATTTCAAGGCCCCCATTCGAGGGTTATCAACTTCTTCTGTCTGGTCTGCTTCCCTCTCGGTCTGATTTTGTTGATTTTCTGAATCTGAGGCCAAAGATGCCTGGAATGCATTGAAAGCAGTTTTGTTCGGGCATTCCTTGGCCATGTGTGGTCCCTTACATATGAAGCAACTAAGAGGACGATTGGACACATTCTGGTTACTTGGTCCTCGCCAGGAGTTTCCAGTATTCGATTGATGGGATCTACGATCTCCATTAAAGCGTCTGTCCCCTCCCGTAGTTTTAGGAGAACTTGGGCGGTTGTTCCTTCTTCCTCTAGATAAGGAGCTTGGATGACGTCTCGTATCTTGAGAGTCGTTAGACAGGTCAAACAGCCATTCGGCTGCGGCGTACGCGGACGTGAGGTCTTGAACTCTTTGTTCATATAGCTTTGTCTTCGCCCACGGCTTCAATCCTTCGACAAAACAGAAAACTTTGTCTTTCTCAGACATATCACGTATATCCAACATCAGTCCCGCAAACTGTTTCACATACTCCCGAATACTACCGGTGTGTTTCAGCTCGAGTAACTTCCGTCGAGCCAAGATCTTGGCATTTTCAGGGAAGAATTGTGAGCGAAGTTCTCTCTTCAAAGCGTCCCAATTATCTATCGCACAACGTCCCTTTTGCATGTCAACAAATCGGGACCTCCACCATAACTTGGCATCCTCAGACAGATGCATCGTCGCCAACGTGACTTTGGCTTCCTCTGTAACCGTGTTTGTGGCTCTGAAGTACTGCTCCAGGTCAAAGATATAGTTTTTTAGGGCCTTCGCGTCTCTTGTCCCACAGAAGGACTTTGGTTCCGGGATCTTCACTCTACTAACCGAAATGGTTCCCCCAGCGGGAGCTTGATTTGCCATTGCTCGCATTGTGAGGCTCAGTCTCGCGTTCACATCTGCGATTTCATTTTTGACGACATCGAGGGTAGCTCGGAAATCCTCTGACATGCCGTTTATCATCTCTAACAGCGTCTTTTGAGAGCTATCCAGCTCTTGAACACGCTCCTCAATATGGGCAACAGAGTTCGTCGAACTGTCTCCACGCTCGTAGTTGACAGTTCTTTCGATGTTTATGGTTGTTTCCAGGGCGTCGACCCTTGTCATCAACTCTTGTATCGGAAACCCTTCGACACGGCCAGCTACCGCATCGATCGTATTAGTTTTCTCGGAAATTTCATCGAGACGAGACTCCAAGTAGCGGATGGAGTTGGGAACTTCGACTAGGTAGAGCATCTGTTCTTCTAGCTCTATTAGTCGGTCTTTCTGGGCCTTGCCCGATGGATTCGACGACGACATGTTTCGGTCTTATCGTCAATTAGCCAATTTGGCTCTGATACCACTTGTCACAATCGTAACTTCTCAACACGATTGTGCGGCACTTGTTTAGCTCGATCAACAAGTCAGCCGTTCGAAATTTGGAATCCGCGGACAAACTCGCGGTATGATGTAGCCTCCCTCCTCGTTCTTGAGAAAATGTTTTTATAAAACGGGAAAGAGAAATTAAATAGTTGAAAACATCATAAAGAAAGCATTGAAGACTGTCAATTGTAAAGAAAATAGCTTAACTTGCAAAGAGTGCGACAAGGCTTGGGCGGGGTCGGACTAGTCATATTGAGATTTTTGGCCTTGGCACGCTTGCATATGAAAAAGCCAAAATGTCACACTGTGACTCGGCGACACCTAAACGAAAGAATTAACCTAAACTACTTTCAAGACATAAAGATAAAGTGATTTGGGGGGTATTCGGGCATACGGCCATCGGTAAATAATACCTTGGACGATTATGCCCTTGACAGAGGGCACGTGCCCTCGCTGGCTCCTACATAAATCCACCAGTGCTTGACGGCGTACCAAGCGTTGTAGTGCTACTAACTTTAAATGCATGCGAATGCACGTGTTTTTACCCCAACCGACCTTAGATGCTTCTTTAACCCATTTCTTTGTAATTTTTTTTAATAAGAACACCTATTTTGTTTTTTTGAAATTTATCGTACTTGAGTCAATTATGTAGTATCTCAATAAAATTCTCTCTCAAATTTCTCCAAGAAATATCTACTTTCTACGCCATTCTATTTATGATTGCATGAATTATCTTTAATTTCTAATGACATTAAGCATATTCTTTGAAACATGAATGGTTGGAAAAATGTTTTATTTGACCATTAGCATGTCATTTGCTTTTAATCTTTCTTTGATTTTCAATTAAAATTTTAACTAATTAATGAATCATTTTGGAGAAAAAGACATTCCTAGTTCTTGAATGTCGTCACGACATTGAAGCCTAAAATCTTAATGCAAATTCTAAAGATTTCATGAAAACCGCTAAATTGAAAATGATTTCTTTGAATTTAGTATGAATTGCATTTGTTTCTTGATTCATTATCCGAGGATAATTAGTTTCTTAAACTAATTAGTTATGGATTGAATTAAATTACAATGCATATTTTTGTTCTACGATAGAAAAATTGCAAGAATGATCGATTCTCTCTCTTACTATTGTTGGGAGAGAATTCTTATTTTTGTTATGCTGACTACTAAAAATGCTTTGATTTTACTTTCTTGCTTGGTTACACATCAAAAACACCATTGCGTGATTTTGAATGCTTGAATTTTAATTCCAAGTTCCTTAACAATTGAATCCCTGGGGTACGATCCATTTTTTTCTCTTTACTACGCTTCTTTTGATAATATTTTGAGTTATGAGATTGGGTAAAATAATATTTCGTGATAGTTTGAAATTAGAGGTTACTCGATCCAATCAATTGCATATTCTTTGTTTCATCTCTCGTTTTGCTGCATATTTTTTTTGTATCTTTTTCTGGAAACCATACTCTAATTTTCGAGCTCCATCAAGGTCCCGTATTTAAACTTCTATAATAATTAATTTTGATTTTCACTTGTGGTCTTCTACATATATCAAGTCCATAAGTGAAAGGAGTAGTGTTCAAGTCCATAAGTAAGAACAAATGCTAGATATTATGTTAAATTTACCTTCACAAGCCTAGTTTTTCTTTCTTTCTTTGTTTTTTCTTAAATCAGTCACTCTCATTTTTGTTTTCTCCCGATATGACCAATCAAATTAAGTTTTCATAAAAAGCTTTTGTAAGATTTGTTGCTTCATATGAGCTAATACAGATACATATATTTGCTACAATAAATCTAGTGTACAATATATTTTATTTTGGTATGAGACATTGTAACGACCCAAATTTAGGAGGAAGACATTTGAATGAGAGAGATTCTAAAACTTGAAAGTATATTTTAGAAAGACTTGAAAGAATTGAAATTTACTATTTACACTAATAAAGTTACTTATTTTTCGATGGTTCAATCATGAGAACTTTAAAGCTAAACATGCTTAACATGGAGCAATCTTATGTTGAGTGATCTCTTAAGAATTTTCTTACCATGCATGTGAGTGAGGATAAAGTATATTGAAAGGACTCATATTGGTTTGTAAGGATAGTAGTTCGCTCTTTAGAAGCCTTCAAGGTAAGCAACAAAATGATGTTGCTAGATCATAGGGGATGCAAAGGAGCGATGAGGCAATTACCAATCTAAAGTTTGATTGCAGGTGTAAATCGGACATTAAAGAGGACTTAGCAAAATACAAGAGATGTTTACTAGAATCATAAATGATGAAATGTACAAAAAAATGTTTGGATCAAAATGAAATTGTGGTCAAATTTTCTATTTCAATAGTATAACGTTGAATGTCTACACATATTTGAGCTTCCATCTCAAAAGTAATTGACAATAGAATAAGTAGCTCATCTATCTTATTAAGAATGTGAGATCTTTTGATTTTTCCAATGCGGATACGATATTAGATAGTGTGAAAATTTCATCTTAAAACCAATTTACAATTAGAAGAGTAACTCATTCATCTTTTTAAGAATGTGAGGTCCTTTGATTTGTCCAATATAACGTGGAATCCTCGACAACTATAGAAAATGTTAGAGTTTAAGAGTAACTTTTATATTTTTCCCTTTGAACTTATATAAGTGAAGGCATAAAAGATCTATTGAATCAAGTAAGTGGGTAAAACCAACCAAAGAAAACAAAAAGTTATTAAATGGAGTTATAAAATTAGCATTACAAACACCAGGAAAAAAAAAAAAAACTCATATACACAGTAAGATTCTTTAAAATAAATGCTAAATGTATTCTAATCATATGGTTTATTTGAAAAGGCTTTTTACGTATAAACTCCTTTCATTCACACAATTCTTCATCACATGATAATATCTTAATTTGATCAAATGAGTAACATACTATTTGTAAACATATCATTTTCTTTTTTACGATAAATGTGTGATATGAGAACTTGAATGTTTACTATTACTTTAAATAGTTAATTAAATATCAATTAAGCTAAGCTCAAATTGACATAGTTATTATAAGAAATAATAACGTTGGATATACAACATGAAATTTTTTTTAAAACTACCATATAGTTGGAGAAATTGAATTGAATCTGCATGAGGAGACGTGATTTAGTGGTAAGGCACTCATAAAGAAGTGAAGCGTTTAAAATTTAAATATATGGAGCTAAGGCGTGCACATTGTGTGCGTCATTAAATCATGCATGCAAACACAGATGTGAGACTAAGTTAAACTCAAAGGGATCCAAAACACAGATTCTCTCCTTTTTATTTTATTTTATTTTAATTTATTAGTTTTAATTTATTTATGACTTTGACTTTTCTAAAAAAATTTAAAAGTTATTTGGTATTAATAACCAAAAATGTGGTCGATTAGAGCTGTCTTCATTCATGCAATTAAAGCCCTTCCCTAATTAAACCCTCACATGCTTACTCACATGGCCCAATCCCACTCATAACGCACAATTCCTTTTTCCCACAACTTAACTTATTCAACTCCAAAAATTATTCAATCACACCATCACGAGGAGGAAATATGTTCAAACTTCCATTTACTTCCTCAAAAAGATGATACATAAATTTATAAGAAAAGAAAAAAAAGATAGATATCTCCTAATAGTGATGAATCCAAAAATTTTCTCAAAAGAGGACTTTATAGTTTAATAAAAATAATCTATAAAAAATATAAATAATGAGACTTAAATCTAGATCTAGAGGGTAGAAAACAATCTTATCAGCTAGACTAACTTCTAATATTGGTAAAAAGTATAAAGTCGTTGAGGGGAGTTCGAGCCTCCTTGATCCTATACTAAATTTGTCGGTGTCTCCAAAAAAATAATTTATAGATATTAATAAATAATAGTTCTACACTCCCTGATCACTTGTAGCTAGACTAGAAAATTTATAGCTAACAATAAGTTAAACTTATGAGTTATATACTTATAGTAAATTTATGTATTGTATTTAATAGGAAAAAATGAACCAAATATTTACAAATATATTAAAATTACAAAATCTATCAATGATGGATACAAATAAATATTGATGTGTTTTTATTAGGGTCGATTATTGATATAGATTATAAAATTTTGCTCTATTTGTAGATATTTTCAGTAATTTTTTCATTTGAAATTAATTTTTCTAAATTTAATATATTATTATCACTAAGATATATGGTAAAATTAATATATAAAAATCGAGAGGATGATATCACAAGGGTTTCAAACATGTTATCTCCTACTCTAATACAATGTTAAATTACTAATTAACCCATAAGGTCAAGACTTATGAGTTATAGTTATGAAAATTTCTACCATATTAAATTGATTTTTTTTAAATAACAAGAATGTAAAAAATATTTATAAATATAACAAAGTTTTACTTTCTATCGATGATATAGATAGAAACTTAGATAGACATCTATTAGTGTTACTAAAGGAATAGATATCTATTTGAATCTTTTATGAAGTATGACATGTGAAAAATGAAAAATTGCTATATTAAAACATAAGTTAATTGATTTTGGAATTTGGATAGATTTGAAGTAAACTTAAATATATCAAATACTTCGAGACTTAGCTTCATTATTAGTTGTGTTAGAAAAGGTTGGCCTTTTGAGCTCTATTCTAAATAAAATATATGCTTGTAAGGAATTTTCTTGTAGATATGCATGAGTGTTTTTTTTTTTTCTTTTTCTATATGCATATTTTGGTATTTCTTTAGTCTCGTGTGCTATGTTGGCATTCTTTTTCTCGTCCTTTCTTAAATATTATAATGGCTATCAACTATGAACATTTGTTTTTTTTTTCTTCTCTCCCTATTTTTTTAATTGCAATTATTGTACCAATCAATTTCGATCAATTAATTTCTTTAGTTTGATTTAAGTGTATCATCTATCACATACACATCTGTATTTTCTGAGAAAAAAATTCACTATATATTGTCCTGTCTAAAAATAATAATAGAAGAATTCTATTATGTCTATAAAATATAAATGTTGAAAATTTTATCATTAAATTTATTTCTTGTGTCAAAATATAAGTATCTAGTCCCCTCCATATACTTTTAGTTTATGTTCTAACAAATTTTCTTAAAAAAAGTGGCTTTTAAACTTTCATTTTTTTTTTATCTAGTATGGTATTTACATTAGTTTATATGTTACAAAAAATTTAAATCTTAACAAATCACTACAACAAAATTGAGCTTTAATGTCGGTTTATTATGGAGGTACGATATTGGTTGGCAACTGACATTTATGAACATGTTATTAAAACCCTTTAATGTCGGTTTAAAATCAACACTAAAGTAGCCAACAATGTCTGTTTAAAACCGACATTATAGAGGTATGGTGTCGGTTCTTAACTGGCATCTATGACATGTTATCAAAGGCTTTTAATGTCACTTGTGCTTTGATATCGATTTCAAACTAACATTCAAGATGTCTTTCAATATCAATTTTGCTTTGATGTCATTTAAAATTGAGGTCATAGATCTTCTTTTGTGTCAGTTTGTCACTTGGTTTTGTTTGTAATTGTTGATAAAATGTAGGTGATCATTTTGTTATTGAAAATAAAACAAATACATAGATACTTTTTTTTCTTACACAAATAAATCAATAAAATAAATATTCTTTTAGAAATTATAATATTTCTCATTTACTTTTATATACAAATGAAATCTTAATATTTTGTTTATATATACAATAACTGATAGATTTTAGACATGCATGCATAGCGGAAAACAAATTTAAATTTACCCTAATTGCTAAGGTAAACATGCATAAATCTAAACTACATGATTTAGGATTTATCAAGAAAATACCTTTTGTAGCTTCTGAATCACTCGAATATCTTTACATGACCTTCACCGGACTACTACTAGTAGTCACCTACTATCCTCCGGACTCAGAATCGAGTTGTAGGACACAATGGATGAAGGAAAAATATGGAAAAGTGTGTAATGATGGAATAATATGAAGGGATATATATTTGAGAATTGATTTGGGGAAAAAGTGTGTAATTTAATTAAGAAAAATTAAATTAACCAAAAGCTTTATTATTTTTTTTTTAAAAAAACCATTCTTTTATGAACAAACTACATGCTTTCTGAAAATATTACATACAAGAATGCATGTAATTGATTCACAAAAACCCAAAATTTCATAGTCCACTAACCATTAGTGGGCTTTAGTGGGCTTGGTATGTCAACATTTTATGCAACCACATATCTCACTATGAGTTAGTGGGATTATTCAACAAAATGTTGGATTTTCCCACTAACTTTAGTCAAAAAGAAAAATAGTCATTTGACCATTCAAGTCAAAGTTTGACTTTGACTTTTCCTAGTTAAAAGTCAACATTTTGACTTTTTATCATTTTATTTGTTTTGACTAATTTTGAGCTCCCAAACATGAATCCACATTCATTTTTTTGAATTTCAAATAACATTTGAATCTATAGCAGGTCAAAGTTTGACATTTCAAAGTCAAAAGTCAAAAGTTAACATTTTGGCTTTTTACAACGTTGACCTATACAAATAAGTATATAAGAATAATGTCGAATTAAAAGAGAAGAAGGACCTATACAAATTCAAGTGCTTTCTTTTTTGAATTCCAGAGATATTTCATCTCTTAGAGTTTCTTATGCATCATTTTCTATTCCAATGATGAAAAGAGCATGCAACAACTTGAAGATACAAAGTAGTTGACCAATGTGATATCCATATCTGAAATAGGGAGCTTTGTTGAAGAAGAGAGACACCGAAGAGTGGAATGATCCTTTTAAAATGAAAGGAATGATCATTCTAAAGATAAAATTCAAACGGAGGAAGGAAGTTGCGTTGGAAAGAAAGTGATGAAGGGAGAGTGTCGAGATGAAGGAGTTGATCTATCACAAGGAAGTAGGCGTTCCAATGAAGTAACATGAGACAAAGTCAGAAAGGAAGTGGGCGGTAGTGGTTCGTCGAGAGAAAGAGAAGGTGAGGAAGAAAAATGTGTGGAAAAGAACTTGGCTTCCCAAGAAGGAGTAGGCAAGAAAGAGTTTGGCTTTTCGAGAGTATAAGGTTTGCACCTCGAGGAAATGTGTAATTTGAAGTTAACCGTCAAGCTTACATGTCAAGTTTGGATTTGGTTGCATGGTACGACAAGACGGTAAGGTAACATGTGTAAAGTGATAATTTAAAACTGATAGGCAAAGAAAGTAATGGGTCCAAAGGATTGGTATAAATAAGAGTGAAGACTTAAAAGAAGCACTGCTATTTTGGAAGTTTTGTTGAAATAGTGTAAGGAGTTGAGTTGCTGCTGAGAGAGTTCTAGGCGAAGAGAGGCATTCGGGGAAGAAAAAGGACCAGAAGCTTGCATGAGTGACCTTCTTAAACTAAATACTCCTGTGGGTGTCTTTCTTAAACACTCCCTCGTAGGTGATTTTTAAGCTAAATGATTTATAATATTTTCTAAATAGATTTCTTCTGGGTTGAATGAGTTATGCATAACACGTTCTATATCTCTGTTTTATTATTATTATTGTTGACTTTTTAAAAAGAGAAAACTATTGCTTTCTTTGTGCTGATTGTGATAAATGCGTGCAAACCATTAGCCTTATTCTTATCAAGTGAGTAGTGTTTATGCGGTGTGCACATAATGTGAATGGTGTTGTGTGGACAACCAATGCAACAAAAAATTAATGAATAGGAAACTTCCCATATGGTGTGGATGGAGTGAACATCACAGTAGTTCAATCACAAGATACTGGCGAGAGTGAATCACGTAGGCATGGCGGGGGGAAGGATTCATTTTCTTGGTAGAAAAGAATAAGATGAGCTAATGTGAGATTTATGTGATTTATGAAACAAGGCGGTGGAAGACGCATTTGAGAAATGTAAATGAATTTATGCTTGACTTGTATTCCCAAAAAGGTTTTCCAAAAACTTTACTCACTAAGTATTTGACTTACACGTTTAAGTTTTCCTACCCCAAGTGTTAAGGCATTGAGGCTAAGTCAGGAAAGGTAAGATGGTTTGTGATGCAGTAAAGAAGATCAAGCTATCCATCTTCAGATGGTTTAAAGTTATTAGTACAAAGGGGGCTGCATCCCAACTTTGTGTATGGGTGAGTGTTGTGTTTGAGATGGATTGCTAGGCGATCAAGGTGAAGGATAAGAAAAGGGTTCTTATGCTCTTGGACACCTTGACGTAAAGAGTAACAATCAAGTGGATGACGGAAGGCGTGAAGCTCAGAGCTTAGGTTTTGTTATCTTTGTGCCTTGAGAGAAAATAAATGTAATTGTAAAAGTATTCGATCAAGTAATAAAAGCAGGGTTGTATTTTTTTTTTATTGTGTTGTGTTTGCATCTTTGTTGTGCTTATCGCTTAGTAACTAAAGAGTTTAAGTGTTAAATGCTAGGCGATTAAGCTAAGTTGATTGTTTAGGTGTATTTCTGCTGCTTTTAGTTGTAATGATCTCCTAAGTCCAAAGTTGGAACTCTTCATTGGAGATTGGTTTAAGAAGTTCTGCTTATTAGGCATTCAACTCGTTATCTCTCGAAGAGGTATGTGTTAAGTGTCTAAGAGGCACACCTCCTTCTAGTCGGATGAAGTGGCCAGTGGGGCGCGACGTGATAGCCAATATGATAATACCACTTGGGTTTGCATAACATCTCCTAGAGCTTCTTGAGGCATATCACTCATCAAGTAACACAAGCTACATCTAGCAAATACTGTTGGTGATACTATCGTTCCTCCATCTATGAACTGCACACCCAAAAAACATCAGAAGTGTTTCAATTAACTATGCCAATTCCGAAATAAGAGCATTAAAACATGTTGGTTCATCTATTTTACGGTATTAGAATCAATCTACTCCACTGCAGACTAAAGGACCAACAAATATCAAATTTCCAAACAATTGTAAACCAAATTGCATTTTGAAAGCATTCTCTAGTTGCTATTTGATATAGAATAACGCGTATTAGCAATGTATATATTGATACACAGCATTTTACTAGCCCTTTGCTTGTCCTTGTGAGGCCACCACACCATGATCGAATTTTAGGTCGTAATATAAGCTTTTACTGGCATTTATGTCACAATTTGGAGGATAAAAAATTGGATTAAAGTATTTCATTTTTAGAAGTCAATCACTTACTTGTGTATAAGAATCATTGGTAGTTACAAAGTCTTTAGCTTGAAATGTCGAGTCCTCGCGCTTCTTAGAATATATTGAGTGTCTCTTGTATTTGGCTTGTCCACATTTGGAAAGAAAGCTGCAAGATAAAGCAAATTCTCTACTGATGAGCAATGCAACCGACCAACTTTCGAAAGATATTTTCAGTTGAACTTATGGCAGTAAATATTAGGCTGGATTAACCTGTAATTTATCTAGTTAATAAGTAGATAGTATACCTAGTTAATAGGCAGATCGTGCATTCAGTTAAGAAAATAACATAGAAATCTTCATTGATACCATGTAAAATGACGAATATGGTTACAACAAATCTACAACAAATATGGGCACAAACACAACACATCAGACACAAACACAACAGATCTGGCCAAAAGCACAAGAGATTAGGGCACCAAGCGACGACGACGATTGACAGAATAAAACAACGACGAGACGATCTGGACACCAAATGACACATTTAGGCACAAAACGATGGCATAACGGATCTGGGCACGAAACGATGACAAAGACGATCTGGGCACAAACACAGTGTGGCGACTACTGTCTAAACGAAAGGACGACGTGACAGCGTAATGAACTGTTGTCTGAACAAAACATCTGTTTTCATTTTTTCCAACCAATATCATAGACCATATTTCTTCTAGTGAATGTTTGGTAAATTAACATTTAAATTGACATCTAAAAATAAAACAAAAACTAACATATCTATTAGGCATAAAAATTCAATTTTGTGCATAATAAAATGGTCCCTTTACATGATTTATGCTAAGAATGTTGAACAAATTGAAGGACGCATTCATTGTAAAAGTTATATGTTTTTTTAGCGGCAAATATCAATTTGTATTTTCTAAACTTTGATAGTTGTATATATTAAAACTTCAATCTAATAATCATATCTATTATATTTAAGCTATGAACTTTCGTAAGTATAAAAATTTACATGCTCCTCTTAATTTCGTTTGATTAATGTTATTGCGTGAAACTAAAAATTAATTTAAGTCAAGTAAACATTTAGACTCTTCCTTACGCTAATTCTTTAAAAGTAATTAATGAAATAATTTTCATATGTGTGTAGATCTCTACAATTTATCAATTTTACAAAATGAGCATGACTGAAACTTAAGAGTCTAAAATTGATTCTCCGTAAAAGTTTAAAATTTTAATTTGATGCAATCATAAGTTTCATACGAAGGTTCTTTTAAATTGGTATTTTTTTCAAATTGAACACCATTCCATTAAAAAAATACACCAATTTTCATTACAATTTGGTAAATATGACCTTAGTCAGATATATATATATATAATAAATACTTAGAAGTTGGTAATGTAATATAAGATTTAAAAAATTGATATATTTTCATTTACTTCAGTGGCTTATTCAAATATTACATCTTACATTTGAAATCCTTTTATCCAACTATGGATGTTATTAACACATGACTCATATTAATTTGTTGCTCAATACTTGCATGAGCAACATTATTTCCATGTAATTGTCTAGCACTTTTCATAAAATTAAGATTTTGGAGATTTTACCGTAAGGTATATGATTGAAACAAGCAATTATGGATTGTAGTACTTATATGACATCGGTAGTTCACTCATCGACTAATGTGATGCTAACTGGGCAGGTGGCTCCAAAGGCAGAAAGAGTACATCAGAGCACGTTTCTTTCTGGGAATCAATCTAAATTCATGGTTTAGCAAAAAAAAAAAAAAAAAAAAAAAAATTGTGTTTCATTATATACAATTGAAGTATAAAGTACATAGCATTAAAGAGTAGTTGCAGTAAACTAATTTTGGATGAAACAAATGCTTCATGTAACAACATGAACTTTTAAATTAAATTAAGGCCATTACTCAAAAGATAAACATCAAAAGACACTTTCTTGAAAAGAGGATAACTAAAATCTTTATAAAATTAATATCAAGATGTTCACAAAAACATAAGATTATCAAAATTAATAAAAATAATTTGAAAACATGACCCGCGGGTTCTATCAATTTTAGAGAACTAAAAAAAATAAATAGGACAAAATCTTAAGTAAAATTTTTAAAATTTAAAATACTGAAAAACATATAAATAGACGCGGAAGTTAACTGTGTCCCTTTATGGCATGCCACGGATCACTTTCTGTCACTCGTCAGCTTATCAAGTTCTCTACCTTAGCCTGAAATATTAAACATAAGAAAGAGTGAGTATATAAATATACTCAGTAAGGGACCCACTACTAGTCCCGCTAGGTGATCTGTTAACTTTCCTTTAGAAACATAATTATAACATCGTGTGTCCAAATGGAGCACACTTGAGTGAGTGAGACCATACGAACACCCCTAAATCGTGCGAGTGATTCTGTGGGAACACCCCTAGTTGTGCGAGTGATCGTAGGTACACACTCCATAAACATATATGTAATACGTAGGTACTCTCCTAATCGTGCGAGTGATCCCGTCGGAACACCCCTAGTCGTGCGGGTGACCTTGTATACACAATATAACTGTCCCCTAACTGTGCATGTGATCCATAGATACACCCCTAAATTGTGCGAGTGATCAGTAGAAACACCCCTAGTCGTGCGAGTGACACCATAGATATGATCACAATACAAGTGGGGTAAAAAGCTTAACGAACAAAGTTAACAGACACACCACATTCCATCATCATAAACATCATAACATGACATGAATAATAACCATAACGTTCTTATTCGTATGATTAATATATCATGTATCATAAACATACCAGTCATCATCGTCAATCATTATATCAATCATCATCATTAATTATAATATCAATCATCATCTATAACATTGCATTATGCATCCTAGCTACCATCAATGCATAATCGTAAATACATGTAGTTTCTTAAATTCAGTTCGAAGATCCAGTAGTAGAATCTTACTTCGAGATTAGCTAAAAATATTTTTTTGCTGATAATTTCCAATTAAAGCAGACCCTAAACAGTAAGAGAAAATCAATAACTTAATTAATAAAATTTACCAATAGTTAGTATCTAAAATTTCCCAATTTAACTTATCCAAAATTTGAGGTTGAAACCAATTCAACCTTGATTGAGAAAATCTAAGATTAAATCTAAAAAACTTAGCCAATTGAACTTTTAAAGAAACTCTAATTAGATTCAAAATTAAATTAAAAATTATTAATTTAATTACCTTAGTTTACCCAACCTGACCAAATGAAGGTTGAAAAATCATCTAAACCTTGATGAGAAAATTCATCACTTAAATCTTCGAGTTTTGTCAAAGGGACCAATCATAACTAAAACTGGTGAGACGACGACGACAAAAGTTTATCTTAGTGAAGAAGACGAATAACCTTTATCTTTGTCCTTTTTTTTTGTTCAACTTGAGCATTCCAATGCTATTTATAAACCCAAATAATAACAATAATATTTATTATTATTATTTCCTTTTCCTTTTAGGATATATATATAATTATCTTCTATAATAATTAATTATTATTTATTTTTATTCAAAATAATTATCTTCCATATAATTAAATATTATTTGTCTTTTTTCAAAATAATTAAATATCTTCCACAATAATTTATCTTTCTCCAAAATAATTAATTATCTTCTACAATAATTAATTCTTATTTATCTTTCTCAAAAATAAATATCTTTTTATAAATAATTATATTTTTCCAAAATATAATTATTTTCCTTTTTCTCCATAAATAAATATCTTTTCTCTAAAATACAAATTATCTTTTCCCTAAATAATTATATTTCAACAAATATACTTATCTTTTCCTTTCCCATAATAATTATATATATATATATCCACATATACATATAATTATAAAATCTCCAACAAAATTTCCGTACAAATTAATTAAATAACATCCATAATTATGTAATTTAATTCAATCTCAACAACACCACATGTCAAAACCTCTAAATTAATCAAATATTCATCCAACAATTATTTAATTAATTTTAATTCCCATAAAATCAAATAATTCTTATTAAATAAATTCAAAATAACGTCCAATAAATTAAATCTAATTAAATAAAATTAAGATAATTAACTTCAAAATTATCTTAATTTTAGGGACGTTACACTTCAGAAGTATGATGTTTCGCAAAATGTCATGTCACTTTATTATGACACTTTATTGTGACAATATAAGTTCCCTTAACATCTCAAAACACTTTAGTACAACACAGTCATACCAAACATAGCATCATATGACACCAGTTTATATGTGACGTGATTTAAAGCAAATAAATTTTATTGGAACATATTTACAAAGAAGTATTGTAGCTGATCTTTTCACTAAGGTTTTGAATATTGTCCAATTGTTAATATCAACTTTGGCCGTATGTTCACTTGATGCATAACAATTACAGATTCGAGACTATTCACATGAGGTTTTCAAAAGTTTTATGGAATTAAATTTATGTTGATTTGATGTGATGTGGTTCGATCTCTTGTATTTGATCATCGGATTCTAACTTTGTTGAATATGTACAATTGATTTGAGGAAGCAGTAGCGTGTGATATTCTTATAGTTGAAGTTCTGGAAGAATATTGTATCTCTAAAGAACTTGAGCTTCAAGAAGGGATTCATTCTTCAGAAGCTACAATGTCTTCTTGCGGTTGAGAATTCTCCCTAGGCTCTCTAGAACAATAGTTTCTGAACCACACAAATGAAGAAAACTCTTCTATTTATAGGGTTTTCAGATGGATTTTGTGAGCCTCGGCTTGATTGGCTTATGGAGCTTGCCCCTAGGCCCAACCATATGAACTTAGGCCTTATTTAGCATTGAACTAAATTAATCCTATTTTTGGGTCAAATTGGACTTTAGTCCAAATATATAATATTTAATTGAACATAAATAATTAACATGATCCAACGTTCATGATGAAAATATGTAGCGTCAAGCAAATTAGCTAATTTATGATTTCAAATTCAATTTAGGACACATGTCAACTTTTAATTATTTCCAAAATTCTACTATTTGTAATTCGGTCTGTGGCCCACTTGATCCAAAAGTCCACTTTATATTTTACTTTGTTACTACCTTAATTTGGGTAGTTGGAGGTTTATGGAAGATCGATTGTAGGGGTAATACAAATTTAAACTTGTGAATGTTTTGTGTGACAATTCTTTTGAAATTTTCTTGGTGCATTTTGTCAAGCAACCATCCTTCCAATTTTTTCATTCCAAATTAAATCTCTTACTCATGGTGAGTACTCATTAAGGAACACACTTCCAACAATATAGTGGTTTGCTACAAAGAAAAGACAAAAAGAAAGAAAGTTGTTGTTGACAATGTTCCTCCTCATGTTTCAAGCAAATATGGTGTTTATTTTGGTGGTCTTCCCCCTCCAAGAAAACAAATTATGACTGATTTGGTAGAGTCGGTCCTACCACAGAAACAAAAAGATATCGAAAAGGTTAGTACTTCTTCTTTGATTAAAACTAATTTGGTAGGCCCATAGTTGAAATTAGGACTTCTTCTGAAAAGTCTCCAACATCGGGATGATGTTGAGATTTTGCCATATGTAGGTATCAGGAGTTCATATAAAACTCTTGACGCCGTTGTACAACGTCAGGAGTTTGATTTTTTATTTTTTTTTAAACTTCCAATAAAAACCAAATAAAAACAAAATAGAAAGATAACTAGAAGAGTTTCCTGAAATCAAGACAGAAACTAACATAGTTCTCCAAAATGGAAATTAGAAAAAAAAAAAACTAGCATAAAAAAACAAAGTCACATTTCATTCACAACCATATACCATAAAGCCTATAATAGGTTTCTATAAAGAGAACTATTTATAACAATATGATCATTAGAATGACAAATAAAAATGTGAGAAGATCTGAGCAAGATCCAATAAACCCAACGAGAAAAGTGGGTTAAAAAATCTAAGTTCCAAGAGACTAAAGCTTACTATCGACTTCCAAATGAACTTGTAATGCCAATCAAAACATAGTATCAAATCTGAAGGTACCCAAACCAAACCATCAATCAGTTAGGTATGAACTACATATTTCTTCTCTTCTACACATCTTCAAAATTAAATGCAACCTTTGTTCCAATAACCTAACAAGGTCCATACTTCATAACAAATTATGAGTGTTTCAATCGAAAAACAAAAGCATAAACTGAAATAAGACATAATTCGTAATTAACTAAACTATTCAATAGGACCTTAAAATTACCAGGTGCAACCATCTTGTTTGGCCTTTGCTATGTTAGAATAGTATCCGAAATTCACTCCCACTAGCAACAAGGAACTATGCAGATTCAAAGTTATCATAATTATAAGCTAATGCTTGATAAATAATCGTGATAATTTACTATGAAGGCAAGACCAAAGAAATAAAAGTTGTCATAGTTGAGCCTTTAGTCCCACCCATAACGGGATGCTTTCTCTTAAGACAACAAGTTTTGTATGAACTTCACTATCAAGTGAAACCAAGGAACGATTGATGATCGACTTAAATACAATAAAACTAAGTCCAACCTAGAAATTACACTAAGTTAACAAGCACTACATACGATGGAAACCTTTAATTTTTCTTCAATACCAAAACAGTTTTACAAAATAATGAACATACCTCCCCACCGAGAAGAGCTCAATCGGATTGTTTGCAACTAGTCATAATTCCTTTTATCACTTATACACAAAGAAGATATGAGTCGTACAATATAATGTAGGTTGATTCATTTGAACAAGCACAACTCAAACAAATCAACTTATTTCAATGTTCATCCATACCTTTTTAGCAAGGTCAACATCAAGGTGGCTTGTAGCAAAGTAATCATGAAAGAATAGTGGCTTTGTTTCAGAAGTAACAATGTCATTAACACTCATAGCAACCTAGAATAACACTTACTCATAAGATAATTACTAATCATTACAAAATACAAAAATTGCCACCCATATTAACTTCCTACCAAATCAATTCCTATAGTGTCATGAATTGATCCAGTTTCAAAAGCAAGCATTAGTTTTGTTCCAACACCATTAGTGCTAGCAATAAGATATGAATCACTTGCATCAAAATTCATCCCCCAAAGATACACAAAGACAAAGAAAAACAAACTATTTAGAAAAACAACAAATCAACAGCGCAACATCCCATTAAGTTCCAAGGTTATAAGAAAATCAAGATTTTGAAACAGTCCCAACCATTACATCAAACTATACTTCTCACTTGAAACCCAAAATGGATAAACATATAAGAATCATTAAACAACTTCCATAGATATAAATTTAGAAAAGGACGCCAAAAAAATGAACAACATAGATAAACATATAAAGGGTCCATCCTTAAGAGATCTATCATCAATAAAAAATTTCACAAATAAAAAGTTTTCAAATGCTGATAAACTAACTTGCAATGTCATAATTGATTCATCCAAATAAAGTAATCCATATAAATCTTTCCAAAATGACTTGAGTCCTAGTTGTAAAATGAAGAAGTCCAAAACTACAAACAAAAATTTCAAATGTCAGGAACAATTATATGACTACGAAGGCCTGAACTCAAATTGTTTGGCTAGAATGCACACAAATGACTCCGAATAAGAATTCAAACATAATAAACCAACTAAAACTCATGCAAATTCAATTCGAAGACAACTAGAAACCAATTTGAACCTATACATAACATGATTATATGAACATAGTTACATATCAAACCATTTTAGAATGTTACATACAATTAAAGAATACAAGAGTGATGGAAGTTTACACGTTGTCTCGACAAATTTAACTTCAAGTTCGATCGTGATGATCTTTCGGTGCCAAAGGACACCTGAAAAAATACATAATGTAAAAAAGGGAAGCTATACTTTCGACCCATGAAGAGTGAAAGTGGATGAAGAGACTACCCTAAAGGCATCTAAAAACAAAATGTTTCCAGTATTGTAGGAAGCTTAAAAAGTTCTTGACAAATAATGCACAAAGAATAAGTTCAAGCCACATACCTTAACTATAGAAGATATGCTAAAAATAATAATTTTACATACCTAGACCATTATTGTAGGGCCTCCATTATTGTAAAGAAGGGGAGCTACTTTCGAAAGAATAATCTCCCACCATTTCAACATATAATGAGTGATACCAAATATTAAGAAATAAAGTATATATACCGGAAAGTTGTTGGGTAGACAAACAATTCAAGAGAAAATAATAGGTCAAAACATATGCACCAAGCAAATCTAAAACATAAGATACTTCTTTCACAAGTTAAAGACTCAGGAAGACTTCAATCTCACACTTCTTAATAAAAGACAGTTGGCTCATATAAGAAACTATCACATAATAAAAGAATTTGTTTGCAGAAGTAGACAGTGTACAAGATAAAAGTGTCAACATGGGTACATATTATACTTTGTTACTCGAACTTTTCCATCTCAAAATAAAAAAATAGAAACATACGAATATCATGGAATGTATATGAGGTAACCATTTCTATAAACTACTCTTGTTTTATTGTTGAAGTTATAAATAGATGTGAAAGAAAATATGTTATTACAAAAGAACAAAAGCGTGAATACAAAATTATACAATTGGAAGACAAATTCATTAATGAATCAGACAAAGTTAATAATAGGGTGGTAGAAGGTCAAACCATGCATTTTAACTCAACAAGAAAGTGGCATGAACCTGATATATAGTCAGTAGAATTATCTTCTTAAAGTTTTCTGCAATCAAACATCTTTTCCAATCAAATCAAAAGAACTAAAGTTTCTCATAAAAATATTAATGTATCAAGTAATAACATGAGAAAATGTCACATTACACATATAAGATTGATTTGCCTGAATTTAATATTTATCCTAGAGTCAGTCAACTTACATATAAGCTTATAATAAAGAACACATACCCATCGGAGGTAACCAGGATGTGAGGATCTTAGCCTAAAAGCTAGCATTTTGCTAAGCAACCAAGTAGGAAAACCCTTAAGGTCTCACCCTTCAACAAATAAAAATAAGAATTTTTTTCACTTAAATGCACTTTTTTCCCTTCTTTTTTCACTTTTTTTTTCTTTTATGGTTTTGAGTTCTTAACTAAACATTCATTATCAACATCAAAATTGTATCATCAATACTAATAATCAAGTCCTGAAAACAGATATTTAAGTGTCATATTATTATGAAAAGAATAATACGTGTAACATTTAAATATCTTCTTCATAGGAATACAACATTTAAAATATCAAAATATTTATTTAGCTTGAACCTTTTAAAATAGTTTTATATGGAATTTTGCTGGTAATATTAAACACAAGACTTTTATCCTTTTCCAGAATCTAGTCTATTAGCCTTTTTATCCTTTGAACTCTTTGAAGGTGTAGGCTCTTCCTCGTTTACAACTTCATCAATGTTACAATCCTGTAAACATTTTAGCGATCAATGTGGCCATTCACATGATTAGGATTTTAGAAAAAAATTTAGGACAGAATTCAAATTACTTACTAAAAGAGATGAAGGCGACAACACTAGAAGAGATGGAGCAGGCGGCGAGGATGACGTTGTGTGGTATGGCAGGAGCGACGGTGGTGGGTAACTTTGTAAGTTTTCTTTGGACCCCTTCTTCGTAGATCTATGAAATATAGAGATCAGAAGAGGGATTTTAAAGGCAAACTTGACGCATCCCGATAAGCATCGAGAGTTGTTAGGGAACTAACGACGCATTAACGGCTGCATCGACAGTTGCCCAAAAACTCCCGACGCATTAATAGCATCATTAAGAGTTCTCCCCTACCCCCGACGCCTATACAACACGACGTCGAAAGATGCTAACTAATGGTTGACGCTGTTTTGATGCATTGGGTGATACTATATCTTCCAACGGTTTAACTCATGTTGTGTTAAAAGATTCCCAATCTCCCAACACCTAATTTTCTTCTGATGATGTAAAGCGGAATTGGGAGATCCAAAATTTCTTATAGTCTGGTAACCCTGTTGGTAATGTTGTTAGAGAGGATATCGCTCCTCAAGATGATATTAAAGATACCATTCCTTTCCACGATTTTGAAGTTAAAAACTAGATGCATGTGAATGATGTTGAGCTGTTAAACTCCTCTATTAAAGGACTCTAGTTTTATCTCCTCCTGGCTATCCTAACAAATCATTAGATTATGAGGATGATGATAATGTTCCTATTGCTCATTTACGAACAAAGTTACAGAATGTTGACTTAGTTTATAATACTTCTCCTGAGACTCCTAAAAATGTCTCAAATAGAATTCATTACGAAGGCAGTGACAGAAATTAGGACTTTAATCATGTTACTGATGTAGGAAATGTTGAAAAGATTAGGGTTACTCGTGCTTCAACAAAAGGTAAAGAGAAGCGATCAATTGGTCCTGAGGTTCCTTTTGTCCCCTTCAGCAGCGTTTCCTTCCAAACAAAGGAATCTGTTGGCTTGTGGAATCAATTTATTGTTGATGGAAAAAATTTATTGTTGATGAAAAGGAACTATCAGACAGACCTCAAGAATGTATTGAGCTCATGCAACTTTAGTTGGATACTAAATTAAAAAGAATAATTTTATTGTTGAGGCTTTTTTATCGTTATCTTATTAAAGAATTCATTGTTAATTTGTGTCATGCCCCGCCCCATTAGCCACTTTATGCAACTAGAAGGAGGTGTGCCGTCTTGACACCCAACGAGTACCTCTTCCCGAGATAACAAGTTAAACGCCTAGTAAGCGAAACTTCTCAAACCAATCTTCATATGCACAGAGTTTCAACTTTGAACTCAAGAGATCAATACAACTCAACGCAGTGGAAAACACTTAAACAACCAACTTAGCTTAATCACATAATCACTACTCACTTGATAGGAATGGGGCTAATGGTTTGCACACATTCATCAGAATCAACAGATAGAAAGCAATAGTTTTCTCTTTTTAAACAACAACAACAACAACAATAACATAGAGAATACAAAAGGTGTTATGCGTAACTCAGACTCAGAAAGAATCTATTAAGAAAACATGCATTTACAAAACATTTAGTTTACAAATCATTCACATAGGAGTGTTTAGCTTAAGAAAATCACTCGCACATGAGTGTTTAGCTTAAGAAGGTCACTCACAAAATACTTCTTTTAAATCATTTCACATAATTCATATCCCATTGTATGATCATCTCACATAATCGTTCTACGTATTTAGTTACATTTTTGTACCCTTTCTCCAACTCAAGCGTTTACCATACTCTTTTGCCATACTACAGTTACGTAAAGTAATCTCAATGCATTTAGCGAGTTCCATCAATTTTAATTGAGCGTACCGCATCTTTCAATGTCAGATCACACAACAAGCAAAGGGTATCCCACATTAGAACACATAGCAAGTAATGAAGAATATTCCTATTCAAGATCACACAACAAAAATAGGAAATTCTATTCTATATCACACAACAAGAACAGAGAACCATTTCAAATCACACAGCAAGGATAAGGCATCCTATTCAAGATCACGTAGTAGGAATAGGGTCATTATATTATAGATCACACAACAAGAATAGAGCGACTTATCTCGTAACACACAACAAGGATAAGGCATCCCACACCAAAACACACAGCAAGTGTGAGACATTATGTTGCGTAGGGTACAAAGGTCATCTCATAGCAAACTTTATTAAGTCTCATGCATTTTTTTCAGAAATCGTCATTTCATCACATAGAAGTCAAGAAACATTAGTTCATAACTTTCTTTTCAATAAACAGTATCAATATTAACAATAGTGTCATATTAATGCGTTAACATAAGTATATCATAAAACTCAGAAAGAATATATTCAAACACTTCTTTCTTTTATAAACATCACTCACACAAATATCTGATCCTCTTCTTTCCTGAAAGCCACTTGCCTAGTACTCCCTTAGCAGCAACTCAACTCTTTGCAATCTTTCGACAAAACCTCCAAATAACAACACTTCTCTTACGACCTCCACCCCTATTTATATTAATCCTTTGGATAATTATTTTCTTTACCCGCCAGTTCTGAATTACAACTTTACACGTATCGCCTTACCACCTTGTCGCACCATACAACTAAATCCAAGCTCGAAACATATGCCAGTGGTTAACTCAAGAGTAGACATGTTCTTGAGATGTTAACGTTATCTTCTCAAGAAGCTAAACTCTTCCTCGTCCTCTCATTCTCGAGAAACTAAACTTTTTTTGTCTTCTTTTTCCTCGCTTTCTTTTTCTGGCAATAGAACACAACTGCCCACTTCTTTTCTAACTTCACTTCACATCACTTCACCAATCGCCTAACTCTTCTTGCGATATAACTCCTTCGCCGCAATAACTTTTCCTCCATCAGCTTCTCTCAATGTGACTTCCTTCCTTCTCTTTGAACTTTATCTTTAGAATAATCATTCTTTTCATTTTTCAAAGAATCATCCCACTCATTGGCGCCTCTCTTCTTCAATAAGACTCCCTTTCCTAGATCTGGACCTCACGATTTGATTGCTAGCTTCATTGATTTTGCTGGTCTAGATTATCAGAAAGCTTATGTTAAAAGACATCCCTTTATATTAAGATCTTGCATTACCAACCAATTTTTGAATCAAAATGTTCATGAAGATGATAAAAAGCAATATCCTCCCTTGGGAGCCTTGAATTTTGTGCTCACTAGTAATGCACGCTCATCGTGGCCTCGTAAGGGTCAACTTCCTACGGTTGTGCCCAGTGTTAAATATGTCTTACTACATAGGATTGAGATTACTAATTGGTGTCCCCCTTCTCACAAGTCATTGTTGTTATCCCCTAGATACTCTTCTATATTAGATTGGAACACATTCTCAATTCAATTGTGGAGTTTTTGTTCAATACAACAAATATCACATACCATGGAAAGCAAAAAATCGGTATTCTAAGTCTTTGATAACATTTTTAGGGACACTGTCACAGGCGATGCTATTAAAAGTCCTACAATTTCTATAACATTTTTTTCACTATAATAGGTGCTGTAAAACGTCCATTTTTAATGAGATAATTGCAAATATAGCTATTATATTCAAAATATTAGCATATGTAGAAACATTTTTAAAAAATTACAAATATAGCAAAATCTGTCAAAGTCTATCGATGATAAAAGTTTATCACTGATAAACCGTATTGCAAATCTTAGTCTTTGCAATTTTTTTTAAACTATTTGCTATATACTTAATTATCATTCCTAAAATTGTTACCAATTATAATTACCCATTTTTAATTGTAGAATTGTCATGCTATGGCAACAAATCGTAGGTCGATAGGACATGCTATGGTTTCTTTTAACATGTGGTAATCGTTATGAAAACGATTTTATAGCGTTTTTAATACATTGAAAAGAGATGTGATTTTCAAATTATAAAGTTAACAATATCAAGAAACATAAACTATTAAAACTATATTATAACATTTTTTATAGCATGTAAAATTATAAACTTTTGATAGCTTATTTCTCAATATATACTGTCGTAAGTGATGAATGATATCAAAAAAGGGACACTTGCAAAAAAGATAAAACAAATTAAAATAATTAAGTTCATAGCACACAAATTTATTGTTTTCAAAAATGGAAGAAAAAAAATCAAAGCCCTGCCCACATATACAATTAGATATAAAATGTTATAAATACCTTTGTTTCTGATATATATTTGATGCACCTGATACACTCGATAAATACCTGATACACCTAATATCTGTTGATACACCTGATACTCCTTGATACACTTGATATACATTTGATATTCTTGATAACCTTTGGACCTTGATACACTTGATGCACCATGATACTCTTTGAAACACTCAATACCATTTGATACACCTGAAACACCTTAATACACCTGAAAATGTGATAAACTTGTTATGCTTCATTGGTACACTCAACAAATTTATACGCTTGATGCACGTGATATGTTTGATACATCTGATTTACTGCAGATACACTTAGTATTCTTCACCGACACTTGATTGATTAAATACACTTGATATGCCTGAGGTACTACTTATACACTAGATATAATATTGATATACACTTGTAAACTTGATTCCCATACTTGATAATGATTCACTTTACTAATATGTTGATATGCTTCAATAATATACCATGATATGCTTAATAATGATATAATGAATTGTATTATTCATATACTTAATAATACTATAATAAACTATATAAAATTTGAAAAAATGAAAATCATGTAGTAAGTATATCAACTAACTAATAAAATATAATATAAGTACATCACAACACTGATATGTAAAACTGATACAAACTAAAACCAAAATAAAACAAAATCATTTGAAATCAGATTCAATCACAATACACGTCAAAGAAATTAGAGAAAAATAAAGAACGAAGTTAAATTACTCAAATCAACAACCATTACAAGAAATATGGAAGGGTACACTACAAGAAATATGAGTTTCTATAAAAGTTGAGTATAGCCAAATTGAGGTTGAAGGGTGAAAAAAATGTCATAAATGTTAAGAAAGTGTGTTTTTTGCTGGAAAAGGCAGAACGACTTTTCAGATTTGGAGAATTTATGACAGTTTTTTAAGCGTAATAAATCTATGACAATTTTTAAATATCATTGAATATAAATAATAAAATTATAAATATTTATTTTCTTTCCTCTCTCATACACTTTTTCCAAATTTCCTCTTTTTCTCCAAATACTTTGGGAATAATAACAAATTTAAGATAAAGAGTATTTTAAAAAGTGAAAATTGTGTCTTATTTGCAAAAATCTAAAACAATGTGTTATATTCGCTATATCATATTCTCAAAATGCTACTTAATTTTTCTTAAAAAAATTTAGTATAGTGTGTACATTTCCAACATTATGGGAAGTCGTAAGAAATTAAATTCAACTGTTTTTTATATTGTGTATCATTGTCGAAATTACTTTATATCCATAACATTTTTCTTAGCACTTGTCACGTATATGAACAAAACTTAATTTCTACTTAAATGATAATAAAATTTGTACAGAAATATTATATATTGATTCCAAAAGTTAATTTAAGCAATATCTAAATGCTTAAGATAGATACAAGATCCCAATTACTTCCAAATTCACATGAGCTCATAAGACATTAAGCATATGTAATTGGGAAAAAAAAATCACATGACGAAGAGTTTCACACGATCAAAAGCTAATTTAGTTTACATATTTTCAAAAGCTTCCGATACAAGCATACTTCCCATTATATATACAGCTCTCGTAAGTGCCGCAACTTCAACCGCCTAATAAAAAACACAAACATCATGATCTTTTTAAATCTAGTAAGACACCAACTAATAAATTATATAAATATTATTCACATCAAAAACTTCAACCAAGTTGGAAAAAAATGGTTTACATAATGCATCATTGATGACAACCATGTCTATCAAAAGTAGGCCTTCATAAAGATGAAGCAAGCTTCTTTACTGTATCAACCTATACCTGCATATATTGCATTTGGATCAAGCAAGAAACGATGAACTAATTAATGTTTTTGGATCATTAAAAGACCATCTTTCTTCAACAAATCACTTCTCCAAAGCGAGACCAATCTAGAAACATGCTTCTAAATTGGTGAACATTGATTATAACACTCTTTCCCAATATAAACAACTATGTATGTTTTTTCAATATAAGCTAAGGTTTTATTTTTCCTTGAAACCAAATTTCACAAAAAGAGAATACGAGGATTAAGATAGGAAGTATCAGAAGAAAAATAAGAAAAGTTACCAATAGTAACACCCGGGCCCTAGCAAAAATTGATAGAAGTGAGGGAAAGGTAAAGTGCCAATGAAGTTGCCAAGTTGGAATAGAATTCATGTAATAATAGCAAGTTGAAATGACAAACAAAGATTGATAAAACTTTCACACTTCACCTTAAGGATATTCTCAACTTAACAAAAGCACCTTTAAATAAAATAATTTACTTAGTAATGAGACCTACTTGAAATTCACGCATACAATCAGAAAGATTTATATCAAAAGCGATACCAATTTTCAATCATGGCATATAAGGGAATCGAATGATATAATATAACAATTTCTCCTATTAACACTCCAAGAATTTCACTCTTATTAACATATTTTCTTTGCCTTTTACACAGAACCATTCACCATTTTGATTCCCCTTCTTTGCATGTTGCCCAAGAGAGAGAAAAGGGATGATGGTTTCAGCAATGAAATTTACGAAGATCAAAGGAGATGAATCATAGAAGTAGATGATGATGAAGAGAATGAGAAGAATTAATAGACATATATGGATTAATAAAGTGGTTCAGCAGAGATTTGCTTACATCCCCTCTTCAAAATCTCTAAGCACTTTTTTTCAACAGACTCTTTTAGATGAAGATGATTCAAAGCCAAATACAGATAAGTTCTCTAACTTCATTTTTTTTTTCTCCTAAGCTTCCTTTTAAACTACAATAATTAATACTGTTATTTTGCTTCTGTTTAACAAAATAAGCCCCTCTCTAACAAGCATCATAGGAGTTAAAAGGTAACAAAATAACTAATTTTTTGGTTGCTTTAATAGATCCATAGAGCTTGAAGGAGAGCTGATGGTTGATCTGAATTTAGCGTTTCACAGAATCACAAACAAATGCAAACATCACTTTTTGGTTTCAAGCATAATAATTCAAAACCATTTTTAAATTTATGAAAATAAATATGATTGCCAACTATACAAAATCAGATTTACCAAATCTCTCTTTTTTAACTCATCACTTCAACCATCAATCCTTAGGTTGGCATCGAGCAGGAGAAAATTATAGTTTGAAAATGATCAAATGTGTGGAAGAGAACATAAATCAAAGTAATTTAAGAAAAATATTACAAAATGAAATCAGAAAGAAAAATATAACGGCCGCTTGTGGGCTTAGTTGGGTATTATAGCAACTTTTTAAATAACTAATAAAGATCGCGTGTGATGTACGTGAAAATCTATAGATTTAACTTAACTTTGAACAATCATTTTAATATTTTTATGTTTATATCCTTTTTATATTTACATTGTAATGAGTGGAAAATGAATAATAAATTTAGAAATATCATAATATAGTATTTCAAAATTTATAATAACTTTAATAAAAAAATTAAATAAAGAAAAAAACACGAGCAAGAATCTCACTGTTACATTAAAAAATATTCTTAATATTAAATAACTTAAACATAAAGAGCATAGACACATCTACATGTCAACCACGAAGTTGGTGGTTCAAGTTTTCCCAACTTCTGTTGTATATTAAAAAGAAACTTATAAATTAGAGAATATATATACACAAGCATACTTCTATATGAGAAATAGACAGAATAAAAAAAAATAGAAGAGAATAGAAAAACATACTTTGATTTGGTTTTTTTCTTCACCCCTGTTGAGATTTGGGAACATGAGTGAAAATAAAAAAAAGAATGAGATATTTATATCTAAAATTTAAAAAGGAAGAATTTGAAAGGTTGAAAGAAATACAAAAGAATTAATAAGATAAGAGAATGTGAATAGTTGGGAGATAGAAGATTAAAGGATAGAAAGGAATGAGAATGAATTTGGATAAATTTAAATGACATAATTAATTGGATAAAAAAAATTTAAATTTTGATAAAAGTTATAATAAGAAGATGAAAAGTTAAGGAATGTATCTTCTATCTCGTTGAATATGAAAATGGCCATAAACATTAAAACTATGTGAATGACAAAATTGCTACTAAACAAGACAAAAGAAAGTTATAATGAAAGGATAAAATGAGGTAAAAAATTTCTTTACTTCCGTCCTTTTATATATAGTATAGATTATAGGTAATTATGTTTCTAAAAAAATGAGTGTAAAACAAAGTCTGTTTGTGTTTGGTAAATTTCAACTCTTTCTAAAGTAGGTTATAGAGTTTGGTAGACTTAAATGCACCCATTACTATAAAAATTTGAATAATGTTTTCGGGTGTTTGCAAAAAAAAAAAATTATGATAATAAAACTCATGTCAGTACATTTTTTAACCCTATGATAAATTTGCAAAAGTAACAAATTTAAAAGCAGATAACCCTCCGATAGTCATTTGATATCATTAATTACTTGTCATATTTGTTATATTTGCAATATGCAAAAGAAAAGTGTGCTATAAACTATTTTTTTCTAAATTTTCTTTTGTTATCGGAGGCAATTTTCCTAATTATTTTTTGTCGGTAATTTATATTTAAAATGTTATATTATATATATGATTTCAACTTAAATTTATATTTGATGTATGTTTATTTATAAAGAACCGAATTTTAGTATTAGAAAATTATTAAGAATTTTAGTATGAGAATGAATTTCTTTGTTGATTTTACAAAGCAATTGACGGTTCAAATCTAGTAGTGAACGTTAGTTTGACTTTTGAAAGTAATTCGAACAAATTTATTTGTAATCGATCTTACCGAAGACTTTGAAGCAGTTGAGATCTTTATGTAATCACTTTAAATACTCTCAAAAGCATTTATAAATAAAACCTCAACATACTGTTCATTAACAAATTAAATAATTTCCATATCAATTCAAACATAGTTTATTAGATGAAACACTAATCAGTAAATTCATGTTTGAATCTCTTACTCTATTTTTTATAGTACAATAATTAAATACATATTGTCAAAAATAAGGTGGTGAAGAAACATTTGACAAAAGTTTGGTAGTAAAGTCGTGTACTCGATACACGATTAGATAAAGTCGTTGACTCATCGTATACATCAAACCCGACTTCTTGCTAATGTGGCAGTATTGACTACTAATTTGCCTAGCATACATGAAGTCATTTATGATAGAACGACCAAAATAAAGAGAAGCTTTTATTTATTTAACACCGTTAGATAACAGTAAATTACAATATACGATAGACACATAGAGAAATTCCCTAGCCTACACCACACTTATTACACATATACATAACTTCTTCTACCCAATAACCACCTAGACAACCGTACATAACTCCCAAGCCCTCCTAACTCCTGCTAACCATTAGGCATTTTTGTCCATACTACTATTATTAGATGACTCCTTTTCATATATGAATACTGACATTCTCTTTTTTTACCCTAACCATAATATTGAAATATAATCGGAGGTACATGACTTTGTGGTCCCAAATCTCTTTTGACCTACTTTTTCGTATTTGCCTCCACTAAATCTTGAAAAAAAATCTCCCTCGTTTTATAATCATCCGTCGATATATCTATCATCCTCTTGTTGTCGCATTTGATCTCCATTTCCACGGTCGATCTAAGGTTTGTTTTTCATATATTAGTTCGTTTCAAACCTGACTTATTGGCCTTAGTTTGTATTTGTATGCATTGGTATGATTAGTTTGGTTGTAAACTTTTGTTGTACATAGTTTTTGGGATTAATTTGGTTGTAAACAAATTTAAGACTTACAATTAAGAAAAATTTGGAGGAAAAGCCTAATTTGTCTAAGAAATTTCAATAATATCTTAAAAGTTTAATTTTTTACTTACATAGAAATTCACTTATTTTTAGGACCATTTTATCCTTATGATTAATATTTAATATATTGCAAATCCGAATTTAAGATTTAATTATTTTCTTAATTTTATTATCATTATCATAATTGTATACATTATAATTTTCTTATATGTATTTTTAATTAATATTAATAATTAAATAAATCAAAAAAATGTTTCCTTGTATAAATACAATTTATTTATAATCAAATAATATATGTTTTAATATAGAAATACTATTCAAAAATATATTTCTTAATTATTCCCATTATTCAAAAATATGTTTGTAAATGCAATTTCTTAATTCCTCCGTCGTCTTCTGGTTTCTTCTTCCAATTTGTTGCTTACCAAACGTCGTCTTCTGTTCACGTCTTCCGTTGGAATAATTTTAAAATTCTTCACCCCCGAAAGTCCTCCACCAATTCAATATATTTCTTCCACCGTCGGATATTTCATCTACCATCGGATATTTCATCCACCGTCGAAAATCCTCAACCACCGGAATCTTTATATTATATCACGGTGTTCAGAGCTTCATTGGCATTCAGGTATTAGAGGAATCCATCCGCCTTCATATATACCCCTAAGATGTACACTGTCGAAAATCTCTTTGTATGTTTTCATTATTTTCTACTGTTTCAGTTACCTTCTATTTGAACATATTTTTGAGACATTCGACATCCTCAATCAGCTTGTCCAATTTTTAGTTTAAACATTGATTGTTGGCCATAATGAGTTCTTGAAATTTGACGAAGTAATTAGGAATTTCCTCATTGGATGGCGCAGGTTGTCGTGAGCATTCACCTCTCTCAAATGTTTCATGAGTTTCCTCCCCCATTTCCATTTCATGGAATGTGTTTCATTCCACAAAATCATCCTCAAACATGGCCTTGTATTGGAACTGTTTTAGAGATCATATTCAGATATGAGTCTGTACTATTTGCATGTAAATATTAAATATTAACGGTATGTATGAAATATATAGTTTCTGATCAAACCTGGTCATTGTCGAAGACCTTTTCTATTAGTTCTTCCCATTTTGGGTGGCTGTCAACTACCCAGTTCATCATGCAGATCTTATTATCACCAACTTTTTGTGCACAAAATATTGAAGGACCGGTCAACAGTGGGATGCACCCATAGACCCATACTATTAGGGAATAAGCAAATCCAGAAATTCCGACAGTTACGGTAGTAGGGTTTTTTATAGATTTTTTCATAGATTCAATCAGCACATTATAACTTATCCTATCCTATGGAAGCGCATCAAATTGTTTTTCATCATCCAATAATTTGATGTGTTCTAAATCACATTCGGTTGTGAATTGTTTTCCAAGGAGGAAATTCTCTAACAAGTATATTTTTGTCATCTTAATTTTATCTTCCTCCTTCAGTTTTTTCGATTCATTAAATAAAAAAGAAGACCCTAGACCTCGGTATAGGATCTAATTTATTTTTGAATTACTTCGAAAGAAATTTTTCCTTTACCTTAGAAATATCTACGGTTGGCAATAGACCACAATTCAAACTGGTTATTGCCTCGAATTTCCTAATGTCAAATTTGGTTATAGTTCTTTCGAAGTTAAACCACAACTCATCGTCTTTCATCAATGTACATTGACGTCTGATTATGTGGTATAGGAGTTGGATTTGGAATTTGGAGAATTTGAAGTCTAAAAAACTACCAAAAGTTATATTTCTAAACACTTCTAATTCCCTAGTAGTTAATTTTTTTTTTAATAAATCTAATTACATCTAATCTTGCATAGATGTTCACTTTTTGCACTCTAGACCATTAACTCCTTTTCAGGATCAATGGTGTACCATGTTTACATAATATAAAGGACAATATCATTATATATATATATACTTAATATATACTAAACACTAATAGTACCTAAACTATATTTCAGCATAGTCATGAATACTTCATAATCTTCCTCTACGCCCGCTGTTTTTTTCCCATTTTTTTATCTACACAAAAAGAGATTGAATTACAATCTAAACTTAATGAAGCTTTGGAACGGATTGAAGTGCAAGATAGAAATCACGCAGCGTTAGCTTAACAAGTGAAACGAATGCAAAAGTTGATAGAAGACTTGATTCGGGCACAGCAAGGACCACCTAATGATCCCTAGCTTTGCGGTACATATATATGTCTCCATTATTCTTAAGTTTTTGCAATGATAATATACAGTGAACGTATAGATATATGTACTAAACTTACTTATTTTTGTATCATATTGTGGGATCCAAGGTGTAGAATGGCGCGTACGAGCCTCGTTAGGAGATGTACGACTTTGCTTGTAGTATTTTGTATTATGAGAACTACATTTTTTGTATTATGAATGCTATTAATTATGTTTTATAACTTATTCGTATTATGAATATTAAATCTTTTTTTTTAATTTTTCTTTGTATTTCTTAATTTATTAATTTATATTGAATTTGTTTTAATTTAATTCAAGACATCGGAAAAAATATTTGAGCAATCCAAATGTCATTATTTCACAAAAATAAAGAACTTGTTTGAGCAAAATATTTAAGGAGAAAAAACTAAAGATTACATATTTTAAAAAAATACATATAAAAAGAAATTCAAATTGCAACGAAATGTTGAGAATATGTTGCACAAAAATATCGAAAGAAATCATTCCCGACGCTATGACATGAGTCGGCAAAAATGACGTCGAGAGAGGACTTCCTGACACCGGTGATTTCGCCGCCAAAAAAGGCGTCGGAAGAGGTATTCTCGACGTTCACTTTTTCCGACGTACGTTCCGATACTGTGAAAAACTGCAATATTATATACATATATTTTATATACCTTTGTATTTGATTTTCTTGTTCCTTTCCTCACATTTGTATTTTTTTTTTCTACCTCTTTTTTCTTATCACTTTTTTTGATCTTCTTCTATTCTCTTGCTTTCACATCTTTCTCTAACTTTTTCTTCTTAGATACTTATATTTCATATGAACAATAAAAACCTTATAGTAATCTAACGATAGTTATTTACATACCTACATTTCATATATACGTACATTTTCAGTTTGGGTTTCCTTCCTTTCCCCTTGAACACACTTTCGAATAATTTTCTTTTCGCTATTGGTACATTATCCTACAGATAATCAACTATCATTAACGTTAGTTTCTATTTATACATAAAAATGAATATAATAAAATTTTTTGAAATATGTACAAATCATAAATAAACCTCATCAGACTCCGATGAGAAGTTTAGTGGTACATCATTGAGTGTTTCTCCTTCATTATTCTACAAACAAGTATAATGGAATCAACATCTTAAATCATATAAAATATATATACATTAGTAAATATAACATATACTTCCTTTTTTCATTTGTTTTCTTTTGTTCTTTTTTGGCATTTTGGCAATCGGAGTTTCAAAAACCACATTTGTTTTCATAAACTTCTGATCATGGTACACAACAATCTGTGTACCTATCGACCCTTTTAAGTATTCTTCATCATCTTCTGGATAAATTGTTTGTGGTGGTTGGAATTCCATTGGTTCTTCATTTCTTATTTCCTCCTACAATAGATACACATATTATATTTTTTTTTAACTATATATACAATATAGAATTTCAATTTAGTAAATATCAAATATATCTTTGCATTATCGTCGATCACAATAGGATCATCCTTGTTTGATTTAATCTTGTTCAACCTCAATCCTAAGCATTTTTAGCTTCTACGAACCATTGTTTTTCAACCTTATCCTACATATTATTATACAATATAAAGTTTAGATTTTTGGTATAACAACAAATATGTACCGTCAGCAATTTGTGGTATACACAGAGTATCTGCACTTACAATTGGTTGTTTCAAAACTATAAAATCACTTAAATATATACAAACTTCAAAATGCCGATTTAATCAAGAAATACAACATGCATTACTAAATGTATGTTTCCAACAGAGTATCTACACTTTAAGGTCATATAGAATATAAAATTCAGATGTGTGGTATAACAACAAATATGTACATGCAATTTGTGGTATACACAGAGTATCAACACTTGCAATTGGTTGTTTCAAAACTATATGATCACTTAAATATATACAGACATCAAAATGCCGATTTAATCAAGAAATATATACAACATGCATTACTAAATGTATGTTTTACATAGAGTATCTACACTTTAAGGTTATATAGAATATAAAATTCAGATTTGTGTTATAATAACAAATATGTACAGCATGCAATTTGTGGAATACACAGAGTAGCTTCACTTAAAAACCGTAATTTCTTCAACATTCTAATCACAGTAATGGAAGATTGTTCAATAAATAAATGGATATCACATATATACCCCCTTAATCCCAGTAATGGGATACTCACTGGAACTGTAATGGAATGTTTCAAAATAGAGTTTTGCAATGGAGTTCCCGAACCTTGAATGTCTACTGAAGAATGATTAATTGAAAACACTAATAAGTGAAAGACAATTCCATATATACCCTCTTTAGTTCCAGATAAGAATAGAAAAAAAAACTCATCGGAAGGGAAGAATGCTGATGAACAGTCACCAGAAGGTAAGAATGTTGCAGAAGAGATGAAGGTGATTTACAAAATCCTAACGATCAGTTGAAGAAAATTTTCAGCATACAAAGAATGGATTCTGCAATTGCCCATTGCTCTTTCCTTACGTGGTTTAAAAATCCCCCATTTTCACACCATTAACGTATCACTTACCAATTTTTTCTTTTAATTTGTAAATCATTTAATATGGGTAGTGTTGTAATTTGGGTCATACTTTTATGTAAAATATTAGTCCAATTAAGACCTTAGTGTAATTTATGGACAAGTTAGGCCCATTGTGTAAAATCAATAACCAAATTAGGTTATTTGAGTTAAAATCCCTGCAATTAAATCCTTTTATAATGAGCCAACTAGAAGAATACAATGTATACCTTGCTTGAGTTTAGGCTTAATATTTGAAACATATATGGACTTTAGATTATGTTGGAATGAATGTTTTGTTTGTTTAAGTTTGGGGTTGATGTAGATATGTGTGATTGGAATCAAAGTTTGGATTGAAAATAATTGTATTACGGGTTTGGAATGAAAAATTAGGTTGATTGTTTTTTATTTTTTCTTAAGGCTTTTATGAAATTATTAGGCATTTGGAGTTTGGATCAAGTATTTGAGTTTTTTTTTCCTCCCCTTTTTAATAGATTAGAACGATGTGTTATTCTTTTCTCAACTTTAATAGTTGTAAACAATTGATTAAATATGTCGATATCTGTCATGAATATCTAGACATTCTTGAACTTGGTAATAAAGAGGATAGTAATTTTGATGTAGAAGATGATGAATTATTTGGAAGTGTTCAAAGTCCAGAAAATGGAAACGAATCAGTACCATCAGAGATATTTACCCTAATAGACTAGAATATTATTTATTTTGTTTGTGAAACAAAGGTCAACATTGGGAGGTAAGAGTAAATGAGTAAACAATTCTTGTTTAGTTAAAAAAGGAATGCTATTTGACAGTAAAAAGAAGATTGTGTGTTGCAATAGTTTGATATGCAGATAATCGTACCATTTTGTGTTTTATAGATCCGTCACTACACAGTAAGCACGACCAAAACTGGCGTAGAATTCATGAAGAATATATCGTGTTGTGACGTGCATGGTACAATTCGACCACGAGACAATTTATCACAGTACCTATCGATTATTTCAGTGGTAAAATCTAAATATGATATGTACTTTAATTATATGATATGAACATTAATTAATATATAAATTAACTTTATTCAAGACGTACACTAGTACTTGGTGCAACATAATTTATCGGATTTGAGCTCAATGTATAATCAAACTTTGGTAGATGTAGAATATATTATTCAGCAAACAAGTCAAGTCAATGTTGCTGACACAGATCAAAGGCGTATTTGATGTAAACTTCAAGAAGTCCATGATGTTCAAGATGAAGACGTGTGGAGTAAGTGAAACATGATTAGTTTGTAATTTAAACTTCCATTTTCAATTAAAAGTCAAATCAAATTGCATTATCCTTTTTACTAAAACACTAGATCAGAAAAAAGCATGAGAAAGAAAATAACAAAATTGGAGGAGCTATTTATATTGAGCTATAAAAGAAAAAGGGTATTTTAAAAAATATAACAAAGCGACAAAATATTTATATTGTATAGAACAATTTCGAAAATGAAAAACGCTCATAGACCCATAATGGAAAATATCAAAAATGTCACGTCAATTGCCGTCAATAACGCACGTAATATATTTAGTACATGATTGTTTAGATTTGGCTATTGTTTGGTACATGATTGTTTAGATTTGGTCGTTTAGATTTGGATAGTAAAATCCAAACGATTTATTTTTTCAATTCTATCATTTAATTTGGCTACACGATCATTTAGATTTGGTTGTTTAGATTTGGCTACACGATCAACGATAAACGATTTGGCTATCGTGCCAAATCTAAACAAATCTAAACAACTTTTTTTTCAAAATTTGGTGTACGATCTTTTAGATTTGGCTAAACGATTTTTTTTTAAATTCTTTTGATATTTTTTTTATTCTTTTTGTACATGATCGTTTAGATTTGGCTACTTCAATCTAAACGATTTTTTTTAAGATTCTTTATACACGATTTTTTAGATTTAGTTACCCTAATCTAAATGACGTAAAAAAAATACGATAGAAAGAAATCACACTGAAAAAAAAGAAGAAAAAGAAGAGAAAAAGAAGAAAGATGATGGAAAGAAATCACAGCGAAAAAAATAGAAAAAGAAAAAAGACGATAGAAATTAAAGAAATCAGATTTAGTTATGTAAAAAAAAAAAGAAAATAAGAAAGACGATAGAAAGAAATCACAGCAGAAAAAAAGAAAGAAAGAAAAGAAAGACAGATAGAAAAAATCATAGAAAGAGGATAAGAAATATGGAATGAAAAATCTAAAATATTTAAAAAATTGCTAACTTTATGGGTTTTGTTACATAGACCGTAAATATTTTAGTAATTTTTTATATTTATGAAACGGAGAAAAACCTTAGAAATATAAGGAAGAAAGGAACAAAATCGAAAGAAAAAATAACATCAATGGGTATTGTCTACATTAAAATTGTGGTTACAATTTAGTCCATTTATATAGTTTACTTGAAATACTAATTTGAATTCATTTTGAAATTACTGGCTAAAATATTTTTTTATTTTATTATTAAATAAATAATTAAAAATAATAAATACAATTAAATAAATTAAAAATACTAAATAATTTATTGAAGTCGGAGATTCGGTCTACAAATTTAGTTTGTAAAAGTTTGACTATTCTTCCGCACATGTTAACGTGGCTGGCAAGTAAGTTGTGACTGGATTTAGTAAAGTCGTGTATGGGATATACGATTTTGCTCCAAACTAAACTACAAGAAAGTTTTGATTTTAATCTTATTTTTGTTTTTCATCCATCCTATTTTTGTCATTAGGAAAACAAACCAATTTCCATATATACCCTTGGGTCAACTCAAAATATAGGTGTAGGCCTAGTGGGCCTACGAAACGATTTGGGCTAGGTCCAAGATAGAGCCCATGGGCTAATGAACCAAAGATTCAACTGGCCCACTAGAGAACTATCTTTTAGATGAACCTAAAATTATTGTAGTATTGTTCTTGTAATTAATATCATTTTTAAAAAAAAAGTTTTTGGCCTTTTATTTAATCAACATAGATATTTGATAAACTTTTCCCAGTGATGTTGACAATTAACTCCTTACTGAAGCTTTGGAGTTATTTGAACAAATATATTTTAAAGTGTGAATTAACAAAGTATAATGAATAAAAAAATAGAAAAAGTAATAAAAAGGAAAAAGTTAAGAGTAGTTTTATGTTGAATGAAAAGCAAATGAAAAAGAGAGCATAGGGGGCATTGCTTCATGGGGAAGAGAATTGATGTGCAATCATTTGTTTGGTTGGTGATTTGGAAAGTTGGTTTGGTAACCCATTAAACATTATTTCTCAACCTCTCTTTTCTTTTGTATATATTGTGAGTTTGCTTGGACACTTCAAAGTATTACTAACAATATATCTTAATCATCACCACTAACTAAAAGTAGATATCAACTTTAAAATACTCATCTCTTTTCTCTCTTTTTTTGCCCTTTAAAACTATTCATTTCATCCATTCGTAGTAACTTTTTGTGTGGGTGTGATCTTTGTAGAATGCATTTTTCTAAAATTATCTTTCACACTAAAGAAAATAGATAACCTCAAATTAATTTATTATCGTGAGGTGTTAATTTTAGTTGTTTCTTGCTTAAATGCTTTACGTGCTGGCTTTTGGTTGGACTCATTCTACCAACAAAAAGCATAAGTTATGTGATTTGAATGGTATGTGAATTCAATTGGGTTTAGGCCAAAAAGAAACAGATATGTCAACTATTCATGGATTTAGAAGGTTATTTACATATCCTTATTACTCCTACTTTTCTTATATATATATATATATGTATAGTTTTAATTAAATATTACTTTTCATTTTTCTACTTTTTTATTTTAATTCATTTCGATTTTTTTTATTTTAAAATGTTCCCTTTTCATCCATCTATACACTTTTTAACTTTGGTTCCTTTTAGTCATAGTAATTTTAATTTTGGACCTTGCATTTTTAAGAAACTATTTGGTCACTTAAAAATGAAATGGTCAAACTGGTTGGTTTTTAAAAGTACAATTACTAGAATAAGGATTTTCAAAGTAAAGACTAAATGGATCACATTTGATAGTACTAGACCACGATGAATATTTTTAAATATAGCGACCAAAATGAATAACACAGGGACTATTAACATTTAATCCATCTTTCATCATGATATGCAATTTTTTTTCTAAAAGAAGAGATAAAATATGATAAAATAAGGAGAAATGATTATCAAAGGTAGAAAGAGAAATAAAAAAGAGAGAGATTTTGTTCATAAAACAAAACGATAGTAGTTAATTTTATACCTAGTTTAACCAACACGAACTTATACTAATTTTAAAGGACAAGATTGGTTCCTCCACCTTCACATATTGTGAATAAAGAGGGGTTCCTAGAGATGGAAAAAAAAATTATAAATCTCTAAAATACAATAATTTTAGTACCGAGAGATGGAGAGCTTACTTGCTTTGACTTTGGAAATTAGGAAGCGATTAAAAATTAACACTAAAAAAATATTTTTCTAATTTCAAATGTTTGTAGAAATCAACTTATTTTATAAACTTGTATATTTTTCTTTATTTTGAAAATTATGTTTTGGATATTTACCAAACACTCCAAATTTCTTTTTCCAAAATTAAAGACTTAAAAAGTTAAAATAAAGACAACAAGAATCGTGGATCTGCAGAGGATAAGCAATGTTTGTAACTACGGATTAATGTTTAAACTTTTGTATAGATAGAAATATATATTTTTGAGTTGAAGATAGCTTGTAATTATATTAAAATATATAATAGTAACAAAACCAAGGAAGCCAATTAAAATTGTATTGAGTTAGGAAGTGTAAGTTTTGACATTTCATTCTTTATCCCTTCTCTTTATATTTGCTTTTCTACATGCTTACTTTGTTGTTTGGTCTGTGGTGAAATATTTACTGTTGACCCATTCTTTTACAACTTTGCTGTATATGAAAGAATAAAGATAATTTTTGTTCCAATATTCTTACCTTGGTGGTGTTGATCTATAATTTCCTTTTCCTTTTCCTTTTCCTTTTCATTCTTCTTTTTCTTTTTTAATTTGTTCCACATTTCCATTCATTCTTCTCTTGTGTTTATATTATATGGTTATGCATTTTGGTTATTCATTTTATACTCTTTCTGCTAATAGCAGAGTTTGAAACTATTTCTTTAAAATTAAAACTTTATTAACAAAAGCGAAAACTATTTATTTATTTTTGTTCTACTTCTCAAATTTTAAAGAATAAATGTATATGATCCCTAAGTTCTCAAAATATACATTTTTAGTCCATACGAGTTTTAAAATAGGTCTATTTGCTCCCTCAATTTTCAAAAATTATCTCTTTTAGTCTTTTAAGTTCTTAAGATTATAAGTTTTAAAAGGTGCTTGTGTTCAGATATTGAAAATCAATGAGACTCGCACTTGTTATGAGATAGATGTGTTAATTCTTTCATTGCCTGTTGATTTTGAAATTAAACCACATATTATTAAATATTGTATTAGAGCTCATTGAATCCAAAACAGGTATTTGGTCCAATAAAGTGAAATTGAGATTCGATCAAAAATGGTGAAAACCCAAAGAAGCACCGTCGTGATCAAAGGCATGTTGAGAATCCCACATTGAAATTTTTTATTAATGTTTTTAATATATATTTACAAAAAGAGACTTCTTTTAAAAAATATTTTTAAAATTTAAAATGAGAAAAAGAACACTGCAAGGATCTTTTCGACCTATTTTCAATAACTTCAAACCAAAAAGATGTATTTTGACAACTTAGGGATAAAATGTTTTGAAGTCTAGTACATATTGTTGTAAAATTTTAGGGACAAAACTCGAGAAACTAAAAACACTTTTAAGCCTCATTGATATTGAGCATAATTTGAGAGTACCATGTTTCTCGAAATTAGTGAAGGACTAAATGGTCCTTGACCAATCATTTTAGTTTAATAGGTAAGTACTCGAGTAGGGTCAAATGAGTTGTCCCATGAAATTAATCGAGGTGCACAAAGTTGACCCACTCACGAGATCAAATTTTTTTTGAGAAACTTGTGAACCGAGTGAAAACTCCTTCAAGTCTTTCTCATTGGTATGAGCATAGTTTGAGAGTGCTATGTTTCTCGAAATTACCAACGGCTAAATGTTCTTTGACCAATCATTTTAGCTTTATGTAAATGAGTTTAAAAAAGAGATGTACCTTCTACTTTTCAACACGTGTGTGCATATGTGTAGTGGTAACAAGTTAGAGTGAAGATTCATTCCCACTTTCTCCTTCAAACAAGATTGGGATAGAAAGGGTATCCAAGGCAAGAGTTGGCACAAGAATCACTTGTAACCCAAGGCAAGAACCTATCCCTAGTTTCCCTATCCTTCTTTCCTGTTTACCCTTCTTTTGCTTTGTGATCATCGAGTACTTTGGCTTTATGCCATGTACATGCACATGAAGAAGCTAAAGTAGTACCTTCTAATAGTTCATAAACATCAAAGCTAAAGTTAGTACCTTCCAATAATTCATCAAAGAAATGACAATTCAAACTCACATTAACCCATGAGAGAATGACACTAACTTCTCCAATGTATCATTCAACATGTCCTACGGATATTGAATTGATTGAGTTATGATGTACAAAGTTAATATGTTTGAGTTAAAAAACTCTGTTCAATATGGAAAGTTGTAAGACGAAGTTCTCTAAAAGAGAAAAAAATATAAGGTTACTCGATAAATGTACAAACTTCAATAATAACACTATTAAAGTCGATTTAACAAGGGCCAAACAACTCCAATATTTATGTACCCAAAGAGAGGGACACTTAACAATTAGAAGAGAAACGAACACTTGCAAACTTCACTATTTCTATAATGTAATACACAGAAAATTTACAAAACAAGCAAAAAGGAAAGGAAAAAAAAAAGTATGATTTAAACCTCGTACAGATCCCATTCCCAGTTTTATTGACATTTTACCAGTCTCCCGACACTCCCACTAACTGCCTGGACTGGCTTGTTTTCCTATTCATCTTATTTTATGAACCTTTTCTCTAACGGTAACAACTATAGAAGTTTATGTCTATTGAAGTTTATGCTACAAACTCCATGGGGAAAGCTAAGTACAAATTTTATTACTTTGAAGAAACTTCAGAGGTGCATGCATTAATAGGCATTTCAGTGGGTGTGCATACCAGAGCCCTTCTTTGTAAATGCCTCAAGCTTTGCTCCATACTTACTTGCACCATCTCTGCCAGCATCTTCTTTGCTTTACTAGATTGATCGTCGTCTCCATCGATTTGAGAGATAATGTTACAAACAATGTTCTCGATTGTGTCTGCTTGAAGTTCAGATCTTGGATATGGAGAGTCTCTTAATAGCCTTAGGAGGGTTTTAGCCTTTGACTGAGATTTAGGTGTCCCTTGGACAGTTAGTTCAAGAAGGCCTGGGATTACCCCTTCTCCTAAGATAGGTTCTCTGTATTTGCATCGGTCACTCTCACACATCGTCAATAGTGCACCAACAGCGTGATCACGACTTTGAAGAGAGCCATTCTCAAGTACTTCGACAACAGCAAGAACTCCACCTTCTTCAGATGTCAATGCTATTCTGCCTTCATCAAAACCAACTAAGGATTCAATCAATGAGCAGCATTTTTCAGCAGTTTTTGAGGATTTTTTACAAGTTTTCAATAGACTAACTATTGCAGGGACTGGGTTTGAATCTAGAATGATGCTAAGATTATGTGGAAGTGTTGAAAGATTGGAAAGGGCCATTACAGCATCTGCCTTTGCTTGTGGGCTTCCACATCTAAGAATCTCCACAAGGAGAGGAATGGCACCAGCAGCACTTATTAATGGCTTATTGACAGTAGAAGCAGATAGAGTAAGTAAAGAAGCAGTTGCATTCTCCTGTAGTATCAAACTCTCTGACTGAAGAAAACCAATTATTGGTCCCAAGGCACCAGCTTCTACAATCTTGATCTTATTCCTGTAGGCATGTTACAATAAATTAATATCTGAAGGATAGGTACTAAAGTCAGTGTTACACATGGAATCAATTATCAGAAACCTACCACCAACAAATTAAAGAAACAGATGTCATTATATTAACAAAATCAAAGTTCATTACATTACCTAACACAAAAATCACTACAGGTAGTCATATTCTTCCTTCAGCAAACAGTATCATTCATGGTACTGAAACAGTTTAAAACTTGATGTGAACAGGAGTTCCACAAACTGAAATTTAGACCAAAATTTTCTAGGAAAATTTTCAAAAATGCTGTAGGCGGAACGAGACAGGGAATATCATGTGCAAGGAACAAGTAAAGAACCGGGAAATAGCACATCTGCAAGATACAGTCAGCCATGCGCATGTACCGAAGGAGGAGCCAATTATATGTAGGTCAATGAATTTAGTTAGCAAGAGAGCAGTCAAATGGGGAGGGGAGGATCCTGTAATGGATAAGCAAGCTAATGAAAGAGCTGAGGAGATAATATGAAAATCAACAGAGTGACAAACCAATTTTAAAGAAAATCATGTTTCAATTTCGAAAGATTAAGTCTGCTTGTTGAATACCTTTTCTACGAAACCTTTCAAATAATGTTTCTTCAAATCACTCAAAAACAGATCATCCCATATCACAAAGTAGTAACTAAGAGAAATATCATATATACTAATAACAGCATATTTCCCATGGACCTTAAATCATGAAGAAAGAAAATATCTGGAGGCTTTCATTTCAAAAAGAAAACAGACAAAATAACACATTTTTCCTTTCTTTTGTACCCAAAATTGGGTAATCAAAGACCTCAACCACCGCGTGCCATGCCAACCACATTACAAAAATAAAAAATAAAAAAGGGGAAAGGGGAAGCCTCCAACAACTAAAGCCACGAAATAACAACAGTATATTTAACAATAGAATAAACGAAGCCCAACAGAACAAACACAAATACAGAGCTAGCAAATTCTTTATCAATTCAAAAAACATAGTCAATATAGAAGAAAAACGTCATCTTAAGGGAATCCAAGAAAGCATATCTCTATCTAATTGGCCAATCAACACATTTAAATTTCTTTTGAGATAGATTTTCTTCCCCACCTCCTTCCTCCTCCTCCTCCTCCTCCTTATCCTCCCTCTATTTTTTCACATTTTACATTTCTTTATTCTCACCGGCCAAACAAAGTAAGAAAATAACATAAGTAACCATAAAACCTCATGGAGTATCGCTAATTTGATGAAACAAATCAAAAAGCGAAACTAATTAAAAAAAAATTGATTAAACTTAACGGAAAGAGAAAAGTCAATCCAAATTTCCAAAAGAATGAAAAGGAATCAAGTGAAATAGAAGGCAAAAGAGATCTAAGAGGGAATTAATTACTTTTCATCCTTAACGGCAAGGTTGAGAAGAGCAAGGAGAGCGGCCTCAAGGTGGGATTCAGGGGAGTGAAGGCGATGGAGCATGGAGACGAGATGGGGGATTGATTGAGAGAGGTGACGGCGGCAGCGTTGGGAGGTTTTGGTGAGTCGGCGAATTTCACAGGCGCCTTGGAACTTGGAATCGAGAGCGTCGGATTGAACAAGGAGGAGAGCCTTGTGGAGAGCGGCGTCGGGAGAGGAGGCGGCGGTGGTGCGGTGGTGGTGGGTAGCGGAGGGAGAGGTGCAATAATCCATGAGGGAGGAGAAGGGAGGGGTGAGTTAGAGAGAGATGTGAGAGAGATTTAAGAGGAAGAGAAGAGAAGAGCGTGGCTTTAAGCAACAGTTAGGAAAAAGAGAGAGAGAAAACGTTTTTGTTTTGTTTTTTTAATTTCTATTTCTTTTTAATTCAATTTAATTAATTAACTTCGTTTTTTTCTTTAGAGAAAAAGGAAAAATATAATAATAAAAAATGAATATTAAATAAAATTAATAATGAATTCTTTTTAAGAGGAAAATAGAATAGGAGGGTATAGGTTATGTTTTTGACGGTTGAATTTTCTTGTGTAGAGGGCAAATTCGTAATATTAAAGTGTGGGGGCAAGGGGTAGGGGCACGGGCACGGGCAAGGGCAGTTATTAAAGTGATATAAGAGTCGTTATCGGATTGGAAGTTGAAATGAAACGACTTTTGTATTTAGGTTTAGGTTTGGTGATTTTCAAATATTAATACTTCAATTCAAATTACATTTTCATTACCACCGTTTTCTTTTTTTTTTTTCTTGGTTTAATTCGTGATCTCTACCCTTATCCCACTATTTTTAGGCATTCTTCTTATCAAGCATAAAAGTAATTTCATATCAATATTCCATGAATCAAATGTTAACACATGTTTAGTTCAACTATAGCGTTTGTATTGTGTTAAGAATCAAGTTATATGTGGTTCAAATCTCTTACCCTCAACTTTATTACAAAATTTGGATCAAATATGTATTTTACAATTATCTTTTGTGTCTATCATTGATAGACTTGTTAGAATGTATGAAATAAGAAAACGAACCTCTAATCTCAAGATAATAACTGTTCACACGAGATTTTCGAAGAAATTTGATTCGTGGAGTTGAACTTGTGTTGATGTTGTATTTGCGTTGATTTGATGCGATGTGGTTCGATCTCTAGAATTTGATCATCTGATTCTCTCTCGGCTGGATGCTTACACTTAATTTGAGGAAGCGAAGTGCGTGATGTTCTTGGAGTTGGAGTCTTCGAAGAAGGCTTGGATCTTCAAAGGAGCTTCAAACTTTGAGGGTGTTCTTGAAGTTGGAGTCTTCGAAGAAAGTTTGAATCTTCAAAGGAGCTTTAATCTTTGAGAGTGTTCTTGAAGTTGGAGTCTTGGAAGAAAGTTTGTATCTTCAAAGAAGCTTCAATCTTCGGTGATCTTCGAGGTTGGTTGACTTCAGGAGTTGAGAAGGCTTCTATCTCTTGGGAGAATTCTCTCTAGACTTTCTGGAGTCAAAAATTTCCAACCCCACAAATGAAGAGAACTCCTCTATTTATAGAGTTTCCTGGTGGGCTTTTATGGACTTGAGTCTGTTCTAGTCCATGGACCATACCCATGGGCTCAATCACATGGATTTGGATCATATTTTATTTTAGGCTAAATTAAGCTTATTTTTTAGCTCAATTGACTTTTAGCATAACTAAATAATATTTAATTGAACTAAAATAATTAATTTGACCCAATTGTCATAATAAAGACACCTGACATCATTATAATTGTCCAATTTGTCTTAAAATTTAATTTGGGACACATGTCAATTTTTAGTTAATCCCAAATATAATTATTTTAGTAAATGATGTGGCAATTTGTGATTGGTTCCAAAATTTCTTATTCAACAATAACATACCCTTAATTCTGTTACAGTTATTTTTTCTAATGAACTTGTTAGTTAAACTAGGTATGTCAATTAATTATATTAACTATCTTGCATATATAAGTTGTAGCTTACATACATTAATGATAGACTTGCTATTTAAAAAAAAAAATATAGGTGTATATTCTTAATTCTATTTGTATTAGGAAGGTGTTAAAAGTAAATCAATATATAACATATAATATGTGTCAACATCCAATCAAATAGATAAAATGTAGTGCATCAATCATACATGAATTGCAAGTTTAACAATGGTATACTAGCAATAGCTCATATGTATGTGTGTGCTATACCTCATTCAAAATTTATTTAAATATTGGTTTAAAAGCAACAATAAAGGCCAACTGACATCTTTGGTAGTGTTATAAAAGTCCTTTAATCTTAATTGGACTTTAATGTCGGTCTGACATCTTTGATAGTGTTATTAAATGCTTTTAATGTCAGTTGAGCTTTGATGTTAGTTTGAAACCGATATTAAAGAGGCCAACAATGTCGGTTTAAAACCGACATTAAAGATCCCCAATAATGTCAGCTTAAAACCGACATTAAAGCCTTGTTTCTGGATCTATTTTTATAAATTTATTTTTATTAAATTGTTGCACTATTGTCCATTTTTTTATGACACCAAATAATTAAAAATCGACGTTATGGGTCCGTGTAGATAAATATCTTTTCTTACGCCAACAAATAAATAAAATTAATATTCTTTTATAAACTATAATATTTCTCTTTTACATATGTATATACAAAATGAAATCTTAATATTGTGTTTATATATACATTATACAACAGTACATGAAACAAGATCCTAAACACCTTAAATAAGAAATCCTAAACACCCTCTCAGATTAACAAATCATTAACTTGAAGAAGGATGATCAAAATAGTCAAAAACTCAGATAACAAGAGAAATCCCGAAAGTCCATTTTTATTCCTTTTATCTATTTTTTACTTTCTTTTTCCTTGTGGAGCTAGTGAGCAATTTTACGGCCTAAACAGAAGGTAGCAAGAATAAAACTTGTTAAAGAAATTTTAGCAAAAGAAAAAAAAATCCAAGAAATACATCATGTAACCCTCTATAAGTAAAGACTACTCAAATTCTATTTGAAAATGACATTTTCTATTTTCTTTAGTTTAAACCTAATCTTTCTTGCCTCAAATTTGATCGAAATCTTTAATCTGAAAACTAGACTCAATTTAAAAATTTTTAAGAGTAATCTAAACCAAAACACATGGGTAGATGAGAGAAATTCTCTTCTAAAGTGACCTATTTATAGTGAGCCTTGCATAAGAATTTATTAACAACTCTAACTTGTCTAATTCAACTCTTTCATGCAAAGGACAATTGAAACTCGTCTAACCAGTTTGCCTAAGTCAGCCACCAACCTTACTTCCTCGACTAAACCTTAAGCAAAATGCCCAAGCATAAAATACCTTTCTAACCTTTTTACATGGCCGCAAGCCTTTTCGTGCATGCAAGCATCCTTGCCAAGCCTTTTGGCAGCCCAGTCTCCTCACCTAGGGCCTTCCCTTATCATCAGCACATATGCTTCACTAACCTTTCAAGTCAAGTCTTCCTCACCTAGTTATATGTTGGCCACCAATCACACCCATTGAGACAGCACACACAAATCTCAGCCTAGTATCATCCTTAGAGGTTATTTGCTCTCTTTTTTTTTTTTTTGCTACCTAGCCCATGCTCATCTCGCCTAGCTCTATAGGCCTTAAGAAGTTATTTGGCATCTCAACAACTCTCGGCCACGCACACTCCATATGACTTTGGTCGGCTAATGCTTTGTCTTTAGAGGTTTTTGCCACAACTTGGCCACCCAACATAACCTCTAAACGCCTAACACCCACTTCCTTGCTTAACCGCCTACTTGACACTTGGTCATTTTTGCAAATTTTTTTCCTTCCTTAACCATGACACTTATTTAATGACACAGCAAATCCAACACACTTTTAATGATGCTTCAACAATGTGACTTGGCTATCAACCAATTTTTCATAAAATTTATTTCCACTTTTTTAAAAAAATTTCAATTTCCTTCAACCACTCAACCTTTAAAGAAACTCAATGAATCTTTGACTTTGGGTTTTCAAAAAAAAATGTCACAATTTAAATCACAAACAAAAGCCTCAAAGCCCATCTCACAATTCATAACTATAGAATTTCTAATTACTGAAAACTTTCTTCTTATTTTCTAAACAAATACACAACCCGCAACTTGAAGAGGGGAAAAGAATTATACAAGAAAATATGAATAACAGTCGTAAAGGAAAATAAGGAAAACTTTTCATAAAAGGAAAAATTAAACAAGGTAGGTAACTTCATTTAATGGGAGAGAATTTCCAATATTCAACATTCCCTCTCAAGCAAGATTGTATATATTGATTAAATCTCTAATGCATCAAAATTCTTCTTGAGTAAAGCTTTGGTAAGAACGTCAGCAATCTGCATTCTAGTGGGTAAGTAGTTGAGAGACATGCTTCTGTTTTCAATTTTCTCTTTGATGAAGTGTCGATCGATGTCAACATATTTTATGAGGCTATGGTGACAAAGATTTTTGACAATACTTATAGTTGCTTGGTTGTCACAATGAACCTCTAGTGATTCTTTTGTAGTGAGTTTTAGTCTCACTAAGATGCTTTAATTTGGAGCCATATTCCTTCACATATGACTTGAGTGCATTGCTCTAGACACAACAACTTATTTTTTACTTCTCTAATTGACTAGAATACCTTACACAAAAGTGCAATATCTAGTTACTGATCTTCTGAAATTTTTTTAGCTTACTCAATAATTCTTTTCTTGAATTTCTTGAAGTATAATCCCTCCCCTGTAGTTTCTTTTAAGAATCTAAGTATCCTATAAACAACTTGCATAGTGGAGTTATTCATAAATTGACTCATAAAGCTTGCTGCAAAACAAATATCAGGTCTAGTGTGAGTTAAGTAAATTAACTTCCCAACAAGTCTCTAACATTGCTCCTTATTGATCAATGTATTTTCTTTTCCCAAGGAATAGTTAGAATCAAACAGAGTATTTGAGGGCTTGCACTCGAGCATACATGTCTCCTTTAGAAGATCAATGATGTACTTTTTTCTAGAGATACACAAACCTTTCTTGGAACTTGTCACTTCCATTCCTAGGAAATATTTAAGATTGTCAAAGTCTTACGTTTTAAATTCTTTTAGCTAAAAGTAGCTTTAGATTTGTTATTTCTTCTTCATGGTATCCTATTATGATATGCCATCCATGTACACAATAATAATTACTATTTTTTCTTTGCAAGGATGTTTGACAAAGAGGATATGGTCGATTGACACTGTAAATACTTAGTTGTTCTTTACTACCTTTGAAAACTTTTCAAACTAGGCTCTAAGAGATTGTTTTAAATAATAAATATATTTCTTGGGTTTTGTATACCTTATTAACAGTTTTTGTTGATTCTATACCTATTAGTGTATTCATATATACATCTTCATCTAGGTCGCTTTTGAGGAAGACATTTTTTTACATCTAATTGATGAAGTGTCCAATCATTATTCAATTTTAAAAAGAAAACGACACAAATAATGTTTAATTTTGCTATATGGGCAATTGGTAGTCAATGTCATAAGAATGGGTAAACCCTTTAGCAACAAGTCGGGCATTAAGTCTATCTATTTCCCTATTAGCTTTGTTTTTTTATGGTGAAAATCCATTTGTATCCTACCATTTTGTCCCATGGAGTAGGTTTGTTAGTCCCCATGTTATTCTTTTCTAAGGCATTTATTTCTTCCAATACAACTTGCTTTCAATTGATGTCTTTAACGGCCTCGTAGACATTGTCAAGAATGTGTAGGTTGGATAGGGTAAGAGTTGACTGCTTTGAACTTGGGAGAGAGATTTTGTAAGGTAGGTAGTTTTGAATATGATGAATTGTACAAGTTTTTACCCCTTTATGTTTTGTAATAGTGTAACAACTCAACTCCTTATATTAAATTGAGGTCATTACTTTAACTCAAAGATACTTTAGAGTTTAAACCAAAACAAATAATAATAAAAATAAACTTTCGTTCATTACTAGAAAAATTGCTTAAGATGACAGTTAAACGCTATCATAGTTAGTTTTCGTGATAGTTATTTGCAGTCATTGTTCTAGTAGTTATGAAAAGTATTTTATGAGAGTTTAAAAAACTGTTATGAAAGATATTTTTCATGCCAGAAAATAAATGTCACAAATCTCTTATTGATGATAGATAATAACTGTCGTTATTTATATTTTATGACAGACAATAACTGTCTTTATTTATAATTTATGACAGACAATTACTGTCATTATTTATATTTTATGACAATGATTAACTGTCATCATTTCACCTAGTATGAGTTTAATTGACTGTTAAGAATATCTTTTCCATGACAGTTTTTTTTTTTTGAAAAAATTCAAATATGTCATATACTCCTCGATAATTACATTTGTTTCTTGCCCTATTTTTTTTTCAATCCCTGTTTTTCTTGCCGCCCTGCCATTACACAGACTAATTCAAGCACAAAGTACTATACAACACACCCATATGGAAACAAACTGTCCACGCTTTAATATATATACATTAACATACACTTTGTAGTATTTGTATAATTGATGGTAAAGGGTTTGTACAATGATAGAATGAACATACATGTTTTGGTACCAACAAGTTATTTAAATAGTATATTTCAACCAAAAATTTTCTACCAAACCTACAAAAAGGCCTAGAAATCAATCAATTGCTCCAATATGGCTTCATTGCTCCAATGGATTCTTGCAAAACCTAGTAAGAAAAAAAATGAAATTTTAGAGTATGACTCTACACATCAATATAAGAATATGAGAAAAATAGAAAACTCTTATGCAAACTTAACACCAAAAATCTAGTTTTGATTACTAGAGATCTAGTAGGTTAGAGAAAGGGCGTGATTATATTAGTGACAACTAAAGTTTATGATACCCAAATCTGCAATAAGAATCTGAACGTCTTCTATTTGAGTAACTCCTCTTTAGAAATTAATGGAAATGAGTAACAGAAACATATTTTACTGTGAATGAGAGAAACAATAAATAATGGTTTTGTTCAACCACGATGACAACATTAAATAGTACGAAAATTAATTAAACTTAGTTGGACATATGGACATTCTATTGTTCAACAAGAATACATCCAAAACCATATATATATTTAGTAACAATTTCTGAAGGTCACAAAATCTAGAAGTATAGAATGTTTGAGTCTCTCTATGTTTCTCCTAAAACCATATATATATTTAGTACTTCAATGAGAGTGATAAAGCAATTTTGTATAAAGAACATCTTCTATCATAACAGCTATTCTCAAACATCCTAATAATGCAGAGCCAAAAAGAATGATGATTAGTTTCGCTTTAATGTAAGACATACTCCAACATCAGTGTTATGTATTCCAATAAATGAAAAAGATTAGCTTGTAACGAATCAAGATCTAATCAAAGCCAAAATAACTTACTATTTCCATGCAGCACTGAAACCTCTCTCTAAAACAACTAATCTAACAAAACCATCAAATGTGTGGAATGTCGGTTGCAATCCAAGTTTATGCATCTTCAAAGACATGGTCCTAGTCTCGTCAGTACGCATGAAATACTTAACTAAATTAAGTGTAAAAGTACGAACACGAGGCACAATGTATAAAATAACAAAAATCATTCACCAATGATGCAATCTGAGCAAGAATAAGAAAATCTAAATAACTTAAAGTGACAACTATTTAAAGCATTTGAAACCCATTATTTAATGAATATATATATATATATATATATATACACACACACACACACACACACTACGTGTTCATAAAAGTAAAAGTTTTTGGTAACAAGAGACAACATTATGAAAGATATATATTATCTCAATTCAAGATTTCTTGTACCAATTGGCTGTATCATTAAATAGAAATGATCTCGAAGGAAAGAAATAAGACCTGTTACATTGGTTGCTCTGCAAGACCACAGTTCCCAGCAAGAGAGCATGAATACATCACATCATTGGAAGACCATTTCAAAACCTTCCTTACAAAACTACTTCTGCTTCTTAAAAAATGCTCTGCATGTTATGTTCATCAATAGTAGTTCGCTTCCTTTAGAAATAAAATAGTATGATTAATCAAGGGTTACAACAAACGGAACCGTTCTTAGACAGAGAGGGAATCAGTTGCAGCAAATATTTTTCAAAAAGCATAGCTAATTCATAGTATGGTGCAACAATAAGCACTATTATTTCCATAACAAAAGGGAATACTCCAATACTCAAATACCATTAGGCAAGTTCATCAAAGAAAGCAGTAAAACTGCATCTTGGCTATATTTTATATCCAATCTTCAATGTTTTGGAGCAACCTGAATAAGATGACATCAAATGGTATGAAAAAAATGGAGTGGTGGAGGGCATTGTAACACGTTTTTCCTATTTAAAGCGTAGTAACCACAACTAGAATAAGTTTTTCTTGTCTGTTTTACTCACCAATATCTCTATGTTTCCTTTATGTAAAATCAAAAAGATAAATTACTACGTTTGGTTTTGGAGGAAACAATGTAAATTGAGCCATATCAAAACTTTAAATGTAGAAAACTAGAACAACTTTAAAAAAAGAAAAAATAAAAAATAAAACAATACAGGCAATTACCAAATTCCAACAGAAAATCCTGGAAAAGTAAGTCTTAGACCATCTTACTATGTCCTTGAGAAAACATGCAACAATCTTCAAATTGAGACATAAGCAAAGATATTCCAACTGAGAATGTTAAGTTCAGAGACGTAGAAGCTTACAACATCCTTGAAAGCTTCGAAGGCTTCCACTGGTAAGTAAGACAGCAACAATACTTATTATCTCTATCTCTATCTCATAGCAACTTAGAAAGAAAAAAAACTAAGATAGATTGAGAAGGAAAAATTATAGTTTCTTAAAGGGATTCAACGGGATGAAATACGACAAGATCGCTCTTTGACTTGAAGTCCAAATCGACAAACGAATGGTGATGAATGGTGAGATTTGTAAATGAAACTAGGGTAGAGAAATTATGGCAGAGAAAAATGGAGAAAAACTAAGAAGAAGAAGAAATGTATCTTGGGTAGAGAAAAACGGAGCTATTAGTCAGAGTTTTTATTCCTTGGACGATTTTGTCGGAGTAGTTCATCCTGAAGGCTATGGAGGAAAAACTCATGAAGGGGGAGAGAAAGGAAAGGAAACTTAGGGGATAACTTTTTTTTAGAGAAAAGGGTAAACTTAGGGGGCATGGAAGAGAAATCAAGAACCCAAAAACCAACATGAGAAGTCGACGATAAAGTTCAAAAAGATTAGAAAAACTTACAGATAAAATACTGTGAGTGTGAGAACCGACGAGGGAAAGAGGTTCAGAGGGAGAAGAGGAAGGAGCACGAAATTTGGGATGATTGTTGTTGCGCCCTAGCGGAGAAAAAAGAAGAGGAAGAAGATGGTGATGGGGCAGTCGACGAGAGAACAAGAGGGGACGCTTGAACGAAAAAGAAACTTCAATTCCCTCCCTATTCTTTTTCTTTCTTTTTATGTAATTTAAAATAAATACTTATAATTTGATTATTTATATTTAATGATATTTAAAAATTTTCATAGATTCATGACACTTAAAAATTGTCATAAATTCTTCAAATCCAAAAAATTTCCGTCTTTTTCCACCAAAAACGCACTTTTTGACATTTGATGGCATTTATTTCTTCTCTCCTTTCAACTTGAGATGGAATCAACTGTCATAATGGATCACTTTTCTTGTAGTGACAAGAGACCAAATTAAATAGTTAATATACAAAAGATTATAAAATTTATTTAATGAACATCAAAGAAAATTAGTTCGGGCCCTATTTCAAATAAACATGAAAAGACAAAATTGTTTTTGTTTTAAGTCAAAATGAAACATACAATAGTTCTAAACATAAAACCCACTGTAATAATCATCAAAACTTAAAAACAAGCAAAACGTTAAGCAGAAGCATTTGAAAGGTTCTCATATGGTATTCACGAGCCATTCTTGTTATTCACGGTCTGCCTCGCTCTCATATTACCTTTGCTTGAAAAAGTTAAACATGAAAAGGGTGAGCATAAAATTATACCCAGCAAAAGACCCATTACTAGTCTTGTTAAGGGTAAAAATTGTTAACTTTCTATTATGAAGTGTCCTACACCATAACAGTCTTGTGATCCTATAGGATACACGTCAATCTGTCTAGTGATCTCGTGGGAACACTTAATCAGTCTAGTGATCTTGTAGGATTCATCTAATCAGTCTAGTGATCTCGTAGGAACACAATATGTGGTGATTCCGTAGGACACCGTGCCTGCAAGGTACACTATCTAATAGCTAAAGCAAAAAGTTTCCCCCTAGTTCACATATGTTCATTCCAGTTTAAAAAGTCCAAGATAGTCAAATAAACATATAACTAAAACTATCAACTATATTACAGTTCAATACATAACCAGTCAAAATGTTCTGTAATATACATTATATACCCTAACAAATTTAGTGAATAAAGATCATAAAACTTACCGAATCGGTACTCAACAGCCGAAATTTTTTGTTTATATGCGTCATTTTTTGCCGAAACCGTAACTTTCTTACATAAAAAAATGGAAAAAGCGATGCAAGTTGATTTTAAAAGAACAACGCTGCAATTTTTAGAAGTTTCTTTAAGAAGAAAGGTTGCCAGACGAGTATTTTGAAATAAAAACAAATATGTCTGGTATTCGCTTTTCTTCCTTATATACAGTAGTTTTGACATTTGGGCTAAACATTTATGTAATTTTGTAGCCTACTAGAACTTTGTGAAATAAATTGCATTGTTAGGCACAGAAACAGAGAAACTTCTCTCGCTTCGTCGGTCTGTGATTGATTCCGATTCTTATGCCTGGTCCGTGGTAGTAGAGAAAGAGAGAGAGGGAGAGTTAAATCTATCAATTATAGAAGTTTATCATGATGAACCCTATGTAGCAAATGTTGGTTTATCACCGATAGACTTTGCTATATTTATAATTTTTTAAAAATATTTTTACATATTTAATAGTTATTCTAAAAATTGCTACCCACTATAATTACTCTATATATAGTCCTATCTTTAGAAAAAAAAAGAGTAGAAGCTTTTGCACTACAGCCAAAAGCATTCTTGTACACAAAATTCCAACTACTAAAAGCATATTATGTAAAATACATGTGCTTGAAAAATATATTTACAAATTTGATCTTGATCTATTTCATAATAATATATTCCTTCCATTAATAAAAATAATGTTAAAAAACGTGAGTTTGAGTATATACGAATATCTAACTAAGAATGTATTGAGTTTTTTTTTTCCAAATTACTTTATGGAGATTAACCTTAAATTTATTAAACGAACATCCTAATTAACAAGATTTAATAAAATCAATTTAAGAAAAATGTGTATTTCATGTACCCTATATATGTATGCCAAAAAAGAGTAGTGAAAGTTATAGATTAAAGCTAAATTTAATTAACGAACATCCTAATTAACAAGATTTAATAAAATCAATTTAAAAAAAAGTGTATTTCATGTATCAGATATATGTATGTCAAGAAAGAGTAGTGAAAAAACAAGATTATAAGAATCGCCACCCCAAACACATAGATTCTAATATAATACTGATCAACATACAAAACGAAAGTGCATAGTATAATAATCCACAAACAATATAATTCCTAGACTATTATAACCCACCTTTTATCCCAAACGCCCCCTAAATACTTCTGTTGTGGGATTCGATCCCTTAAAAATTATTATTTTGATTGCTAGACTTTGAAATTTGTTCAATTTGAGGTACTTTATACTTTCAATTGTCCAATTTACAGTACATGTATTTTAAAAAAAATCTAGATTTAGTCTATGATTCTAATCTATGGTTGATTTTAAAAAAAAAAAATTGTTGTCTATAGCATTTTCAGTATAATATTTGAAAATATATACACAATTTATTTTTTTCTTTAATAATATTATATTATCATTTAATTAATTTTAATATTTAAGATTTACTGCAAATTGAATGATAAGGAAGGTTGAAACTAAAATTGAACAAATTTTTATGGGGAAATAAAATGATATTTGAATGAAAAGAATACCTTAAGTTGTAATTCAGATATATTTTTAAAGTTACTTTCTTCTCGTTCACTTGTATTGCACACATGCATATGCATAAGTTTATGCATTTCTTTTATTCAGGTTGACCGAATATATCTTAATAATATCCTTTACCTTTATTTTGTTGCGTTACATTTAACCTAATTAAATTTCGATGGAATCACCATTACTCAATATCTGATTACGACCAAAGAAACATTTTAATTTAAGTATGTCAGTTCCTAATTTCATAATTTCAGATTTTCTTTTTTTTAAATGATTTTGGAGGAGATATTTTGGAATATTTGAAATTTAAGAAGGAAAGAGAAATTTAACCTGAGTCAAATAAAAATTTGGTTAAATTAAGGACAGTACAAAAAAAAAAAAATGTAGGGGTGAAAAAACCCGACCCGACTCGGTTCGGTTTGGGTTGGACCGGTTAGTAACACCAGTGTTACTGAACTGAACCGACCCGATTTAATTCGGTTCGGATCGGGTCGAGTTTAAAATAACCGATTAGGTTAAATTTCATTTCCTATCCTCTTCGACTCTTCTTCAGTCTTCGCTCTTCATTTCCTCTCCTACTTCTTCTTCTTCTTCTCCTACTTCTTCTTCTTCTTCCTCTCCTACTTCTTCTTCTTCTTCCTCTCCTACTTCTTCTTCTTCTTCTTTCTTTTTTCATCCGACTTTCAGTGCGACATGTTCGTCGGCAACTCTTTCAGGCCACCGCGTTCATCGAACACCCAATCAATAGATCCCTCTTACTTTCCCCAATTTCAGGTTTCTTTTTTTAATTCTCTCTTTCTAATATGCTTAATTAATTTCCCTGTATCTTTCTTTCTTTTGTTTTCGATCCATTTCCATGCAATATCCTTATCAAATATATTGTTTTAGGAACTTGCGAATCTTTTCTGATTGTTTTTTCTTTCTGGGTTTTGGATTTCTCGCTAATTTATCTTCTCAAATGTGGTTTGGAGAAGTTATGGCTTTTGGAGTAAGAATTGAATCCGTCATTTTTTTTCTTTGCTCGCAAATGTTTATTTGTTTAATTTGCTCAACCTCTTCCTTAATTTTCCTTCTTTGGTTTGGTCTCTTATTAATTTTATATGCAGAGAGATAACATGTTTTTGGGCTTTTTTTAGTATCTTGTGAGGTTTTGTTGGTGATGCCATGAGGTTGGTTTTAATTCAATGGTGTATGGTTGTGAGTTGCAACCTTTTCTATAGATTGTCAAGAGTTGGGCTTCAATGTTATCTATAGATTTCCACCACCAAAGTATTTAGAAAGGGCAGTTTGTTTTTCACCCTATTTTTCACCCTATTTAATTGATCAATAATGTTGTCCGGATATTACTAGTGTACAAAACATACAAAACATTTTAAGTACTATAGTAAAAGTGAATCAAATGACATTCCATGTGTAGTTGATGTTTGATGGAATGGGGAGTTCAGAATGAATATAAGCTGTTTGATGAACGGATTTTGTGAGTTCCAAGATTCATTGGAAGTGGGTATTTTGTGGATTCATAATTAGTGATGGAAGTCCATCATGAATCTTTTTTGCGTGCCCATTTTCTTCATATCTTTGAACCATCTCCACAACATTTCTAAGAATTCTTTTGTTTCTTTTGCCATTTTTCTTGCCAGTTGTTTTACTCAATCACTCAGTTTTCAATTCTCAAGATGTTTACCTTATTCATTGTTTAAAATGCATGAGCTTCTGTTTGTATCAATTATTGATTTGAGTGTTTTTTTTCTATGTGTAGGATGACTTCATTCTCGGTAGACGAGACTTCAAATCAGAGTTGTTCTAGTCCAGTGTTAGGAAAAAGAAAATCGGTTAAACCACCATCATCGGTATGAGAACATTTTATAAAAGTAGAAGGATGTGATCCTAAATCCTAGGGCCGCTTGTAAACATTGTGGGGCTTCATATGCTTGTGATTCCAAAAGAAATGGTACCACTAATTTAAAAAGACATTTAGAGAAATGTAAGATGTATGTAAATCCATTGAAAGATAATGTTGAAGGAGAGGGAGATTCTGAAAGTAGTTTGATGGCTACATCATTCACTCAAGAAAATTGTAGAAAAATGCTTGCTAGGATGGTTATCTTGGATGAATTGCCATTTAAGTTCGTAGAAAGTGAAGGGTTTCACCAATTTTGTCGGACATTAAATCCAAAGTTTGTGATTCCATCAAGAGTAACCGTTGCAAAAGATTGTTTTCAAATGTATATGAAGAAGAAAAAAAAGTTGAAAAATGCATTAACTCGAAGTGGCCAAAGAGTTTGTTTAACAACGGATACGTGGACTTCTGTACAAAATATTAATTATATGGTTATAACGGCTCATTTCATTGATGATGATTGGAACTTGCACAAAAGAATTTTGAACTTTTGTCAAGTAGCTAATCATAAAGGAGATACCATAGGTAGAGCCATTGAAAAGTGCTTAGAAGGTTGGGGTATTGATAGGCTCTTTACTGTAACGGTTGATAACGCGAGTTCAAATGATGTAGCCATTGCCTACTTGGTTAAAAAGTTTAAAGGCAGAAATGGGTTGGTTTTGGATGGTGAATTTATTCACATTAGATGTTGTGCCCATATTCTTAATTTAATTGTTAGTGATGCCTTAAAAGATTTGCATGTGTCTATCATTCGAATCAGAAATGCTGTGAAGTATGTTAGGTCATCTCCTGCTAGATTGCAAATATTTAAAGATTTTGCTAAAGAAGATAAGATGTCAACAAAAAATTGTCTTACAATGGATGTTCCGACACAATGAAATTCTACTTTTACTATGTTGGATGGAGCAATTAAGTGTCAAAAGACTTTTGAAAGATTGGAGGAGCATGACCCTAGTTATTTGCCAAAGGATGATATTCCTACTACTGAAGATTAGGATAATGCAAAAGTGTTTGTAAAGTTCCTAAAGACTTTTTCAGAATTAACAATGAAGTTTTCTGCATCTATGTCTGTGACTTCAAACATATTTTTTCAAGAACTTTGTTTGATCCAAGAAATAATTCGTGAATACTCATCGTATGAGAATGCATTATTGAGTCAAATGACATTAAGCATGCAGACAAAATTCAACAAGTATTGGGGTATAACTACAAGTGAGAAGACCAATTTATTATTGTATGTTTCTGTAGTTCTTGACCCTAGGTACAAGCTAGCTTATGTGATAATTATTGTTTTAATGAATTTTTGGAGGAAGATTGTGCAAAAATATGGACGAATAAGGTTGAAGAAGCATTTCGTCGATTGTGTGATGATTATTATATGAGAATGTCAAAAGAAAAATATTCACAAACACAATCATGTACACCTATCGAAGGATTTGTCTTTCAAAGTCAAAGTGAAATACCTTCTATCTCATCTAGTGGATCTTATAAGGCACGTGCTACTGTTCATGATAGATTTAAACAAAGTAACAAAACATGTCTAGATGATGTTAAAACAGAGGTGACTCGTTATCTGGATAAGGCTCGTATAGATTGTATGGCCGATGAATATTTAGATTTGCTAACTTGGTGGAAGGTGAATTCCTCTCGATTTAAGATCATTAGACAAGTAGCTAGGGACATCTACAGTATTCCTATATCAACTGTGCCTTCTGAGTCTGCCTTTAGCACTGAAGGATGGGTGTTAGATTCTTTTCGAAGTTCTTTAACTCCTCAAACTGCAGAGGCACTCATTTGTGCTCATAATTGGATTCAGTCTAAACCTTTGGATGACATGACTGAAGAAATTGACGGGACTGAAGAAATTGATGAAGGTAATATTCTTTTTGAAGTACGCATTTAAAATTTTCAATTATCCCATATAAGCTAACTGTTTGTCATTTTGATCTAGAATTCATAAACATAGAAAAGGAGATGGAAGCTGCATTTGAGAATTTGAATAATGACTCTATGGTTTAAATCCCTACTCTCAAATCTTTATTTACATTTTTTTAAAATTGTTAACTTGTTAAATATCGAATCTTTTTTTTTTAGAGTCTTGAAGCTCAGTGATGGAAGCACTTTGGGTTATACGAACAAGGTGGTATCGTGAAGATGTTCATTAATTCATACCTTCACAATTGTAAACTCTGTTCATTAATTTAAGATAATAGTTGGATCTTTGTGATTGATTCTAATGTTGCAGGATTATTTTGAACCCTCAAGTCAAATGAGATTTAATGAACTTCTGTTTGCACTTTCCAGTATTATTTTCATTTATCTATTTAGTGCCTTAAAGCTAGTGACATGCTAAACATTAAACTATTGCAGTTTAGTATGTAATCATATATGTAAGCTCTTTTCAATTCATTTCCAGCATATCTATTTAGTGCCTTAAAGCTATTGCAGGATCTCTTTCTCTCTCAAGAATTAGACTTTAGAGTTGAGATTTTAAGGTTTCAGAAACAATTTGGTTACTTGCTTGCCCCTAAACATGGATAGATAAGTAAATAACGTCATTTCCTTCTTAAAATTGAAATGAAAATGTTGAGTGCTTCTGTCAAATGAAGATTATTATCCAATGTGAATTTTTTAATTACTGCAGAGGAGATAAGTGCTAAGAAGGAGAGAAAAAAAATCGACCCGACCCGACCCATTCGGCCCAACCCGAATGTGGGTCAGGTTTCAGAATTAACCGTACATTTCGGGTCGGGTAAGTTTTGAAGAAAACCCGACCCGACCCGACCCAATTACACCCCTAAAAAAATGTTTTAAAAAACAGTTTTTCAGAGGTATTCTATTACATCACTTGAGCTACATTCATGTTTTTTTATTTCTTTTATAAATTTTTTGATAAAAATAGTTTAAAATAAAGAAAATTATAAAAAATAGTAAATTTGACAAACTATTTATAAAATATAACAAAATTTCAGATTCTATCAAAAAATAGATATTGATAGGTACTGTCAGTGACGTTAATAGACAATGATAGAAGTTCATTAGTTTTTATCATCAATAGAATCCAAAATTTTGTTATATATGGTAAACATTTTAATTTATTTTGTTTATATTTAAAAATACCACTCATTTGTTTCAAATTTTTTTCTCAAAATGCTCGACGTTCTTCTACCATCTGAACAAAATTGTTAGTTTAGTTACCATGCAAAAGTCAACCTCTTTTTCACCTCTCAATTTTGGTATCAACAATGTCTCTAAAAAAATTATATAAAAAAAAGAATAAAAAAATAGAAACTTAATTGATCCTACCAAACATAAATTTGAAATTAATTTATGTCTTGTCTGAGTTTATGCTTTAGATATTGTGGATCATCACCAAAATGAAAGTTGAATAACAAATTAACATGTAATTTTGAAAGGAGATATGAACTAGTGTATAAGTTGGATGTAAATAAAGGAACACTTTTAAATATTAGTGTATTATCATAGAGCTAAATATCTTTTTTAATTTTTAATTAACTTAATTTGGTTAGTCTGCATATTTACGGTTCAGTTAACTTCACCATAGCTTAGCAATTGAGTATTGGTTGAAAAAATGACCAATATTTTAGTTTTTCATAATTTTTGAAATCTAATTAAAATATCGTACTTTTAATTAAATAGGTATTTGAAAATTTTGCTTTTGTTTATAATAGTTTTACATACCTTTTTTTAAACTCATGAAGGATAATGGTTCAAGTAGTGTAATATATTCTAACTCTAATGTGATCGATATTCATTCCAACTATGTTTTTTGTACAAAAATCAAACATTAGTGTTGTTAATCGTTGATGTAATTGAAAATGTAAATTGTGTTAATGAGTGAAAAGTTCCTAACATGATAATGGGCGGTAAAGTTGTATATTTATACGGTTAGTTTTTTTTTATTGATTATTAATATATAATTTTGTTAATTATTACAAATCATATGAAGAATTAAGGGTAATTTGCGGCAAAATTGCATTCCTTCTTTATGAAATAAACAGTGATCACTACTACAGAAACTGACTCTCTTGACAGTTTTAAACTGTCAAGGATGAGTATTCTTGACGGTTTCAAAACCGTCGTTGAATCCAGTGTCAAGAAAGACCATTTTCTTGATGGTTTTAAAATGTGTCAAGAATTGGTATCATTGACATTTTTTAACCGTCAAGTATTCAATTTTTCATGACAGTTGAGAACCGTCAAGAGAATACGTTTTTATGACCGTTTAGAACCGTCAAGAATGAGATAATGAAGCCCGAAAACCGTCAAGAATACGAATATTCATGACATTTTAAAACCGTCAAGATTGCATTTTTCATGACATTTTAAAACGCTCAAGAATGCATTTTTCATGACATTTAAAAGCCGTCAAGAGTGCATTTTTCATGACATTTAGAAACCGTCAAGAGTTCATTTTTCATGACATTTAATAATCGTCAAGAGTACTCTTTTTCATGACATTTGGGAACCGTCAAGAGTGATTTTTAATGACATTTTAGAACCGTCAAGAATATTGTTATTTATGACATTTGCAAACCATCAAGAAATGTATTGTTAATGACATTTCAAAACCGTCAAGCAATCTGAATTATAATATATGAAAGAATACAAGAAATTCATAATATGAAAGAAATTCATATGAAAGAATACGAGAAATACAAGATTTTAGCAACTCCTACTAACAAAAAGAATACAAGTTACTATAGGCCATAACCCAATCTATAACATTAAAATCCAACAATCAAAATACAATGGAATAAGAACTTGCATGCAAACAAATGCAATTATTAAAACAAAGTCTAAATGGGTACTCTACCTTCTTCACAAAGGAATATCAAAATACATACTATAAGTGCTTATTTTGATTGGTTTTTTTAGGTATTTTAAGTGGATGAAATCAACTATAAAGTACATCCAAAACAATTCCTAAATGTTTCTATTGAGTACTTCAATATAAGATAACTTCAATATCCTCCTAAATAGAAAAGCATGGTGATCCATGATTTCCCCTATAAGGTAACTTCAATGATATCCCAAATAGAAAAGCTTGGTGGTCCATAATTTCCCCTATAAACTTAATTGAAAATAATACAATAACAAAGTCGTATTGGCCAATACACACAGTGGGTTAAAGTGAACACTAAATCTCCAACATCAAGAAACTTCATATCCCCTCAATCTCCTTGCCCAAGTCTATGGATAGTTGAATAAACTTAGAAAAATTTGATGGCAACACAAAAAGGGAAAAAAAAGTGACAAAGAAAGTTTGGGATACTATAAGGTTTAAGTTACTTTCAACCTTGTTATTTTTGCTAATATCAACTTGTAACATTGTCATTGGTCCTCATTATCAACTATTTTATCCCTTTAAATGAAGGCCCTTCTCTGCAATTAAACATAGAGAGAGGGACCTTAATAAAATAAAAAGATATACAAAGTTTTCTTTAGCAAAAGTATTATAATTCCCTAAAATATAAACAACTTTAGAGCACATGTCAATGGTGGGCTTATTGGAAATGGATAAAAGTCACCTAAAAATGCATATAAAACTGCCACATGAATTCATTAGAGTGGTATGTTTTTCTATCTAATAATTTGAAGGTGGAGATATTAAATAAATGTATTATTGTAGATTTATAGATATCATTTAATGAATGTAGTTTAAAAAATATGTGCACAAAAATATAACGAAAGGTAAAGTTTTGGGTGATAGTTTTCAAAACAATAATAAGAAATTAACCCATCAAGAAAAATCATTGGTCATGAACCCAATCAATCCAACAATAATATTGAAATTGGCTAAGGAAACAACTACAAGGTTCACATTTTCTCTCTTACCAAGCACTGGCTCAAGTAGCTGCAAGGAAGGGTGGCTCGCGAGCGACTTGGTTTGGGAGGTAGCTCGATGCACGCGACTGAAGAAGACAGAAAATCAGCTTGGACAATAGAGATCTCGGCTCGGGTTGGCTCGGGTTGGCTGAGGTTTGGTGTGTGACTTGAAGAAATGCAGTGGTAATGGCTGGGCTTCGTCAGACGACACACGGGGAGAAGAATGACGCGATGCTCAACGCTCGGCTTAGGCAAACGGTGGGTGGTCGTCGGTGCGGTGCATTCGGTGGCTGTCGACGAACGACTAGAACGCACGGTTGACTGCGGTGGGTGGTCGTCAAAGAAGAGGGGCTGACGACGACATTCGGTGGAGAAGTGAGGAGATGGGGTGAGGTGGCAGCAATTGGTTAAGGAAGAAGAAGAAGAAGAAGATGAGGGAGGCGGGCGTTGCGGCTATGAGATGAAGAAAATAAGAATTTTAGGGTTTTTTTTTTCAAAAAGAAATTTAATAATAATAATAAAATAATAAATAATAATAATAAATATTAATAAAATAATATATTTTTTAAAAAATAGGTTTTTTTTATAAAACATTCTTGACGTTTTTAAAACGTCAAGAAACGTCAATAAATTTGAAAATGAAAATTTTTGACGTTTTAAAACGTCAAGAATTTATCGACATTTCTTGACAGTTTTAAAACGTCAAGGATAAATATATACATTTGATGTTTTAAAAAACGTCAAGAATATCAAACTCATAAAAATTCTTGACATTTTAAAAATGTCAAGAATGTAAAATAAACAACTTGACGGTTTCAAAACGTCAAGAAAAAATTGCATATTACTTGACGTTTCAAAACCGTCAAGAATTCTGTAAATTGCCTCCCCTTCGCCTTTTAATCAAAATTCTTGACGGTTTTTTCATTAAACCACCCCTTTCTTGACGGTTTTTCAAGAAACCGTCAAGAAAAGAAAAAATCAACCGTCAAGAAAGAGTCTTTTTCTAGTAGTGGATCAACATCTATATGTGGACCTTATTTTGTAAATATTTTGGTTCATTTTGACATATTTGAAATCAACCGTGAAATAAAATAACATCTATAATTCTCTAAACATTAAAAATGATAATGTAGTCCTAAAATAATTGTTCTAACTTCTACCATGTTGAGGCTAAATAACCAATTTTAAGGAAAAATTAAGAAACAAATTTGTTGGGAGATTGATACTAACTTTTGAAAATTTTTGAAAATTAATTTTCAAGAAACATATATATCATCCTTACAATAATTTAAGTATACAAATTTGTGGGCGAAAGAATGGAACCCATGACCTTTTTTCTTCAAATACATTAAGTGTCCGTTGAATTGAGCTTATGTTGATGATACATTTATATTTGGTTGCTTTCAATTAACCTCATCCCTCCTATCATTCAACATTATATTTATAATATATTTTTATGGGGTCTTTTCAAAAATATAAAAAAAACGGCAAAATATTTACACTGTATAGAACAATTTCAAAAACGGAAAAAGCTTAGAGGCCCACCATGTAAAATACTGAAAATACCCCGTCAATCACGCTGTCATTAACGCGCGCGTAATATATTTGCGATCGTTTAGATATGACTATAATTTATATGCGATCGTTTAGATAAGATTCAATATATAAGCAATCGTTTAGATATGACTATAATTTATATGTGATCGTTTAGATATGGCTACAAGGCGATCGTTTATATATGGTTATAATTTGTACACGATCATTTAGATATGGTTCAATATATACGCGATCGTTTAGATATGACTATAATTTATACGCGATCGTTTAGATATGACTATAATTTATACTCGACCGTTTAGATATGACTACAAGGCGATCATTTAGATATGGTTATAATTTATACGTGATCGTTTAGATATGGGTACAACGCGATCGTTTAGATATGACTACAATTTATACGTGATCGTTTACATATGACTACAAATTATCTTTTTAATTCTATCGTTTAATTTTGTTACACAACCGTTTAGATTTAGGGACCCAAATCTAAATGATTTTTTTTTTTAATTTTTAATTATTTTGTACACGATCATTTAGATTTCTTTACACGATCGTTTACTTTTTTACACGATCGTTTACATTTGGCTACTCCAATCCAAATGATTTTTTTTCAAGATTTTTTTAAGATTTTTTATACATTATCTTTTATTTTTTTGACATGACTGTTTACTTTTTTAAATGATTGTTTACATTTGTCTACTCCAATCTAAATGATTTTTTTTTTCAAGATTCTTTATACACAATCTTTTATTTTTTTTTACACGATCGTTTACATTTGGCCACTCCAATCAAAATGATTTTTTTTTCAAGATTCTTTGTCTTGTACACAGTCATTTAGATTTGGTTATCCAAATGTAAACGTGTAAAAAAAAAAGAAGAAGAAAGACGATGAAAAGATTAAACGACGTAAAAAAGAATCAGAAAAGAAGAAGATGTAAATATTAAATGATGTAAAAAAGAATCCAAAAAGAAGAAAGACGGTTGAAAGAAATCACAAAATCAGAAAAGAAGAAATATGATGGAAAGAAATCGCAGTGAAAAAAAATACGATGGAAAAATTTAACGACGTAAAAAAACAATTGAAAAATAAGAAAGATGATGGAAAGAAATCATAGAAAAAAAGAAAAGGAAAAGAAGAAAGAGGATGAAAGAAATCGAGGAGGGAGACGATGAAAGAAATTGCACAAAAATCACGAGGAAGAGAAGGGACAAACCTGGAATATTTAAAAAAATGGCTAACTTTATGGGCTTTGTTACACAGGCCGTAAATGTTGGAATTTATGTCATAATACTCATACTTTGTTATTTGATTTAATAAATTTGTTATTGAATGCTATAATCTTAAAACCAATAAATTAAGGTCCTGATACTATTTTACTAAGTTTGTCAATACACTTGAACTTTATGTAGAGACATAAACATGGATTAAGTTCAAGTTAATAGCCTAAATAGTCTATAGTGTATGAATAAGGTTGGACGCCTTATTCTGAAAAAACACTATGAATGCGGCCTGCTCCGTAGTTAGTACAAACGATGTAATCCTGAATCGTTCATATGAAGACATGGGAGTAGGGGCATCCTATGTAAATGGTTTGCATAAGACTGGAATCACGAAATAGTCACTTTTATTTATAATGCCGTAAGCTATATAAACTGACTATTTCAATTATGATGACCTATGTAACTTGATCTTAATCCTAAACTAACTATGAACTTCTGTTTATTCGATAATATCCTTAGATTTGCATAGGTGAGGGCAGCTCATCATTGTTGGCCCAATAAGCCTCCCATTTCAGGAATAAAACCGAATGGATAGCTAGAGAACATAGGGTGTAAGATGGAATTCACTCCTACCCAATTCTGGGATAGTAGATAGTTTGTTCTCTTAAGGACTGAATCCAAGTCTTGAACAAGGGGCCCCACCTTCTCTTTCGCCTGAGAAGGATTCAGGTTTATAGGTTGGACCTTAAACCAATTGTTCAATAGTGGATCAGTGGGTCTCAAGGGGCAAGATGTGATCTCGGAGGTAAAACGGTATTTTAACCTAGCCAAGATTACGAACAACTTGTGAAGGATCAACTTACCCATCATAGTTATATCAGGTGGACAGAAATATATATATAGTGAGGGGAGTGCAACTATGAGTCTTTAGTGGAATGACTCATTAGTTAACGAATGTTGATTAAGCTTGGTCTAAAAGAGTTTAGCCAGTTAATCTCGAATCGTTGGAGCCCATGATCTATAGGTTTATGAGGTTCCCCTACTAGCTCATATGGATTCAACTTAGAACAATATGTTGGAATAACTCAAATTTTTCGAATTAGGTAAAGAGAGAGAAACCGACAAGTATATATGATATAAGTTGATAAATATAAACTTTAAGCTTTATGTTATGAATATGGATTCATATTTAGAAGTTTGGAAAGTTTTGAAACAGTCAAAGTTGTAAAAGTCAACATGACTTTTGACTTTGAAAAACAAAACTTTGATCGGATTTATATTCAAATATGATTTGAATTTTAGAAAAATGAATGCGGATTCATACTTGGAAGTTGAAATTCGTCAAGACGGATATAATAGCAAAAAGTCAAAAAGTTGACTTTCGATGAAGAAAAGTCAAAGTTTGACTTTGACTTAATTGGTCAAATGACCAAATTGTCCTTTGACTGATATATTTATTACTAAATGTTAGTGGGAAATGTGGCAATTTATAATGCAATTATAAGCCACTAATTCAATTAATAGTTAATGTATTAATTAGGTGTTGAGATTTAATGAAGTAATTGCATGCATTTTGCATGTAATTTTTTTTATATAAACTTCCATTTACATAATGAGAAGTGGATGACAAAAAGTTTCATAAAAATCTCTAAACGATACACCTTCCTCCATCCATATCTCTAAGTTCTCCTTCATAAAAAGATCGTTTACCTTCTCTATTCTTCGTTTAGGTCTGTCGTTTAGTTGTAGCATGTTAATTTCTAAATCGTTTAGATGCATATAGAGTAAAACATGATCCTAGTCTTCCGCTGTGCATGCTTTCTTTGTTTTTGTTCCATTAGTAAATAGTTTGGTGTTTTGTTAAAGTTTTCCTTTTTTTATTCAAATTTGAATAGTTTATTGTGTGGTATTTAATTAATTATCATAATTATATTGTTAAATAAATTAAATATATAACGGTAAGTTAATTCTGTTCCATTGCGATCTTCTTTTCTAACTGAAGTTATGATATCAACTTCTAACTTTAAATTCTCTTGAAATAACGAGAGTTATCGATTTCATATTTGTCACGTAGATTTATGACAAAATTGAAATAAAACTAAAATGGATTGATTAATTTTGTCTAAAAATTTTTCTCCAAGGATACTGCCTTTTTATATAGTAAAGATTGCATAAATTATAAACTAAATTTAAGAAAATAAAAAATTACCAAACAGGACATTGAAGACTAAAGAGATGGTCTGAAGTGGAGAGACTAAAATATTAATTTAACAAACCCAAAGTAAAAAAATTGGTATTTAAGAAAAGAAAAACCATTTAAACTTGAAGATTGTTGCAAATCAAATATAATGAAAAAAATTTGTAAGTTTTTCTCTATTTAGAAATTTACAAAGTACAAATTATCAAGTCGGCGATCAAAGTTTGAAACATAGGAAAAAGATTAAACCCCAAATACAAAAATGGACTCCTCATATGTACAAAATAATATCAAAATGATAATAATTATTCTTAATTAAACTTTGCTTCAAGTTTGACCTGTTTTTATCTCCTTCGCCAATTTAGAAATCTTCAAAACTAATATTGTTAGAAGTAAAAGCCAAACCAAAAGTGTCGGCTTACAACAAATTAGAAATCTCCCTAACTATACTAATTATTAATATTAACTACGATAAATAAATATATCAAAATATACCAAATATCCACAACTAATCTGCCCATAATTTACTATATGTCTCTATATGGCTATTGATCGACACAAATTATAGTACTTTATCGCAGTTTTTCAAGATCTATTACATATAGATTGTGATTTAATTTTATTGTAAATATATTAATTTATTTTGTTATATTTCAAAACAATTCTCCCTATATATTTATTTATCTGTGGTTTGGTTTGGTTTTTCTCTTACAAACAATTTTACTTACAAAGATATATAGACTGATTCTAATTATTTTGAATTTGGTTATATTGAATTTGGTAATGGAAGTAGTTATGTATATGTAAAAGTTATGAAGTTTTGTTAGACCAAGATTGAATTAGCACAGTGCAGAAGGTGTAGGTCAGTTCTAGGTATGAGGGGTTTGTTAAAATCTTAGTTCATTTGTCTTGCCACCATTCAAACTTCAATTATATATATTTATTGCACATGCATGATACCTCTAGTACTTCATGACTACACTATAAAACAAGCCATATATATGTTTTCTATAAACAAGGATCTTGTTCACACACGAATGAAATGATCTTAAAGTATACCCAAAGGTTTAAGTTAAACGTTCACTAGTGTTTGTTTGTTGCACAACTAACCCTAAACTTCAATTTATATCCTTTAATTTTGAAAGACATTCAAATATAACAATTCATCTTTATTACTACAAGATTGGGAAAAAAAGTTAGTTGCGAAACCTTGAGTGAATTGAAAATTAAGCCCTCTTTGGATATATGTGAACTTCTTATTTGAGAAAAAAACTAAAATCCAAAATCAACTTAGTTTCAACTTAAGGATTGGGTTAGACATGTGATCTCTCAGATAATTATTTTAATGATATGTTCTTTAATGTCGGTTTATAAACGACATCATATTCTTATAATGTCAGTTTTGAATTAATCACATTATAATCCAATTTTGTTGTAGTGATTGTCAGTTCCTTAGTACATGCAAGTTTCGCTGAACTCTACTTAAAAGAAAAAGCTAAAAGGTTACCAAAATTCAATTCATTGCAATACTTTTCGAAACAAACTAAAGGCAATATGGTTTAGATAACCTCCCTATGAAAACCCTAATATCACATCATGGGTTCAAGTAAAATGATAAAATATCCCTACTTTAAATATCATGAAAATAATAAAATTTTAAAAATATATACTAAAATTACATCAAAGTTGTTAAATAAAATACCAATAATAATTTGATGCAGATATAACACTTAAAATGTTTTAACTTGGTCCACTTAGTTTAGACTCATTTCTTACTTTATATGTTTGTTTCATGATTTTGTAGGTCTCGGCACCCTTAGAGTGAAAATCATAATGAAAATGGACCAAAATAAAATTATATAACATAGGTTGAGCAAATGAGGATGCAACATTACGAAAATATCCTTAAAGGTAGGCACTTGTAAGAGATTCCATGGATAGAAGCACACCATCCATAGAATGTTAAGACACTCACATGTGGTGTCAATGTGGTGTCAATAGTTGCATCAGACGATAACATTATCCAATGGTACCACTGCATGATGTAATCTACATGCCGAAGTTTGGAGCACCACAACGCTAGTGCACAACCTCAGAATGAACTCTTGTAGCGTCATTCACATTTAAGAGCTAGCTTTGGATCCCTATTTTTTCGTGTTTTTTGGCTTCGTTTTACCTTATAGTTGCATGATTGGCCCTAGGTTTCTCTTATTTAATTTTTTACCCTAATTTTTGTCCAATTATGTTTGAATTTTCCTTATAACTTGTTTTTTTAAACTCACTAAATAAAGAACATTAAACGACACAAACTAGCAACAATAACTCTAAATTAGAGACAATTAAAGAATTTTTCAAGTGCTATGCAATAAGCCTCAAGTGTAATGGGATGGTTTGTTTGGGTAAATTTAACATTATGTGCATAGCGAAAGTTTGGAATGTGTGTGAAATGTGTACGAGATATGTGCAAGATATGTGGGAGATGTGTGCGAGATAATACATACTAAAAGGCTTCCTAAACATGTGTAAAAGCACTCCAAAGGACTTAAGAGAGACATAAATTTGATTTTGGAATGTATAGTAAAAGTTGAGAATGTTCGAGATGTGTGCGAGATGATATATAAGTACTTAAAAGGTTTCCTAAAAATGCATAAAAGCACTCCGAAGGACTTAAAGAGAAGCATGAATTTGATTTCGAAATCACTTTTAGGTACTTATGTTTTATCTCGTACAAATTTCGCACATTTCAAACTTTTTCTATGAGTTTTGAAATCAAATTTATGCCTCTCTTAAGTCCTCTGGAGTGCTTTTATGCATGTGTAGGAAGCCTTTTAGGTACTTATGTATTATCTCATACATATCTCGCACACATCTCGCACATTCCAAACTTTTTAATTTATGCCTTTCTTAAGTCCTTTGGAGTGCTTTTATGCATGTTTAAGAAGTCTTTTACGTACTTATGTATCATCTTGCACTAATAGAGACGGGAGTACTTCCGACGCAAAAAACGTCGAGGGAAGTTAAAAGAACGTCAGAAAAGGATATGCCGACGTTTTTCACGGTATCGGAACATACGTCAGGAAAAGTGAACGTCGAGAATACCTCTTTCGATGCCTTTTTTGACGACGAAATCACCGGTGTCAGGAAGTCCTCTCTCGACGTCATTTTTGCCGACTCATGTCGTAGCGTCGGGAATGATTTCTTCCGATATTTTTGTGCAACCTATTCTCGATGTTTCGTTGCGTTTTGAATTCCTTTTTATATGTATTTTTTTTTAAAATATGTAATCTTTAGTTTTTTCTCCCTAAATATTTTGCTCAAACAATTTCTTTATTTTTGTGAAATAATGACATTCGGATTGCTCAAATATTTTTTTCGATGTTTTGAATTAAATTAAAACAAATTCAATATAAATTAATAAATTAAGAAATACAAAGACAAATTAAAAAAAAAGATTTAATATTCATAATACGAATAAGTTAAAAAACATAATTAATAGCATTCATAATACAAAAAATGTAGTTCTCATAATACAAAATACTACAAACAAAGTCGTACGTCTCCTAACGAGGCTCGTACGCGCCATTCTACACCTTGGGTCCTACAATATGATACAAAAGTAAGTAAGTTTAGTACATATATCTATATATTCACTGTATATTATCATTGCAAAAACTTAAGAATAATGGAGACATATATATGTACCGCAAAGCTAGGGATCATTGGGTGGTCCTTGCTGTGCCTGAATCAAGTCTTCTATCAACTTTTGCATTCGTTCCACTTGTTAAGCTAACGCTGCGTGATTTCTATCTTGCACTTCAATCCATTCCAAAGCTTCATTAAGTTTAGATTGTAATTCAATCTCTTTTTATGTTGATGATAAATAAGATGTCGTGGAACTGTTTGCATTCGTTGTCTTGCGGGCCTTTAGCTTGGGTCCCCAACCAAGACCTTTTGAGTAGCCTGGTCGTCTACCCAACACCTGATCGCATATCTCATCCCCAGAGAGTGACTGACTACCCTCTAGGGTAGGCTGGGACTGGAGTTCCAACATTTGATTCTGCAACAATTTTAAAAACTAAGTTAGGTAACGCAAAATATATACCGAAAGAGGATATACTTAATAAGGGCATACACTAGAAGAAATCTAGTCTTTAATGTCGGGTGAAAAAAAAATGAAAAATAGGCTTTAATGTCGTTTTTCAAAAGGTGGATGTTTAATGTCGGTTTTAAATCGACATTAAAGCTCTATCTTTAATGTCGGTTTAAAACCGACATTAAACACCCTGCTTTTTTAGAACTAACATTAAAGCCCATTTTTGTTTTATTTTTATTTTTAGTTTTTAATTTTGTAAAAATTCAACTTTCTCTCTCTTACTTTATTCTTTTCTCAAACCCTCCCCACACTATTTTTCATCTTTCTTAAATTTCTTTCACCCTTCTCAATCTCGATCACTTTCTTCCCTCTCTTCTTCGATAGCTGCTCAATCTCATCACTTTCCGACCGGCTCTACCACTTACTTGAACTACTTGACCACCGCAACCACCGGCACAGCCCATGTCGAATTTCCGTCTTCACTATCGCTTCTTTTCAGTTACTCTTTATCTTCTTCTCCTTTCATTTTCTCTCTCTTTCAGCCATTCGCAGTACGTTGATGATGAATCCAATCAAGATTCTCTGGTCTCTCGCTTTCAACGCTACCTCAGAATCTAAACCGCACATCCAGATCCCGATTACGCCTCCGCCGTCGTCTTCCTCAGATCTCAAGCACAAGAAATCGGTCTCCATATGCAGGCACTCGAGTTCGGTCCAGGTAAGCCTCTTCTTCTTGTGACTTGGTATGGATCATTTTTCCATTTGGAATCTCAGAAACCGGGATTTCATCCCTGTCCGATGGAGATTGGGGGTTCCGATGGAGCTGCGAAGTTCATTCAGTCGAAGGAGTTCAAGGAGTTGAATGTAGGGTTTATGATGGATGAAGGACAAGCTTCACCGGAAGATGAGTTTAGGGTTTTTTACGCCGACAGATCGCCATGGTCGTTGATAATCAAGGCTAAAGGAACCCCTGGCCATGGATCTAGAATGTACGATAACAGCGCAATGGAGAATTTGATGAAGAGCGTGGAGATTATCAGTAGATTCAGAGAGAGCCAATTTGAAATAGTTAAAGTCGCCTCCGCTAATCCTCCATCTCCCAGACCTGTAGCAGCCAACCGCGCGCAGCCATTTGAGCCGATTGTTGTAACGAAGGTGGATACTGAAATACAGGGGGTGCGGAAGGTGGAAGAGGTTAGCGATAGTGATGGCGATGGCGATGTAGAGAGTGCTGATGGCGGTAAGGTTGGGCGAGGACGGAAGTTGATGGAGAGTTTATCGATTAAGAAAATTAAGAAGGAGGAATTGAGGAAGAAGATCTTGTTAGGGTTTAGAATTTGTGGATTTGCCTTCTGTTTGGTCTCGGTTTCGGTTATGGCTTCTGATAAGGATCAGGGCTGGGCTTTGGATTCATTCTATCGCTATAAGGAATTCCGGTAATCAATTCGTTCAATGAAACCATTTCTTCCTATTGAAATTTCTTATGCAATTTCCTTCTAACTTCAATTGAATTGGATATTCTAAAATTGATTCAATTTGGGAATTTCATTAAATTTGTAGGTACTGTATGGCAGTGAATGTTATTGGATTTGTTTACTCTGCACTTCAATCCTATGATCTTGTCTGTTTTCTCTCTACTGGAAAACACATGATCCGTAATCACTTCAAGCAATACTTCGATTTCTTCATTGACCAGGCAAGTTTCTATTTTGGCTTGAAATTGGGTTTCTGAATCTCAATCTTTTTCATTATTAATTCTGTGATAATCTCAGTACCTAACCCAAAATACATCACACTCAACACATTAGATGGCTAAGATTAGGCCAATAGTTTAGTCCTGAATTTAGATGACATTATTGTGTACCGATTATGATAGCTTATAGGACCGCATTATTTAAGACATTCACAATGTTCTATCAATATCTATCCCAATAGATATTGATAGACTACTATAAGTATCTATTTGTGGTAAATATTGTATAATTATTTATCATTGATAGACGCTAATGGAAATTTATCGGTGTCTATCAATGATAGAAACAGATAAAGTTCTATCATTGATAGAGGGGTTGGAAGAAAAATTTCTGGGGCATACATTGCATGGAAAGATTTGACTGTAACGATAAAGGGGAAAAGGAAGTATTCTGACAAGGTTGTGAAAAGTTCCAATGGTTATGCATTGCCTGGAACTATGACAGTAATCAGAAGTCCATATTTTCGTAGTATATTTTCTCGTAAGTAAATAGGCTATAGTTTATACGCAGGATGTTTTTTCTTTTTTATTCCCTGTCCTGCAGTTCATCTTGGCGGCCCTCGTTTAATAACCAAGTTTTTACTTCATATTACGACCTCAATGACTCATTTATTATACTTTCGGGCTAGTTTTGTTCTAATGTTTTGGGTGCCTCTTGGTTAACTAATGATCTCGGATTTATTAGCCAAGACAAGAATCTCTAGTCTAAAGAGGTTTAGAGCAAAAGCAACAAAAGAAACCGTTAAATGGCTAATTTGGACACTATAATGAGAGGCAGCTGTAGCTTTTTTTTTTTGCTCTACAACATTCCAACGAGATCCCACACTTGTCATCAAAGTATTCCTGATTGAAAAAGGTCTTGAGGGAATATACTTGGTTTCAGCAACAAAAACAGGTTGTCTAACAGTACACGACTTTGAGAGTCTTTATTTGCAGACTATTGAAACAGGTGACTATTGTACTTCATGTTCTGTTCTTCAGTTAGTTTGTCTACGTTTCTTTTCTTTTTGTTCTATGCTTCATAGGAAAAATAGTATGCATGTTTTTACACAGTACATATATATCTCTGAACAGAGAACATTTGAGTATTTTGATTGCTAAAGTACCTTCCTTCTACTAATAGGCTTGAGTGAAGATGAGAACAAACAATTACTGCACCTTTCCCTAAATGAACAGCTCGACTTTGTACGGTGGAATCCTGCCAACAAAGATGAGGTTCTTGCTCAATTCATTTCCTTGTAATTATGTGAACACAATTTTTACTCAATACATGGCTATGGTAGTTCAATGAATATTCTAAATATTGGTTGTTATTCTAATGCCAAGATCAATTTCCTAGTTGTTTCCTTGCTTGATGTAATTACAAAAGGATTTGTGTGAAGCAATCTAGTTTGATGCTGTGAACTATTAAAGATCACAAAAGAATTATATATTCTGAATTCTAAAATATAGAACTTACCTATAAAGTTCTGAGCATCTTGTATGGTTTTTTTTTTTTTTTTTTTGCAACTTAGGGCCTGCTGCAGTATGGACAATGACTTACTTGTAATGTGTTGGAGTCATATGCTAATGTAAACATTCCTATAATGTGGGGTATCTTTTATTTAACTGTGTTGTAATGCAACTTCATTGTTTCTACTTTGAACCCCATGAATGTGCATATTGTTTATGCTAAAGCTGATGTTGAATCATGTATTTATTAGTGGATTCTTCCTATATTTTCTATTTACTAACTTATGTTCTACTTAGGTGGTCTGTACATCCATGAAAAGTAAGGAACTATCATTATTTTATGTTTTTCCATTGTTAGCCGAGCACATCTATGGAGGAACTCTGTTAGCCATGTGTACCAATGATTTTATATGTTTCTATGATTGGGCAGAGGGCAGACTGATCCGCCGTATTGATGTAAATGTGAAGGTTGGTACATTTTGCATTTGTTAGCTGGTTTTCCATTTCTTTTACAATATGGTTCTAATTCCTTTTATGATTAATTGACTATTTCCAGAACCTTTATTGGGCTGATAGTGGTGATTTGGTGGCAATAGCCAGTGATACATCATTTTATATCCTAAAGTACAATGTAAGAATACTTGTTATCCCGTTAAGAAGTCGATGAAGTTCAATTGTTTTCCTTACACAATATGGATCTGAATCTTGCTTCTCATTGCATCATTGTTTTGATGTATTTCTATATGTACAGATTGATGCATTGCCTTAAAAGTCGTTTCTCAGCTAACAGAAGTGAATATTGCAGCGTGATGCAGTCTCTTTCTATTTAGATAGTGGAAGGCCTGTTGATGAATAAGGGGTTGAAGATGCATTTGAGCTCCTGCATGAAGTGAATGAACGGGCAAGAACTGGCCTTTGGGTTGGGGATTGCTTCATTTACAACAACTCTTCCTGGAGACTGAACTACTGTGTTGGTAGCGAGGTACTGTGAATGATCAGCATTTGGTTGTTTACTTTTGTCAACTTGCAGATATATTTAATGGCCAAAATCTAACTTGATAAATAACATCATAATTTCAGGTAACCACAATGTTCCATTTGGATCGACCCATGTATTTTCTTGGATATCTTGCCAGCCAAAGTCGGGTCTATTTGATAAACAAAGAGTTCAAGTATGGAAACTGTAGTCCTTTTCGTAGAGTCATGGAATCTTGATTCGATATGAGCTGTGTTCAGAAGTTTGATGGTATTTATTGTGATGCAGTGTCGTTGGATACACATTGAAGTGTTAAGACCCTTGTAATGCGTGGGGACTATGAAAGAGCCAACGAAATCTTACCTTCAATTCCCAAGGAGCATCGTAACAGGTAATAATCCAAAGAGTTTAAAGTTTTTCATTGAAGTGTTGAGAATATTTTGCTGTTCAATAATATTTGCTTTCTAGCCTAGCTTGTACATGATAAGCTAGGATTGTTTGGATATGAAGGTACTGCCCCATTATTTGTTTCCATGGTTGTGGATGGTTCCTGCAAGTTCTGATGCAATCTGAGATTCATTTGTGTTGTTTGTTTCCTTTTTCCCTTTCTGTGTTTTGTTTCTTCAGTTTCCCCCTTGAATGTTTAATTCAACACCCAACATTTGACAATATTTCAAATGGAAAATCTTATAGTATTTAACCATATGGAAATTTATGGGATATCTGTACCTGAAATATTTTGAATCGATGGGCCCTCATACCCTGGGTTGTCTCTTAAAAGAACTTATTTTATTTTTTCTTTTTTGTTTCGTTTTTTTTTTTTTGCTTCTTAGGTATTTACTATCTCCTTATGTGCTAAAATATTCTGAATATCCAAGGGCTCTTGTTGTCATACTCAAACTTTTTGCTTCTTGGGGATTTCTCTATCTTTTGCGTGGTATGTATATTCCAAAGCCTTGGAGTGGGAGTTTGTTCTTGGTTGTGCCCGATGGATTTCAACTTTTCTTTCTAGTAAAGTTTGGTGTATGATAATTGATCCTGTTCTTTGCTAGTGTGGCCCGTTTCTTGGAAGCACGAGGTATGATAGAGGAAGCTCTGAAAGTAGCTACTGATCCAGAGGAGTATCCTAATTTGTTTAATGATTGGCAAGTTGCACTTTCTATTGAATCTAGAGCTGCACAAGACAGGTAAAAGTTTCTTTTCTTCTGTTTAGGGTTGCATTTGTTTTTCACATCATTATGTGCACCTGCCAACGGAAGTGCACAAATGCATGTGCAAAACAAAACAACAAATTTATAATTCATTCGAAGTTTTAGATTACAAGGTTTTTCTGTTTTGATGTCTTTTACAGGGAGTCATCACTAAACAAATGACTGCAATAGAAGAAATGGTTGCAAGTGAGTAAAATTAGCCAGACCCTCATCTTTGTGACAAGATCTTGAAGTTAGTCATTTGTGAAGCGTTCTAGTTTGCTATTAGTTGCAGTTTTAGTTATTGCTCTCTCAATATATTCTTTTTCTTTTTTTTTTTTTCAAAGGATGATCAGTGTAATAATTAAGCTTCATAATTTCTGTGTTTGGATCCAAGTTGTATAGAAATGTACACATTATTAAGATTTCATTTTGTATATGTACAAGTAAAAGATTTCATTTTTAACTATTTGGTGTCATACAAAATGGACAATAATGCAAGGATTTAATAAAAATAAATTTGAAAAAACGACATTAAAGACATCGTTAATGTCGGTTTCAAAACGACATTAAAGACAGCTTTAATGTCGGTTAAAAAAATTAAAGACATCTTTAATGTCGGTGGAAAAACGATATTAAAGATGTATCATAAGCGACATTAAAGACATATTTAATGTTGGTTATCCACCGACACTAAAGATGAACCGACATTAAAGGCCTTCAATAACACCTTCAAAGATGTCGGTTTATAACCGACATTGAAGGCCTTTAATGTCGGTTCATAACGGACATTAAAGATGTCTTTAATGTTGGTTATAAACCGACATTAAAGCCCAACCGACATTAAAGCCCTTTAATAACGCTCGCAAAGATGTCGGTCGCCAAGTGACATTAAAGGCCTTTAATGTCGGTTTTAAACCGACATTAAAGGCCAGATTTCTTGTAGTGATAAGTGTTGGTTCAATAACTTACACGCACATCCTCTGCGGCCTGCGACACGAACGTCCTGACTCGAACGTATGTGTCCTCAAACAACTCCACACGATCGACCGACTCCCCTTTCTTCTCAGCGAGCTCGTGTTGTCGGCATTTCATCTTCCAAACGACATAACTCTATTTCCTCTTCATGTTCAATGGGTGCTTGTAAATCATTTAGCATACCAAACATTTCATCTTTTTCATTAAATTGCCTACTACTAGTTGCTTCATCAAAAGGATTACTACTAATTCCTTCCTCAAAATTTTTTGTACCTCTAAAGCTTAATGACTCTCCATGATAAACCATTCTGTGTAAGAGGGGGATATTCCAATAGTCAGTAGATGTCATTCCATACCCTCTAATGAGCTCCAACTTAAATTCAAACATCTTTTGCATGGACACCTTAATTGTTCGTAGGCATCAACGTCAAACTTGGCAAATTCTAAAAATTAGGTCACTCCTTATCTATACTCAAGGGAGAACTTATAAGTTTCATCCAAGCATTGTCCATCATTTAAGTCCCTAAAACATAAATAGGTCTGATTAGAAACATCTCTCTCTCTCTCTCTCTCACACATCCATAACTTACTCCCCTAAATTTTCACTAAAACTAACTTCAAAATACTTCAAAGATCTTTGCATCCTACCCACCCCTTAAAACTACAGAGGCTACCATAACTGCAGGATAGTCAACATAACTTAACTATTAACAACAAAAAACTTCAAAAATCTTTGCATCCTACCCACCTCTTCCAAGAACGCTACCTTACAAGTCATCCCAAAACATGAAACAAATTCAAAATAAACAAGGCTACCATAACTGTAGGATAGCCATCCGAAATAGAAACAAATTCAGCACAAAAAAAACTACCATAACTGGAGGATAGTCATCCCAAATAGAAACATATTCAACACAAAAAAAGCTACCATAATTACAGGATAGCCAAATCAAATCTACAACCAAGTTATTCAACACAAATAGGATACCATAAACCCCCCTTCAAATTTGAATGCAACCATAACCCCCTTCATTAAAATTTGAATTCAACCATACCCCCCCCCCCCCATTCAAATTTTTATGCATGTTTAGTAAGTATTAGAGGTATTTATATTTTATCTCGCACATTCTAATCTTTCACTACTTGTTCTAAAATCAAATTTCTACGCCTATTAAGCCCTTTAGAGTGCTTTCATGCATGTTTAGTAAGTTTTTTAGGTACTGATGTTTTATCTTGCACACATCTCACACATTCCAAACTTTGGTTATGAGTTTTAAAACCAAAATCCTGCCTCTTTTAAGTCCTTTGGAGTGCTTTAATGCATGTTTAGGAAGATTTTTAGATACTTACGTATCATCTGGCACATTCCAAACTTTCACTATGCGTTTTGAATTCAAATTTCTACCCCTTTTAAGTCCTTTGGAATGTTTTTATGCATGCTTAGTCAATCGTTTAAGCACTTATGTTTTATCTTGCACATTCCAAACTTTCATTATGCATTTCGAGATCAACTTTCTATGCCTCTTCAGTCATTTGGAGTGGTTTTATGTATGTTTAGTAGGTCTTTTAAGCACTTATGTTTTATCTGGCACATTCCAAACTTTCACTATATGTTTTAAAATCAAATTTCTACCTCTCTTAAGTTCTTTGGAGTGCTTTTACGCATGTTTAGGAAAGCTTTTGGTACTTATATATCATCTCGCCCATATCTCGCACACATCTCGCACATTCTAAACTTTTACTATGCATTCCAAAATTTAATTTATGCTTCTCTTTAAGTCCTTTGGAGTGCTTTCACGAAAGGGTTAGTTCACGATCATTTAACATAACTACACAACTATTTACCATTGTCAGCATGATCGTGTAGTTATGGTAAATGATCTCTTGCATGGGGTTCACCATCGTTTACCATAAGTACACGATCGCTTATAATGTTCAACACGATCGTGTAGTTATGGTAAACAATCGTGTGATCAATCTACTAAAGTATATTATTTAAAATGAACTATATGATCATGTACTATGATTTAATCGATCTTAGGTCATTTGTTTAGACTGTAGCATACGATCATATAGCAGAATTTATAACAGAATTTATAAACCCATGGTTCATTTCAAATAGGTCACCCCAAATAGTTATATTATAAACACATAAAATATACTTTACAATTTTTATTCAATTTTTCAACCACACCTATCTTTGGTGACTATAGACTAGAAGGAAAAAGATAAGAACAAAAACAAAAAAATGAAGGCCAAAGTGACCTTTAAATCTATGGTGAAAGAACTCTCTCCTTGTTGTAAGGTCTTGCAAGGTCTGATTTAATGACTTCTTGTATGCTCGACTTCTCGGGTATGTAATCGGATTGGTACATGTTAATCTATTATGGCTATTTCTTTACATTGACCACAATTATACAATTTGGGAGCTTCATCGATACTTAGAATCATCTTTTTCTTCGTCAACAAACTCTTTTGACTACTTTCGGAGGTAAGATAATCATATGCACATAGTATTCACTCATCTTCCAATCTGACTGATTCCCAACTAGGTAGACAGCCTCTGAATATGTTGCCAACAAACATTCATTACTGTAATAATTATCACATAAAATATAAACATTTATATTACGATCCTATGTTGTAGCAATGACATGGAAGGTAGCTGCTCAGCTTGAAACTCCTTGCAAGTGCATTCTTGAGTACGAAGATTTATGACCTCCTCTTTATCTAATTCTTTGACATGGAATTGGTAACAATCAATTGGGTTGATCTTCATTGTCAAAACTCGTTCTTAGGTTGTTTCTTTTGTAGAACTAATTCTGTCCATTTGGTTAATGTAGACATCAGTTTAATGCCTTCTTCTCGAGGCTCCCAAAACCAAAGTTGTAGCAAAGCTATCACATGTTCAAGGAATGAAGCAATAGACAAATCTCTAAATTCTTTCAATGTTGAATTCATGGACTCTGCTATATTTGTTGTTATCATGTTATAGCTTCTTTCTTGACAATGAACGCGAGACCACTGTGCTATTCCAACTTCGTTTAAATATTTCCCTGAACCATTAGGAAATGCAAGAATACTTCTCCATGTTTCTAGCAACGTTAATTCACGATATCTTCTAAATGCATTGTAAAACAAAGTAGCTACCGTGTCATTTTTATACTTTATTCAAATTTTGAGTTAAATGTTGGATACAAAGGTCGTGGAATGCAGAGAGGAATACCGACGAAATACCTTTAGAGAAGCATGTTTTTCGATCTGTCACGATGCCTAGATTAGGTACCTCTTCTATTGCACCTTTCAAGTTTTCTAATAATCATTGTATTGAGGCATCTGTTTCTCTATCAACTACTCCAAATGCAAGAGGATAAATTTGATTGTTACCATCTATGCAAACAATAACTATCAATTGACCCCGATATTTATTCTTAAGAAATGTTCCATCCTTGACTATGACCAATTTAATGCAATTTAAGAATCCTCGAATACCTGGACCAACGATAAAAAGATATTTGAAGAAACGATCATCTTTAAGTTCCATGTGAAATATTATACCTGGATTTATAAGTTTGAGTATTTCACCATATCTAAGCAATATATTACATGACTCTTCAAGAGACTCTCACACTAGTTCATATGCGTTTTATCTGGCACGCCATGCTTTTTCATAGCTCATATTTATGTCATAGTCTTTCCTCAGTCTTCTATGATATCACATGGTTTGTATAGACGACCGACTCCTTTGAATTTAGACTATTTATTCTCCACAACTCAAGATTTTATTTGCCTATTATCATGATCAAAAACTCAAGAGAACACGAATAAACTTTGACATACTTTTTAATTTTTAATATATTTGAATCCTTCAATATCGCTGCTCGCGATCTCCAACCACACTTGTTAATGTATCTAACACAAAGAATCTCTTTTGTAGACTTTTTTAATACAAACTGAATTTTTTTTCATTGCCAAGACACTTAATCTAATTGACAAATCTCTCTTGCAAAAAAATATTTGTCCTACATCCAACTCCTCGCTTGTAGTGGAGCCATAGTGAACTTTAGCTTTTCCTTTGCAATCTTTTGTAGGAACATCTATTTGTTGTGAGATGTCAAATGATTCATTGTTCATCTCAACTAGCTCCCATGTAAAAGTATCCTCTTTTGAATTGTATGACTTATATGGTTGTCATATATCCAGAGTAGTTTCTATCATGTTATCACACAAGCTAACTTCAACTTCACCAACATGAACTTCATTCTCATCTAATGTATCTATTGCAATTGGAGGATGAAGGTTTAAGTTATGAACTTGGTTGCTCCCAGATACTTACACTACAAGAGACGAAGGTACTCCCGACGCACAAATACGTCGGCGAAAATGAAAAGATCGTCGGGAAAGGATATCCCGACATACAAAACGGCATCGGGAAGAACGTCGAAAGAAATGCACCGCGAGAGGCTTTCCCGACGCCAAGATATGCGTCGGCATAGCTTGCGTTGGGAATAAGGTATTCCCGACGCCGTCTATGCCGACGCATATCTCGGCATCGGGAAAACCGCTTTTCCGACGTGTTTTTTCCGACGTAAAGAACGTCGGGAAATCCTTTTTATATATTTTTTAAATATTTTATTTATACTTTTTTCCTTATAATATTTTGCTCAAATATTCACAATGATGTTCTGATTGCTCAAAAGTTTTTCGTGACGTTTTGGATTAAATTAAGACAAATTAAATATAAATTAAAACAAATTAATAAATATACAAACACAAATTAAAAAAAATAGAATTAAAATTAATATTACGAATAAGTTGACTACAACAAAATATAGTTCTCAAAATAGAAAAAACATAAACATAATGAAAAGTCTCCTAACGAGGTGCGTATGCGCGTCATTCTACACCTTCGGTCCTAAAAATGGTATAAAAATAACTAAGTTTAGTACATAATCATATATTGCAAAAACTTAAGAATAATAGAGACATATACGTACCGCAGAGCTAGGGATCATGTGGTGGTCCCTGTTGTGCACGAGTTAGTTCTTCTATCATCTTTTTCATACTTTTCACTTGTGAAGCTAATGCTTGGTGATTTCTATCTTGTACTTCAATACGTTCCAAAGCTTCATGAAGTTTAGCTTGTAATTTAATCTCTTTTTTTGTGGACGGAGAACAAGATGTCGACGAACTGCTTGCACTCGCCGTTCTGTGGGCCTTCGGCTTGGGTCCCCAACCAAGGCCTTTTGAGTAGCCTGGTCGTCTACCCAACACTTGATCGCATATCTCATCCTCAGAGAGTGGCTGATTACCCTCTAGGGTAGGCTGGGATTGGAGTTCCAGCATTTGATTCTGCAACAAATGTAAAAACTATGTTAGGTAATGCATAAAAATATATAATGAAAGTGGATAATTAATAAGGGCATAACTTACATGCGCATCCTCGGCGGCCTGCGACACGAATGTCCCAGCTCGAACGTGTGTTTCCCGAAATAATTCCACACGATCGACCGGCTCACCTTTTCTTTCAGCGAGCTCATACTGTTGTTGTAGAAACAACTTGGACCCGCTACTATGATTGTAAGGCTGCTTCTGTCTAGCAGCCTTGTTCGTCCGTGATTGCTCCTGCATTAAAACAATTATATTGTTTATTTCGTATACATATTAAAACTTGTTATCATAATTAATCATGAAAAATACCTGGAATGCACGACTGATATAATGGTCGCAGAGGAAGTGCCAATCCTCATCACGTTCAACCAATGCGTTTGGTGGGTTGGCACGAGCCTCCTTCGGGTCGCTGTACTTTTTGAAATGTCTATGACAGTCGGCCTGAAACTCTTTAAAGGTCGTGAGCATCTGATGCTCAACAAACCTGTTCATCGCTTGATCATTGAAATCAAGCACAAACAATCGCTACACATTACAAACGTAACACATTAGATTGGTTAAAGTTAGATATGTTTCAAATGAAATCATATATAAATGTGTAGTGCATTTAATTACCTGGAGGTCGCCCTTGACGACCTCAATGTATTCTCTCCCAACGTCTGCCCACTTAAGACAGCAGACGGGAAATGTCTTTCGCACGCACACGCCTATCGCCTGGCTAAAGCGAACGACATGTGGAGAAATAGGCTTCTCCGCTCCAGGGGCGATCGTCATCGAAATGCGCCCATTTATTGCAACGTGGCGCTCTAACTCCAAAAGTCAAGACTGCGCACGTCTCCTAGGAGTCGGAGTCGCTTGTTGAGAAGAAGACTCTGCTCAATAAATCGATAATAACATATAAAGTTAGAAAAAAGAACATGAAATATTTGTAAGTTAAAATGAAGAAAATTCTTAGACTCACCCGTATTGTCGCCCACAGATGACGACCCTCCCACGATGTTATTATCTAAATCGTCCTCAAACTGGAGGAACATATCGTCCGTCTCCATAAAATTTGATCGTCGATATGACATAATGGCTATGGACATAGAAAACAAACTACTACTTCAAAATATTAACAACATATCTTCGCATCCTACAAACCCCTCCAAACTACAGAGGTTACCATAACTGCAGGATAGCCAACACAATACTTCAAACTATCCTACTACCACCCATTCAAACCAGCAAATTCAAAACAAAAAAGGCTACCATAACTGCAGGATAGCTATCCAAAACATAAACAAATTCAAAACAAAAAAGCTACCATAACTGCAGGATAGCCATCTCAAATCAACAATACAAATATTGAACACAAACAGGATAGCCAAAACAAATCTTAACACACATTTTACATTTTCAATTCAAAACATAAACTATAAATCCCCCCCCCCCCCTCCCCCAATTCAATTTAACTATTAACCCCCCCTCCCCTCCAATTTCTATTTTCAATTTAACTTAAACCCCCCTCCCCCCAATTCAATTTTCAATTTAACTATAATCCCCCCCCCCCTCCAATTTCAATTTTCAATTCAACTATAAACCCCCCTCCCAATTCAATTTTCAATTTAACAATAAACCCCCTCCCCCAATTCAAGCCCCATTCAATTTTCATTTAACTATAAACTCTCCCCTCAATTCAATTTTCTAAATAACCCTAAACTGTAAACCATTCTAATTTCAATTCAACCACAAATTACATACATTCTATACAAAAATACATTTAACAAACAAAAATCTATTCCAAAATAAAATCCTAAAATAATTTTCCTAAAAAAAAACCCTAAAACATAAATTTAAACTAAATAAAATTTAATTTTCCACTTACCTAGAGTGGCAGACGGCAGCTGAATGGCGGCAAGGACAGCGGCAAGTGACGGCGGCGGAACACGGAACGGCGACGACGATTCTCTCTTCTCCCCTCTCGGCTTCTCCTCTCGTTTTCCCTCTCGGTTTGGGTTCATTAAATTACAGAACTGAAACGATTAAAAAGAGGATTTCCCGACGCAGTGCCGCGGCGTCGGGAAATCCCCCTAAAAGCGTCGGGAAAAGGGGCATTCCCGACGCTCATTAAAAGGTTTTCTCGACGCTTTATAATGCGTCGGGAAAAACCCCTTTTTCCAACGCCGTTCCCGACGCACTGTGCACGACATCGGGAATAGTTTGCTTTTTAAATTGAATTTACCGTTTTCCCGACGAATTCTGGCCGACGCTTTCTTGGTGCGTCGAGAAAGAGTGTTTTCCTAACACTTTGCCTGACGCGGTGTTCACGGCGTCGAGAAAACCCTTATTCCCGACGTTCCTTATGCCGACGTCGTATTCTGCATCGGGAATGATCCATTTTCTTGTAGTGTTAATTGGAGCACATGTTTAACATTGTCTTGCTTTGATTGCTCTAGGCTCAAATGAGACATATAGGGTAACCTCCAAATGATTTTACTAAGAATATAAAACTTCAAATCATAGTAATTGCTTAACTCTAATGGAAGAGCTTCATTTTTCCATATATACATGGTAACTGCTTTTATCCCATATATGCATGATTGCTTCAAATCATGGTAACTGCAATATAAAAATTTTATCTTATACATGCATCTTATCTTTATGTCGAACTTTGTAGGGTCAACTTCTGCAAGATCATATAATTCACCCAATAAATTTTTATGTGTTATTTCTTTACTAACAATACCTTTTTAACATGCTTCCTTCATATTTTCTTTCTCCTTCATCCCATACACCACTATAATGCACTAAAAGTCGAACATGTGACATCCTTAAACAACCTTAAACTTTTTAGTTCCTGCAGAAATTGATTTGAAGTTAGAAGTTTATATATCACATAAAACAAGTGTATAACTTATTTGTGAGATTAAAAAATAGTAGCTAAAAACTAAATAAACATGCATAGTTGCATCCTAAATAAGTATATGATTAATTCGACATTGGACATTTAAAGTTTGTAAATTGCGAGACGTTATGAGATGCTTGCGAGATGCAAAAAACAGTAGCTAAAAGCACCTTAAATCACATAAACTCAAGTATTCATTTGAGATTGAACTTAAGAAGCTGCAAGATGCCTATGAGATGTTTACGTGATGAAAAAAAATAATAAATAACTTGCTAATATGTTTGAAACAACTCTAAATCAAGTTGGAACAATTAAAAATTAGATTAGGATATGTGGATTAACGACTTTAATTTTGTTTTAATTTGAATGACTTGTTCAAAATCATTATCATTCTGTTTTCATTAAGTTTTAGGAGTATTTTTTGTTAAACGATCTGTAGGAAGTTAAAAGATCATATGGCAAGTTAACTGATCGTGTAAAAAGTAAACGATCACATAAGAGGGTAAACGATTGCATAGCAAGTTAAAAGATTGTATAACAAGTTAAACGATTATTTAAGAGATTGAACGATTGTATAGAAATCTGAACGATCATGTAGGAAGTTATAGGGTAAACAATTGTATACAATGTTTTCCCAAAACACTTTTGTTCTCACGTACATCTCCCTCTTCTTCAAACTGAAAAAGAGGGAAGTTGGAAAGTAAAACGGGGAACATGGAAAAACCACCCATGTTCCTTATTAATTTAACGAATTAAATTAATATTAAAATAAAAATAAAATCAATTAATTAATTAATTAATTAATTAATTTAATTATTGAATTAATATTTCATTTAAATCATATTTAAATGAATATTTCTCTTATAACTATAGTTTTAATTTAATAAAATCAAATTAAATAAAATAAAATTAAACTAAAATAATAATTATTCTCTAATTTATTAATTGCTAAATTGAATATCATATATTTAATTTAATCCAAATTTGAATCATATTCAAAAATATGTTTCTCTCTTGATCTATAGTTTTAATGTGTATCATATACATATTAAATTTTAACCTATAGTTCTAATATGAATCTAATTCACATTAAGTTAATATTTGAACTCATTCAAATATTTTATCTCTCATAAATTAATTTTGAATCATATCAAAAATTGAATTTATATAATAAAGTTTAATTAAAATATAAACTTTCTATTATAACGTATCACCATACATTATATTAATTCCCAAAGTAAATTTGAATATTTCAAATTACAACCGATATAAATAAATCTCATTACCCTTTACGAGCTAGGAAAGGAGCCTAATGGACCTACAAATCAAAAGCTACAACAATATGAGACTAATTGGCTAAACTCATTGACCACATTAATCAATATTCGTTAATTGTGTGTACACTCCACTAAAGATTCACAGTTGAGCTCTTCTCACTATAGATATATTTCTGTGTTACGGATATAGACCAACACCAGTAAGTTAGTTCTTTACAAATGTTCGTAACACCAGCGGGTCAAATTACTGTTTTACCCCTAAGTTACTTCTAGTCTTTAAATACCAGTGCTCCTTTAATGAACAATCTATTTATGGTCCAACCACTAAACTGAAACCTCTCTCATGCCATAAAGAGGGTAGGACCCTTTGTTTAAGTCCTAGAGACACTATTTAAAAGAACACTTATCTACTTACCCCAAAATCGGGAATGAGTGAATTCGATCTTGTGTGATTATGTTTCCAGCTCCCTATTCGATGTAGTCCCCAAGATGATAAGCATATTGAGTCGACAATCTGACCACTCTCGTTCATACAAATCAAAGAAAAATCCCTCATGAACAGAAGTTCATAATACGCTTAGGATTAAAACTAAGTTACCTAGGTCATCTTAATGAAATAGAAATCTAACTAGTTAATGGAAGTACACCTAGTGGTTACTATTTTGCGATCTGGTCTTATGCAAACTCATTGCATAGGATACCCTCACTCACATGTCACCTACACGAATGCGTTGGATCATTGTGTTTGTATCAAATACAAAGTGAGTCATATCCATAGTGTTACTAGGATAAGGTACACAGCCTTAACAATATACTATAGGCCCTTTAAGCTGATCTCGAACATTGATCCCTATATGTCTCTACATAATGTTCAAGATTCATTAAACAACTTAGGGTGTTAGTTTATTGGATTTGGGTTATTAAAACAAAACTAATAATATAACCAATAACACTTATTAAAATTATAATAATAATGCTTTATTAATAACAGTTAATGGATTATATTTACTATCTACGAGTTTTTGACATAAAACCCAACAATTAAAATAGCATGCTTGTAGTCCAAAAGTATTCCAAATGAGTAACAACACTTTTAACAAACACATGGTGTTAACAACAAATTATTGAAGCCATTCACCAATGTTTATGTAACGACCCAACTTCTTATACTAAGCCGAAGTCATTACTAATTAAAAGATAAATAAAATTTCTTAAATTTAAAAATATAAAATAAAACAAAACCTCAAATACTCATTTAAAAATCATAAACAAATGTACGTAAAGATAAAATTAAATAAAATCCTAACTCAGGCACTATCAAGTTTTAAATAAAAATAAAATAAAATAAAATAAAATAAAATAAATGCATCTGATCAATGACATAAGGCAGAAGCAAAATGATCCCTATAGCTCACCACGATCACTTTTTGTCACTCGCCAGCTTCCCTCTGCCCTTACCTCTACCTCTGCTTGTAAAATTAAACAAGAAAGAGCGAGTATAAAAATATACTTAGTAAGGGACCCACTACTAGTCTCGCTAGGTGCCTGTTAACTTCCTATTAGAGTCCTGTAAAGTGGTACCCTTAAACTGGCACATTTCCAAATACGTACAGATCTGTGATCCCGTAGGAACATATCTGGTCTTCGGTGAACCTAAAGGAACACCTAGGATAAACTGGTCTTTAATGTACTCGAAGGAAACACTAAAACAATCGGGCTGTGAGTGACCCCGTCAAATCACTCATAATCATGTCTATGTCTATTCATACTGGATTGGTGATTCCGTCGGACTACACAGTCATAAAAGGTGGTGATCCCGAGGGGCACCTATGCGGGTACGACTGTAATAGTTAAAGCTAATAACGCAATCTAACCATAGCATGTAACATAACATACATCATCATAAACATGACAATAGTATCAATCATATCATTCTTAATCAAATATTTTCATCAAAGACATAACACATTAGTCATCATCAATATACTACTAGTAATAAACATATTAACAACCATCGTCATCAATCACCCATATAATGACAGTCATTATCAATAGCATCAAGTTACGTGTTTCAGCTATCATTAATGCATAACCATAAATACATGCGGTTTCTTAAATTCAATTCGAAGGTTTAGCAGTAGAATCTATTACCTGGAGATTAGTTAAAACCGAAATTATCCTAACAGTCATGATCAAGCTTCCAAACAGTCAAGTCCTAAACAAAAGAAAACCCAATAACTAAAATTAATAAATTAGTTATTAGTAGCTTAAAGATCGAATTCCAATTATTTTCACTTACCCAAAGTTGAAGATGAATCGAAATTTATCCTTGGTTTAGGAAATTTCTACAGTAGAACTCCCAACTGATCTATCATGAAAAATAATTTAATTAAATCCATAATTAAATTATTTAGGGTCCAACTGATTCTTTCTTAGGCATTAACCAAAACTCAATTCAAACTTACAAAAAAAAATAAGTCAATAGGACAAAAAACAGACTAGGTGGCTCAAATAGCTTGGTCAAAGGGGGCTTGGCTTAGCTGGAGGCAGAAAGTAGCTTGCGAATGCAGGGCGGCTCGGTAAGAATCGGCACGCGTGACTGAAAGGAAATAGCCGTGTAACTCGGCGGCTCCGTGTGTGGCTTGCAAAACGATTGGTGCGCATGGCTGAAGAACAGCTGACGGAAAGCAACGAAACGCGACGGGGAGTCGCGGTGAACGACTGTTGAAACGCAAAGATTGCTCGACGACGGTGGTTACTTGGCGGATGACGCGACGGAAGCGGCTTGCAGTGGCTGATGAAACGCGAATGGCGGTCGGCTGGGCTTCGATGGCGACGCACGAACACTAAGGCGAGGATAGAGGAAAGGATCGGCTTCACGGACGATGTGGCGGAGACGACTCTCGGCTAGGGCGGATGCGGACGACTCGGGTCGGCAAAATGGTTGGCTTATAAAACCCGCGGTGCGGAGGACGGTCAGTTAGCTGGGTCTCCTTGCGGCAATCGACGGAAGTCAGGTGGCGGCGATGACGGCGGTTGAGATTAGGGTTTTTAGGGTTTCCTTGGGGTTGCTTGAGGAAGAAGATGAATAGTGCTCTTTCCAAGGAGCCTATTTAATGCATTAATAATAATAAATTATTATTATTATTATCTTTTCTTTTTCCAAATAAAATCTCATACTCTCTCTCTTCATTTAAAACCTACAAAATCTTCTCTTTTTAAACTCAAATTTCCACCTCTCTCCAACCCAATCACCTTCATCTTTCAAAAATAAATATCCTTACCTAATTATATTATCCGCATAATATAATTATTTTATTTTCAAAATCAATTAATTATACAATCAAATATATAATTAATCAAATTTTCTCAAATACAAACAATTAAATAATATCTAATAAGTCCCAATTTCTACCAATAAAATATTTCAACACTTAAATAACACCTAAAATTCAAAAAACAAACTTAAGATAATTACAAATAAATTACCTTAAATTTTGGGGGTTACAGTTTAACAAACACATGATGAGCATTGCCTAAACTATATAAACTAGAAATGAAAAAACTACAAATGCCAAACAACTGCTTCTTCATCACTTTTAACAAACACATGGTGTCCATAACAAATTATTCTATAATTGAACAGCACCACACTATGACCAATCAACATAACTTCCAAACTTCATAATAAACACCATCCCCATTCACCAATGTTTAAGTGGTAAGAGTATAAGAAAATGATGGATTTTTGTTGGTAAAAGTTTGAAATGGAGGTCATCGGAGAAGACCTTGAAAAATATGGAAAGGGAAAATGAAATTGAAATGGAGGTCACCACAGATGGGGAAAACATCAAGAAGAAAATGAACAAAGAATAAATTAATTGAAATGTGTAAAATGGGAAATTTTCTCACCGTTGCCGACGTTGCAGCCGTTTTCGTAGATGTGTTGAAAGAGAACGATTTGTAGGTGAGAGAGCAAGAATTGAATGGTTTTGGTTTTTTTTTTTTTTTTTTTTTTTTTTTTGCTCTTTATCTTACGCTGTGTTTTAAGTTAAGGTGGAGGAAAATTTTCTATTAAAGGGAAAATTGACTCTTCGTATCCAATTTGTTCTGAATTTCAACTTTTTCCAAACCAAATCCTAAAAGTCATCAACCATTCCAAAATTTGCCTATTTTTTGCAATTTCCCAAATCTATTTACCATCATTCAACTATAAACAATATATTATAAAATAAAAAACAATATGAACAATAAAAATGAAGCAAAACAAGAGAGAAAAGCAGAGAATGGAAAAAGTAAAGAATAACCATTAAACTAAATTGTAGCGTGTTTTACAAATTAAAGACACAATACAACAGTATTTATATAGAACATGGAATGATGTATGTTACAATATAAAATTCAATGGAATGTACGTTACAACATGTAATTCAAATAGATTATTAAAATTTGGATACATATATATCATGTGTAGATTATGGACATATATGCATTTAAATACAATATATTATTCGATTTATAATAAAAGGTAAATTTTGGTAATAGTTGAGGCAACAAATATTGAGAAGTAGCAAATTTGATAATAATACTGTAACTGAATGTTAAAAAAGAAGTTGAAAATGTTTAAATGAATAAAAGTAAGTTAAGGTGGGGGAAGTAAATTAAAAGGTGACCTAATAAATGCTAAATATTTTTTATGCTATTTAAAAAGTTTAGGGAACAGAGAATTTAACCAAATTCCATTGAATTTTATAGAGAGTAGGAATTTGTTGTATGTTTTAATATGCAATAATAACTCATAATTGTTTTGGTCAATATATAGGTAAATTGAATCCTAAAAACGAAGGATTTTAAAACACTCTCTTCTTCTCTATCACCTCCCCCTACCTACATCCGCACCCATGACTTCAATTTATAGTATGCCCTACAAATTTAATTGAGACAGCAGCAAAAACATCAAACTATTTACGGTATGTATAACAAAACCTATCAAGTTAGCCATTTTTTAAATATTTCAGGTTTGTTCTTCTGTCTTTTTTCTCCTCCTTACAGCGATTTCTTTCCTCGTCTTCCTCCTCGGTGCAATTTCTTTCGTCGTCTTTCTTCTTTTCTTCTACTTTTTTTCCGCTGCAATTTATTTTCATCGTCTTTCTTCTTTTTTTTTTTTTTTTTTTTTCTGTTGTGATTTCTTTCCATCATCTTTCTTTTTTTCCTCTTCTTTTTATACGTCGTTTAATCTTTCCATTGTTTTTCTTTTTTTCCTCTTCTTTTTTTTCCTCTGCGATTTCTTTTCATCGTCTTTCTTCTTTCCTTCTTCTTATTTTTTACGTCGTTTAAATTTGGGTAACCAAATCTAAACTATCGTGTACAAGAAATAGCAAAATCTAAAATATCGCGTTTAAAAAATCTTGAAAAAAATCATTTAAATTAGAGTAACCAATGTAAACGATCGTGTAACAAAAGTAAATGATTGTGTAAAAAAACAAATCATCGTGTAGATTAATCTAAATGATCGCGTACAAAAATAATTAAAAAAATTGTTTATCCAAATCTAAACGATCGTGTACTAAAGAATCTTAAAAAAATAAACACTAGAAGAATTTTGGCCTTTAATGTCGGTTTAAAACCGACATTAAAGGCCTTTAATGTCACTTGGCAACCGACATCTTTGTGAGCGTTATTAAAGGCCTTTAATGTCGGTTAGGCTTTAATGTCGGTTGAGCATTAATGTCGGTTTAAAAATGACATTAAAGGCCTTTTTAATGTCGGTTTGTCAGTTTTCAACCGACGTCTTTGATAGTGTTATTGAAGCCCTTTAATGTCGGTTGAACTTTGATGTCGGTTTAAAACCGACATTAAAGCCTAGTTTTTGGATTCATTTTTACAAATTTATTTTTATTTAATTGTTACATTATTGTCCTATATGCCGACATTGGATCAATGTAGATAAATATGTTTTTCACACGCCAACAAATCAATGAAATTCATATTATGTTAGAAACTATAATATTTGTCTTTTACATTTGAATACACAAAATAAAATCTTAATATTATGTTTAACATTCTACAATAGTACATGAAAAAAGATTCTAATACAAGAATTAAATAATTAAAAATCCTAAATGCCTTCTCAGTCTTCAATTTTCAACGGTCGCTTGGCAATCTCTACACAATCGCTTAGCTTTCAACCCGATATGACTTCAATTATCTACAAACAATATCCAAATAAACCATTTATTTAGAATAACAAAGCTGTTTGAAGTACTAAAATTGCAGAGAAGGATGAAAAGTTTTTAAGATTTTATATCCACACCCAAATCCACATAACTCTCTTTAGTCTACCTCATCCATCAGGCTTTCCTAAATCTCTTCAATCTATTATTAGAAATATTCCATATATGCAATCATATACAATCCTTTTCCCAAATTAAAAAAAAAAAAACATTTTATGTGGCAACCTATGAACTCTTGTAATTGATTAGCTCATAATATTGCCCGCCATATGAATAATCAACATTTTTTTACATAACATTATTATGAAAACCAATATCAATCTATAAAGAAATAAGCAACATCAACACAATAAGTTGAAAAGTAAAGCAATCATATTTTTATACCTTGGGTGTGGAGAACCTTTGATTGGCTTTTGGCCATATTTCCTCCATGAATAATCATCATATCTGCTAGCTTGTTACTAATCGTGGGCACCTTAATCGACCTCTTCACTCTATGCTTCACTCTAGTGTTATTAAAGGCCTTCCCCTTTCCTACCATTGCATTTCATAACAAAAATATCAACACAAAATACACAATCAACAACCAACAATCCATTCTAAGATTCTTGTAATTATGAATAAAATCATCCTTACTCTTCAACTTATTGCTCAATTATCATAATCGGCACATCAAGTAGACTCTCATTTATTAGATGCTCAGTTATAGTAACTTCATTATCTGCTGATACTTTAAGATGAATAAAAATGGAAACAAAAACCTTATGATTCAATAGAATGAGGAGGAAAGCTTTACATACCTTTAGCTCTTCTTCTTACATTTCTAATGATAAAAAAGCTGCTCGAAGCCAAGAAGATTAATACTGATATGATTGGCACAACTACTAGAACTATTATACTCTTGCTTTCACTTTGTTCTACAATCGCAAAAACATTAAAAAAAGACATAGATTTTCATACTGTAAAATATCTCAAAACTACTTTACACAGCCTAAGTCCTAATTCGGAACCTTCAAGTGGTAAAGCAAAGTATGGACTTTTATTCGCTTTCAAAGAACCAAATTGATTAACATTATATTGGACTAATGGTAAATTTTCAGGCTGTAATGCATTGATGACAAAATTGAAAAATAAAATCTAAAATGTTTGACTCATTTGAACTGTGCAGTGAAGAACCAATGCTGAAGTTGGACAATATGATATTGAAAGAAGATTCTGACCCAATACAACAGGTTCAAGATCAAGAACATAAAGGTGCAATAGACACTTTATTTACCTTCCCATCTTGTGATACAACAGGTTCAAGATCAAGAGAAGTCCCATCAAAGATGGTTTATTCCATTGGCAGATGAAATTCTCTTCTACCATCGTGAATTCACAATTGGTATCAAAGTGCTCTCAACTACATGAAAGACAAAAAATGAAGCTCGAGTTATAGTTTAGTGCATTGCATCAGCAAAACATACATCTAAATCAATTTTTTTATGCTGCCTTTGCATCATATCAAAAGCAGTTACCTCTCTACGACCCAGAAAATTTTGCATGATGACTGTCACAGAAATTTGAATGAAGGAACTGAGCCATACACACTTTGCATACCTTTGAGGACGATGCTTGGAATAGATGATGCGCCAAGTAAAATGCTGACCCACCAATTGCTCCAGCCAGATACAATTTCAACAAAAACTCAGAACCAAATACACTACCGATCTGTTAAAGGCAAAACAGATAAGATCAAGTATCAATGCTAAAAAGGCTGGGGAAAAGGTCAGTTTTAACACTAATGGGGTATTATCATATTCTGGAAAAACCGAGGCTAAACAGTAAAGCTAACGTTATAAGTAACATATAAACTCACGAGACAAACAGAATGGATTGGATTATAGTTCACAAGTAGACTAAGTATGAGCTTGGGACGAGCAATTCCTTGGTGAAAATGAGAGTTTTTTTAAAATACTTTTGACTATTTAACCACTTAGCACACTATATCCACAACATATCGAAATTTTGAGGGAAAAAAATCTTTTAACAAGTTTAAGCACATTTCACACATCCAAAAGCCATCTCAAGCTCACCTTATCAAAACCAGAATCAAAATGTATTACTCCAAATCCAGTATGAACTCTAAATTAGCATCCAAGAAACTCGTAATGTTCGTTTATCAATATGTATTGAAGCAAAGCAAGTTCTTTCAAAAGTTTTTTTCAAAAGTCTTTCAACCAAAAAGCAACCACATTCCAAATATCCTGAGAATCTATTTTCTGTTAATCTTGTACAATATTATTGAATAATAACTTGAATAATCAGAATAGAGAGTTCCAAAATTATATACTCCCAATAATACAAACAAGGAAAATAACAGAAAAGGAAAATACTAGAAATGAAAATATTGATTTGATCATAAACCCTAATTATTTTAACAGCCTCCCTCTTCGCATTACAATCGAAACAGATCTGAAAAAACAAAAAACAAACATAATTAATCTAGTGCAATTTTCGATCCAAATCTGAAGATGAATTAGTCACACTTACCTTGTTCTCCGACTTGGCCTTTAGCCTCTTGAAAACTACGTTCTTGTCGATGAAGCTATCAGACGCCATTGAAAAGATTAATGTGAAAGAAATATATTGTTTGACCTTGTTTTAGTGTGAAAGAGATCAAATCAGTGCGGGAACGTACGTGGTGGAGCAAAGTTGGGGCGGCCATTCGTGGGGATCTACTGCGCGAAAGTCTGTTATGGACATCAGGGGAGGGAACGTCGTCTATGGTGGCGCCGACAAGTCGATTGATATCCCTGTGGTGGCGCGGCCAAAGCTTGTACGTGAACGTTGTCTGTGATGGTCGAATGTCGTCTGTGCGTGAACGTCTGGTGGTGGAACGTCAGCCGAAGCTTGTGCGTAACATCATCTGTGCGTGAAATTGGCGGTCGACGAGCTTGGGTGGAGGAAGGACAAGAAGAAGAATGGGAAAAAGAAAAGAAAGAACGTATGGGAGGGAAAGACGACCCTAGGGTTTTTGCTGAATTAAATCGGGGAAAAAAAGAGAGAGAAACCATTGACTTTTTACAATATTAAAAAAAATTAAAAATGAGCTTTAATGTCACTTTTAAAAAAGGGAGAATGTTTAATGTCGGTTTTAAACCGACATTAAACATCCGCTTTTTGAAAAGCGACATTAAAGTTTATTTTTCATTTTTTCCACCTGACATTAAAGCCCAGATTTCTTCTAGTGAAATGATCATGTAGGCAAATCTAAACGATCGTGTAAAAAAATAATCTAAACGATTGTGTAAAAAAAAAATAAACGATCACGTACAAAAAAAATGTTCAAAAATCATTTAACCAAATCTAAACGATCGTGTACCAAAAGAAAAACAATTTGTCCTACCCAAATCTAAACGATCAAATTTAAACGATCGTGTAACTAATTTTAAACGTAACCAAATCAAATGATTGTGTAACCAAATTAAACAATAGAGTTAAAAAAATAATTGTCAAATTAAATGACCAAATCTAAACAATCGTGTGTGTAATATATTACATGCGCGTTGTCGACAGAACATTTTTTGTATTTTACACGGTGGGCTTGTAGGCTTTTTCTGTTTTCGGAATTGTTCTATACAGTGTAAATATTTTGCCGCTTCATTCTATTTGTAAAAAGAGCCCAATTTAATTTAAATTTTAAATTTTGTTCTCGATCTTTGTTTTCTCTTTCAAATATTTATATGAAAAATAATATTTTTTTTAGTTTTGAAATTTTGAATTCATTCTTACAGAACGAAAATAATAATAAGATATTAAAACAAAAGATTTAGAGGAAGAAGGAGTATTTATAGGCTTAATTTTAAGAAAACGAAAAACCAAAAATAAAATGGTCATTGATTGGAGCCGAACATTTTTCAAATATGTGACCAATGAACTAACTCTATTAAATTAACATAAAATGTATAAAAAAAAATTGAAAATAAAAAAGTTATAAGGTGTTCTAGGTTAACGTTGAAGTAACATAAATAATGCAAACTCATCAAACTCTAAAATATTTGTTTCTGAAAATCAAGGACATGCTTTAAAATCAACCACACATCTAAGTTTCATTTAAAATATAGAAGCATTCGTGATTTCCATGGGTGTACGCCTCGTGGGCCCTTTACAATTCCCATAGGTGCACGCTCGTGCTGTTTCTTGACAGGAGGATCTTCAGGACATTATCAGTTTACGTGTCTTCTGTTTGTTTAATTTTCCCTATTAAGTGGGAAGGTTGTTCTTTTTCGTTCCTTTTCGTTTTGGTTTGCTTGGCCCTAGATTGTGGGGTTGCTCTTGGCTTCTTTTCCTTGTTATCCTTCTTTATATTCTTCTTGTTCTTTGGCTATTTTGTTCTCTGTTATTGAGCTTGGTTTGTTCTTGTGGCTTGGCCTCCGACTATGAGGTCTCCTTAATTTCTGTGTAGAAACATTAAAAAACAAAAAAGAAATATATATGTTTTTTTACAGCAAATCAATAGAAATTAAACGAGAGAATAGAGAAGAAAAGAGGCATAGCGAACTTTACAACCTCCGATACAATGTTTGAAGAGTAAAATAGTATTTTTCGCATGTATAATGAAATTTTAGAACACATTTAAAATCTATTTCTTGTAGATAGGTCCATTACTCCAAATATAAACGTACGAAGAATAAATAATATTATTTGGATTCCTTTTGAATTTGGAATTTGAATTAATGTGCTTTTTGAATTTGGATTCCAAATATAAAATGATTAGTGGGCTTAAATTTCATCCTCACGTGGGTAATAGAAGATTAACCAAACACTTATTCCTTTGTAAAAATATGTCAATGTCATTCAACAACGCCTCTTTAATTTGGATCCATTTTCGAATCTGCAATATCTTATTTTTGTTTAAATTCATGTTTACCTCATTCTTTTTCATGGAGGCTGCTTCTCAAAATATAATATGTTGACTGTAGCAACCTCAATGTGAATGTGGACACCAAAAGGTAGTCATTTTCTTATGATTATTTCAACATAGGGTAGAGAATACACACATCTGAAAAGGTTAGAGGCTGCTGAAGATGGATTAGGAACTAAATAACAAAGCAAAAGAGGTCCTGATTGATGGTGATACGATGGCTATCTACTGAAAGTAAGATTCATTCGCTCTATTTGATCCGCACGAGGTTTTCAAATAAACGTATTTTATTGAATTGAACTTGTGTTGATGTAGATTTTGATGTGATGTAATTCAATCTCTAGTATTTAATTCCTTCATTTTCTCTCGATTGGATACGTGAGTTTAATGTATGAAAGTGGAACGTACGATGTTCTTGAAATCGAAGTCTTGGAAGAACAATATTGAAGGAGTACTTCTCTATTTTTTTTTTTTTTTGGAGTCCTCTGGTGGATTTTGTGGGTTCGGCTTCGTTGATTCGTAGACTTGGTTCTTGAGCCCAACACATATTTGATTTGGCCCTTATTTACCATATGGGTAAAATTAAGTTTATTTTCAGCTTTTATTGGACATTAGCCCAAATTTTAATATTTAATTAGACCAAATTAATTAATATTTAATATTTAATCTAACAATCAATACGAAAACAGATAGCATCATGATTGGCCAATTTATTCTTGCATTTCCATCTAGGTTTTATTGGCTATATTAATTTGAAAATTGAATCAACTTGACATTTGTTTTACTCCTATATTACTTTACTTTTATGGAATTTAGGTTTACTATTAAGATCTTCTACATATAAACACAATGAACTGTATTCATTTTTGTTATTATTAACTGAACCCACGTACCGAAATAGAAAATTCTTTTTGATAAAAATTAAAAAGGAATTACTAATTATACCCACGATGAATAGATAGATCGAATAGTTATTATATACTAGAATTTTAGGAGGGGAAGTAGTAACGTGTTGTAAACTGAGCCACAATATAAACACGAATATCGAAAAAATATAATATTAAAATAAATAAATATAAAATATTATAGATAAGGGGAATTGTCAAAAATGAAAAATTTGACAAACTTTATACAAAATATAGCATAATTTCAAATTTTATCAATGCTAGATATTGAAAAACGATGATGCTTCTATTAGTCATATTGGTAAACAGTAATAGAAGTCTATCAGTTTCTATCATTGGTAAAATTCAAAATTTTGCTATATTTTGTAGATTTGTGGGTGAGTCTTGACTTCAGAGGAGGTATTCTATAGATTTGCATTTAATCTAGTCTGATTGGATTTGATTCATTTTAATTTGTATTTAAAGTTTGTTTTTTTTGTTCTAGTTTTAAGAATTTTTTTTTTTATAATCTTCGAGTTGTCTAGCGAATAGGTTTAGATTATGGTGGCTATTTTAGATTAGCAATTGACATATGTGAAATTCAGAAAATTTCAATGATGAGTTTTTTTGCGGCTCTGATCTTCCTTTTTGTATTTTCTATCAATTTTTCTATTTTTTATCGATTTCCAATTTTATTACTAGAGATTCTAGTATGGGTAAAGATAAGACTCACATCAACATTCTAGCACTACAAGAAGTAGGGTGACTCCTGACACATAAAAGCGTCAGCGTAAATGTTAATAACGTCGGAAACTAAATTTTCGCAGAAATAAACGTTAGAAAGACAGTAAGAAGAAACGATTTGGGAGACCGATTTTTGATGTGTCACCAACAAGGCATCGAGAATACACTTCTCCAATGTTATAGTTACTGACGTCTTCGATGCGTTGGTGACAAGGCATCCCCAACGTCCACAATTCCAACGTCAGCTATGCGTCGGGAATAACTATTATTCCTGATGTTTATATATCCGACGTCATCCATACGTCGACAATAACCATCCCCGATGTGACGTTTGTACCATATTCCCGACGTATGTACTGCGTCGGAAAATATTTTAAATATGTAATTTTTTATTTTTTTTGAAATATTTTCCTGTAAGATTTTTTCCTAAAATATTCACATTCATTTTCGATTCAATTAAAGAAAATTCAAAAATAAATTAGTAAATTAGTAAATTGCAAAATACAAACACAAATCAACAAAATATTAAATGTTCATAATACAAAGAAATTCGAAAAATGTAACAAAGTTCATAATATAAATAAAGAATATTCCTCATTCAAAAAATAAAGTGCAAAGAAAGTCGTAGGTCTCCTAACGAGCCTCGTACGCCAATCTACACCACGGGTTCTACAATAATACAAAAGTGGCTAATTGCTACCATTTTTTGGGTCATCTAGGTAAAAAACTCGTTGTGCTTGCGTCGCAAGAATTATAGGTTCCTCGACAAACTAAAAACGAGACGTGTTGAGAGATTTGTACCCTAATTCAACGTATGTTCTTTCACTTTTGTCGATGTCTTTGTCATACCACCAACACTTAAATGCCAAACATTTCTTCCAATCGAATATTAAACGTGCAACACTTCGTGCAGAACACCGTAGAAATTATTGTCGCCACTTCCACTTGCATCGCTTTCATCAATTACCATAACTCCACTGTTTTGTCTAGTGCGTCGGGAATCATATGTTCTGACGTGTGAAATCTCAGCCCATCCACGATGCATCCATTGTAACAACGAACGTCAAATGATGGTCCCATCGTAAGTAAGAAGAAATCGTGAGATAGATTTCTAGACTCACACAATTCTATAACGTAACCTGAAATCAATATGACAATGATTATACACATTCACATGGTTAAATACGTTAGTGCATACATGTCACTCGAAAACTTGCTATATAATTGTACTCGAAACCATTCAGGAAATCCCCGTTGATATCTTTTATACAAATCCATAGAATTTTGAGCATGTCGACGTATTAGCCTCAAATGTTTCCTGACGGGGATGATTATGAGTTTAATTTGTGTAACAACAATGTATGACAAATACTCAACAATTATACCTAAGAAATACGAAGCTAAGAAATTCTTTCTTACGATACTTCGATATTTTGTTTACATTGTTGAGGATGTACCAATGGAATAGCCGTTTCTCTTTCTGTGATAGAGTATGAAGACTTGATGCACTTAAGGGTCGTACTTTCTACTTGAAAATTTCAAACTCACTAATCATCTCGACCTCCGAAATGGTATCATCATTTTGCTATACATTTCGCTCATCTCTTGTGAATTGAGTCTCTATACCACGTACGTAACGCGAACAAAAGGTGCTCGATTCATTCATCACATATGCTTCTGCAATGGATCCATCGGGATGTGTTTTGTTTCGAACATACTATTCTAAACTGCTTAGACTTCTTTCTATGGGATACATCTAACTATAAGAAACTGAACCAGTAACCTTGGTTTCATATGGAAAGTGAACGGCTAGGTGTACCATAACGCCAAAGAAGGCAGGTGGAAATATTCTTTCCAACTTAAAAAGTATGATTATGATGTTTGCTTGCAATTTGTCCAAATCACTTACTCTTATTGTTCTAGCGCACACTTCACGAAAAAATTACATAGTTCCGTAATAGCAGTGTACATATTTTCGGTAAGAATGCTCGAATACCAATATGTAGTAGTCGATGTAATAAAACATGACAATCGTGCATTTTGAGTCTTGATATTTTTCCATCTCTTTCATTCACATATTGAGATATATTGGAAACAAATTCATCGGGAAACTTAACTAGATTTCAACAACTTGTAAAACTCAACTCATTCACTGCTAGTCAACGTGTAGCTCGCGTGTGGCTTGACCCATTAGTTACCAACTTCTATAAGGTATAAATCCTTTCTTATCTTCAGATCTTATATGTCCAACCGAGCTTTCATGGTATCCTTGGTTTTTCCTTCGATATTCAACAATGTACCAACCAAATTGTTACAAACATTCTTCTCAATGTGTATTAAATCAAGTTTGTGATGTAACAGTAGTCTCGACGAGTAAGAAAATTCGAAAAAAATACTTCTCTTCGTCCAATTAGGAGCTCTCTTTCTTTTCTTATCCTTTATTGAAGGATGTTTACTTATAATTGGAAACTTCAACTAATCTAGCTGTTTTAAGATTTCATACCTATTCATCACAATGGAAGGAGCTCTACGCTCTATCTTTCCATCGTGTAACTTACTTCTATGACACATGTGGTTCTCTAGAAGATAGCGTCTATGTCTCACAAAGGATATTCTACCTCGTATCCCGAACAACGATCTATCAACCATGCATATGAGACATGTCTGATACTCCTTTGTACTCCACCCTGATAGGTCACCATACTTCGGGAAGTCATTAATCGTCTACAACGTGCATGTAGCTAAAAGAACTGACCTGTAAGAGAGTTATACGTATGTACCCCCAAAATTCCACAACTCTTTAAGTTCCTCAATTAATGGTTAGAGATACACATCAATTCTCCTACTAGGAGATCTAGGACCGGGTATGAGCTGCAGTGACATAAAAAAATTTGTCTCTTTCATGCATTTCCTTGGTGGTAAATTGTAAGGAAGTAACACAACATATCACATACTGTACTAGGTACTCATATGATCAAATGGGTTAAACCCATCTGAAGCCAACCCCAAACGCACATTCCGTGGATCAAAAGTAAAATCAGGAAATTCAAAATCAAAGTGCTTCCATACCTCCGCATCAGCTGGATGTCTCAACACATCATTTATTTCAACATGTTTATCCCTATGCAATCTCATACCAGCGGACCCTTCCTGCGATACAAAAAAAAAAAAAAAGTTGTAATCTCAGTTCCAAAGGAAAGTGGTGCAATAGTTTAAGCATAATTTTTTTCCCTCTATTATGATTAATCTTGTACCGAGCCTCGCCACATCTAGGATAATGTTGTGAATCAGCAAACTCTTTCCAGTACAATATATAGTAGTACTTGCACGTGTGAATACCCAAGTCTAAGTCACGAAGTTTTCGTTTAGCTTCATAAAATGAACTAGGGATAGTACTACTACACATTGGAAACGCTGCTCTTAAGAGTTCTAAAAACATGTCGAATGACTTGTTACTACAACCACTTAGAATCTTCACATGCATCAACTTAACCAAAAAATTCAAGAAGAAAAATTTAGAACAACCAGCGTTCAACTCATTACATGCTTCATTCAATAAGTCCTGAAATATTTTTGTTGTATCTTTATCTATATCTACCCCAATATTCCTCAACATTTCATCCTCCAAATGACCTTCCTCCGTTTTCTCTTCATGTTCAATCGGGCTTGTAAATCATTCAACATATCAAACATATCATCTTCTTTATCAAACTGCCTACTACTAGCTCCTTCCTCAAAGTTTTCTATACCTTTAAAGCTTAATGATTCTCCATTATGTGTAGTAGGGGGATATTTCAATAGTCAGTAGATGTTGTTCCACACCCTCTAGTGAGTTCCAATTTGAGTTCATACATCTCTTGCATGGACACCTTATTCGTCCGTAGGCATCAACGTGAAACTTGACAACTTCTAAAAATTGGGTCACTCCCTCTCTATACTCAAGGAAAAACTTATTCCTAAATTTCATCCAACCCTTGTCCATCGTTTAAGTACCTAAAACACAAATATGTTTGATTATAAACACATTTATCTCCTCTCACATCCTAAACTTACTCCCCTGAGTATACAATTTCTCAAACTTTTCACTAAATATAACTTCAAACTATAGAGGCTATCATAACTGCAGTATAGCCAGCACAACCTAATTAACCACAAACAACTTCAATCTTTGCATCCTATGCACCCCTTCCAACAACGCTACCTTACAAGCTATCTTACTATCACCTTTTCAAACCCTCGGAAATATAAACAAATTCAAAACAAAAAGCTACCATAACTGCAGGATAGCCATCCCAAATCAACAACAAATTTATTCAAAACTACTAAGAAATAAACTACTAGAATTGAACTAAAGGCTACCATAACTACACGATAGCCAAAACGAATCTTAAAACAAATTGCAAAATTTTTAACACAATAATAGCCATCGCCTCCCCCTCTCCCCTCCCCCCCCCCCCCCCCCCCGTCCCCCGTCCCCCGTCCCTAATCCCTCAAATTTTCAATTCAAACCCCCCAACCCCCTTCAAATTTTCAATACAATCCCCTTCAAAATTTCATCCTCAAGCCCCCCTCCCTTCCAATTTTCAACCCACTCCCTTCAAATATTCAATTAAACCCCACTCCCTCTCTTTCTTCCGTCATTCACATCAATCTTCCCATCTCTTCCTCTACTTTCTCATTCATATCTATCTGTTATTTTTACATGTAAAAGGTAAAACCCTCAATTTACCTCATTTATTAAGCCATCGATAAAAGACCATAGCCCAAACATGGGCATGGCATCAAATGCCAAGCCCACCTAATTCCAAACAAAAAGACCAAACAACTCCTTAGTTCTTTATATACGATCATTTTATATGTTCCACATGACGTATATAATTGTTTATTTCTTTATACATGATCATGTAGTTCTTTATACACGATCGACATAATCGTTTATAAACTTTTAAACAATTGTGTATAAGCAACTAAACGATTGTTGATTCTTTGACATTAGTCTAAATCGTTTAGTTAATAGAAAGTACTCTTGATCGTTCAGTGGAAGATGGCCATGCTCCGAATATTTGTAAATTTTGATGGAGAATGAGATCCTTCTTTTAGAAAATATGTGGGGAGCCAAACGAAATGAGTTGAAGGTTAGGAATGATATTACCTATTAAGAACTTGTTAGTTAATTGTACCAAAGACTGAACATTTTTTGAAATATGTTTGACATACTCTTGAAGTGTTGTTATGAGCTTCATGTTCTAGCCCCTCCTACCCATATAATTAATGATGATCTCTTTTTTAGAAGGTAGTGAAGCAGCTAAAATGTCATTGTACATATCAGTGATAACTAAAGGAATTGATAGGGTTGATAGGGTTGATACAAATCATACATATGAGGAATATAATTGATCGATCTAAACCTTAAATTGCACATGTCATACATACCTTATCTTTCTCTAGTGATGGCGTTTGATCTCGTTTTCATTGGTAAGGGTGTTTATTTTCTCCACCAATTAGACTAGTGACTCGACCATGATTTCTTCAATCAAATTATCCACCAAGTGTTCTTCAACTATCAACACCTGAACTTCTGACAAGGTTAATGTGAGGCACTGATCGCATACCATCAACGCAATAAGAACCATGCAACAAGGATATTGAGCCAAGAGATTATTGACCGTAGAGTATATTCTACAAAAGAAGTATGCATGATGCCTTGACCCAACGAAATGAAGTTCGGGTGGAGATAGTTCTTGCTAGAAAGTCATTTTGGATAGGCATATAAGACATCTCGTGAAGGAACATGCAAAGGGTAAGAAGGTGATGCAAAAAGAAATGCCTAGCTACCATAACCGAGAAGGCAAGTGATGAGATAAGGATAAGTTGACGAGGAAGAATTATGCATTAGACGCCAAGAGTTAAGTGTAATCAATAGTAATACGAGAAGAAATGCTTGTGCCTAATGAGGGAGTCGAGGAAGTGTTTTGCCAACATCACTTGAATACTCGCTGAGAGGAAGTAAATGTCTGCTGCTTCCTAAGAAGATAGAAGGGTCAAACAATTAAAGATTTTGGATTTTCAAATAGATAAGGTGTGCATTTCGAGGAGAAAGTCGAATCGTAGTTAACGGGTAGTCCCACGTATCGAGTTTGGGTTGGCTACATGTCGCGGTGATTCAGTTTGGACACACATTTAAAATTTTGAAGCAATCCTTGGATGTGGGAGGCCACTGTAAAAAGGACCAAATACTGAAAAGGAAAAAGAGAGTTTTTTTTCTTGAAGAATTAGATTTTGGATGAAGGTGAAGAAAGGAGATCATGAATGATAGACAACTGAGGGAATCACTAGGCGAGAAGAGGCGTCCAAAAGCAGAGAAGGGAAAAGTTGAGTCTAAGTATATTAGTGAGTGACAAACAAGATTCCAACATTATTTCTAATATTTTCCATTTATGTTTAAATCTATTCGTTGTTTGTATATGAGTTATGAATAAATGTCTGTGGGTGATTCTTCCTAATCCAAGTAAGTATCCATGTAACCATTGTTGTCTTTGAGTAGCTATTGTGAGTAAAATATCTATGAATTCTGGCCAAGAAAAGAAACGTGTACAAATGCTTTTCATAAATAGTTAGTATCTATGAATCTTTCATCATTGGAAGAAATGTTTGCGAATGTCTTCCATAACTAGTTAGTGGCGTGATTGTAAATGTGATACGTGAAAAGTGTATTTTGTTGATAAAAATACCCTAAGGTTGATTCTTATTGTGTGATTCGGGTGACTACTGAAATACTATGTACGAAAAGTAAGTAAGTGTGCTAACCTTTCTATGTATTGTTTATAATGGTTGTTTATCAAGGTAAGATGCAATCTGCCGCTGGATGCTGGTGGAAATCTTAGGTAACTTATGTGATGCTTGTTAAATGTGAATTCCAAGTCCAGGCGAGGGGAGAATCCAAGGTCTAGGTAAGTCATAGTGAGACGTTGGTTGAATGAAAAAGGATGAATGTGATGAGGCATTGGTGGAAATCCCAAGTAACTTGCATGATGCTCGTTGAGTGTGAATCTCAGGTCCAAGTAAGGGGAGAATCCCAAACCCTAATAATGAGTTGGAAGGTGTGATGGCTTGAATGCATAAAAATTAATTGTACTTATGGTGACGATTGTTGTGGTTGATACAAACGCGTGATGACTTGAATACATAGAAATCAATTGTACTTATGATGAGGGTTGTTGTGGTTTCGAACGCATTCAATTCCTTTGTGCTTATAGAAATGGAGGTTATGATTTGATGCGATAAAAATTATTTTTCTGTGATCTAATCTTATTGATATTTGTTATCTAAATATTATTGCTTTCCCTAGAAAGGTATTTCTCAATCCATCACTCACTAAGTTCGTTTGACTTCTGTTTTAAAGTTTTTCCTTCCAAGGTTGTTAAGTATTGAAGCCAAGCGAAGGATGGACATTAGGCGTTGTAGCCTACTTAAGGAGGGAAGGGAGAATTATTCGGTATCCTTACATGGTGCGTTAGCCATGAAAAATTCTATTACGCATAAGGAGTCAGTTGTTAGGCGAGTTGCTCCTTAGTACGGATGTCCAACTGGGAGGAAGGTAAAAGCAATTCTAGGTTAGTGAGGCCTAACCTTGAGTCAGAGAGTAAAAAAGTCGAAGAATCGAGCTAGGGGAAGGAATGCTTTACACCTCTAAATACCTTGACTCAAGAAGTAGCATTAGGCAATATACGAGGAAAGGGGTAGTTTTTATGAAGCAATTAAAGAAGCAAAGAAGGAAAATGGGGCAGTAACTAGAGCGAAGACTGAGTATCAGTGCCAAGAAAGTCCCACCAAGCCTCTTATACCGTGGCGCGAAAAGCTACACCTTGGTGGTGAAAAGAGAACAAGGTGAATTGCTACACGATGAGGTCAGACGTGAAGTTGGAAAGTTTGTGCTAGGCAAAGGAAAGCCGTAAGATTGTGTTTTAAGTCTTGTTGTAAGGAAAAATGTTAGTTATGTTTTAACTCTGCAAAAGTGTTAAGTTAATAAAGAAAAAATTTGTATTCGCTCTGCTACAAGCCTCTTGCACCGTAGCGTGGAAAGCTACACCTCGGTGGTGAAAAGAGAACAAGGTGCATTGCTACACGATGAGGCGACTAAACTAGACGTGAAGCTAGAAAGTTTGTGCTAGGCAAAGGGAAGCCGTAAGATTGTGTTTTAAGTCTTGTTGTAAGGAAAAATGTTAGTTATGTTTTAACTCTGCAAAAGTGTTAAGTTAATAAAGAAAAATTTTGTATTCATTCTACTGTGTTATCACATGTCTGTAGCATAAATAACAGAAAGACTTTGTTAAGATAAGATTTAAAGACCTAGTGATAAGGCGATGATTAATGATATTTAAGTCGTATTCCTCTGTTGTGTTAAGAAAGCTTAGAGTCTAAGCCCTACGTCGAGGTTATAAAAGAGAAGTCGTTCCGTTTACTATGCGTTCGACGTTTACTATGCAACGTGGTAAGCGTTGAAGGTTTAGACAACACGCCTCAGATACTTAGTTGCGACAAGAGACTTTGGGATGAGGTGTGACAATTGAAGCCAATATTGGGTCCATGAATGATTGATCGTCCAATTGGTTTACCACTGGTCCAACCCCTTCTCTTTGGATGTACTGTTTTGCTACAAGCCTAGCTTTGAAGGTCTCTACCTCCCCAACTGAATTTTTCTTTCTCGTATAGATCCATTGGTACCCTATAGGTTTCACCCCTTTAGGTAGATCTACAAGCTCCCACTATGAATTGAAGTACATAGGCTCCATTTCAAGGTCCATGGCTTTGACCCATTGGTCCTTGTCTACATCATTCATTGCCTGTTTATAAGAAAATGGGATCCTCAACACCATCGTCTTGTATGACAACCTGAGTTTCAGTTAAACCCAAGTAATGATTAGGTTGTGGTACAACCTTTCCACTGTGTCGAGGCCTTCTCAACGACTGAGAAGGATAAGACTGACCTAATATGTTAGTTTCATCAACAACTCTCATCGATTCATCAATAGGATCATTAAATACTAATTTTCTTCGTGGTTTATGATCTTTAATTTAGTCTTATTCCAAGAAAGTAGCATTTATCGATATAAACACTCTTTTTTTGTGAATTAAAAATACATCATCTCTCGTTTCTTTAGGGTAACCAATAAATTGGCATAACCTTGCATGAAATTCCAACTTCTTGGAATTTATCACTAACCCTAGATTCTGAAGTGACTTAAAATTGGTTTATGATCTCTTAATAACTAAAAATGTATTTCATAAACACTCTTCGAGGGAACATTGTTTATGATATGAACTGCAGTCTCTACTACATACCCTCAAAATGAGCCAGGTAATTGAGCATAGCACATCATAGAACAAATAATGTCTAACATGGTTCTATTTCTCTTTTTCAATATACCATTTTGTTGACGTATACCCGGTGCTGAGAGTTGGAATTGAATGTTCTATCATATAGTCTTGAAATCTCAAATCCATGTACTCTCCATATCAGATCGAAGTATTTTAATCTTTCTACTTAATAGATTTTCAACTTCAGTCTTTTACTCCTTGAACTTTTCAAGAGCTTAAGACTTATACTTCATTAAGTATAAATAGATACCTTAAATAATCATCTATAAAAGTGATGAAATATTCAAAACCTCCTCGAGCCTTCACATTCATCAAACCATAGAGGTCTTAATGTACAAGTTCTAGGGACTCTGATTGTATAACCTTTTCTAGTAAAAGATCTTTTAAACATTTTTCCTTCAAGAAAAAATTCACATGGAGGTAATGAATCATCTTCTGACTCATTTGGAAGTCCATTCTTTACAAATATCCTTATCAAAATCGAGATTAATGTGATTTAATCTTAAATGCCAAAGATAGATATTCTTATTTGGAGAAAATCTTTTCCTTTTATTTTGAGTCTTAGCAGTTTTAAACATCTCATGAGCCTGAACTCAAATTTGATTAGGATCTTAAAAATACAAGTGCATTGAAAAATAAATTATAGAAACTAAGGCTAAGCATGCTTTCAAAAACAAATACAAAGAAGAGAAAAGGTACTTACTCTCGTTGACAACTCTGTATTTGCTAAAACATCAAATTGAGGCACCACTACTTGGAGACCTTTCTACTTTCTGAGAATGAAATTGGAACCAAAATTGGAACCAAAATTGGAAAGAGAACATTTTGCAAAGACAAAGAAAAGAGAATATGCAGTACGTAGAAGCACCTTTGTGTGTTATCCCATATCTTAGCTCCCACTTTTTCATCTTGAAGAAGAGGTTGTTAGAGAGATTTTGGGATACGTGGGACAACCACTCATGTTCCCTATTAATTTGATTTAATTTAATATAATTTAATTGAAATTAAATTAATATTAAAATAAATAATTAATTAAATCATATTTAATTAATATTTCATTTAAATCATATTTAAATAAATATCTCTCACATACCCTATATTTTTAATTTAATTAAATAAAATTAAACTAAACTATTAATTAATTCTCCAATTAATTAATTGCTAAATTATATTTAATTTAATCCAAATTTGAATCATATTTAAATATAAATTTCTCTTATAACCTATAGCGTTAAATTAATATTTGAACTCATTCAAATATTTTATTCTCTTATAAAGTAATTTTAAATCATATCCAAAATTAAATTTATATAATAAATATAAACTTTATATTAGAATGTAACCATGCATTATATTAATTCCCAAAGTGAATTTCAACATGTCAAACTACAACCATTATATATCAACCTCATTATCCTTTACGAGCTAGGAAGGGGACCTAATGGATCTACATATCAAAAGTTAGAACGAAATGAGATTAATTGTCTAAACTCATTAACCACATTATTGGCTAAACTCATTTACGAGCTAAGAAGGGGACCTAATGGACTTACATATCAAAAGCAAGAACGGTATGAGATTAATTGGCTAAACTCATTAACCACATTATTGGCTGAACTCATTTACGAGCTAAGAAGAGGACCTAATGGACTTACATATCAAAAGCAAAAACGATATGAGATTGATTGGCTAAACTCATTAACCACATCAATAAATATTCGTTAATTGTTTGTACACTCCACTAAAAACTCACAACTGAACTCTTCTCACCATAGATATATTTTTGTGTCCACGGATATAGATCAATAATGGTAAGTTAGTCCTTTATAAGTGTTCGTAACACCAGCTGGATCAAATTACCGTTATACCTCTAAATTACTTCTATTTCTTAAATATCAATGCTCCTTTAATGAACAACTTGTTTATGTCATAGAGAGGGTAGGAGCCTTTATTTAAGTCCCAAAGACACCATTTAAGGGAACGCTCATCTACTTACCCCAAAGGCAGGAAGGAGTGAATTCTATCTTTTATGATTATGTTCCCAACTCCCCACTTGGTCTTGTCCCCAAAATGATAAGCATATTGAGTCGACAATTTGACCTTTCTCTCCCATACAAATTAAAGGATAATTCTTTGCAAACTTGAGTTCATAATACACTCAGGATTAAGACTAAGTTACCTAGCTAGGTCATCCTAAATGAAATAGTAGCATAACTAGTTAACATAGTTACATCTACTGGTTACTATTTTGTGGTTTGGTCTTATGCAAATTCATTGTATAGGATATCTTACTCGCATGTCACCTACACGAACACATTGGATCATTTCGTTTGTATCAAATATAGACCCTTTCAGTTGTATCTCAAACATTGATCCATGTATGTCTCTACATACTGTTCAAGGCTCATCAAACTGTTTAGGATGTTAGTTTATTGGATTTAGGTTATTAAGAAAAAACTAATAATATAATCAATAATGCTTTATTGAAATTATAACAATAACACTTTATTAATAACGATCAATGAATTACACTTACTTTCTACGAGTTTTAGAACATAAAACCCAATATGTTCTTAAAATCCAAATTGTTTAGAACCATAAGAATAGAACTCTAGACAAAATGTTGTCAATATATAAGAAGAAAAATTCCAAAAGAGGTATGTTACCATACAGATATGGAATTCATATGTCAAAGGAACAAACTTCTAAAACACCTCAAGAGGTTGAGGATATGAGACATATTCCCTATGCTTCCGCAGTTGGGAGTTTAATGTATGCAATGTTATGTACTAGACCTGACATATGCTACTCAGTAGGAATCATCAGGAGGTACCAGCCCAATCCCGAACATGATCACTGAACGGTCGATAAGAATATACTAAAATATCTTAGGAGAATAAAAGACTACATGCTCGTGTATGGTAATAAGGATCTGGTCCTTACTGGATACACTGATTCTAATTTTCAAACTCATAAAAATGCTAGAAATGCTACATTGGGATCAATATTCACTCTAAATGGAGGAGTAGTAGTGTGGAGAAACGTAAAGCAAACTTCTATACCTCACTCCACCATGGAAGCTGAATATGTAGCTGCTTGTGAAGCGGTAAACGAAGCAGTATGGTTGAGGAAATTCTTAATAGACCTAGAAGTTGTTCCTTATACACATCTGCCCATCATCTTGTATTGTGACAACAATGGTGCACTTACAAATTCAAGAGAACATAAAAGCCATAAACGGGGAAAGCATATTGAATCCAAGTACCATCTTATCAAGGAAGTTGTAAATTGTGGAGACATTGTAGTGACCAATATATTTTCTTAGCAAAACATTATTGATCCTTTTACTAAAGCCCTCACGGCTAAAGTGTTTGAGGGCCACCAATAGAGTTTAGGTCTACGATGTTTGTAAACTAGGATAAGTGGAAGATTTATTGGGTATATGCCCTAGTTTAATTTATTGAATTCATATGTTTGTTGTAATATATGTATTATTCTCTAATGGTTAAATTTAACTTTGTTCTATCCCACTAGAAGTTTTAGTCCAAGTGGGAGTTTATCTCATATTCCTATAGTAGTTAGTTATCATTACTTCGGTCGAGAATATACTAACTCCTTAGCAATTCTTGTAAGTGTAACCCGCCATTTTCATATCTTGAATAAGAAACATTATGCCCCCTGAAAGTGAAAAGTCAATATAAAACTGATTAAAAATACCCTATCCATATTTAGAGTTCACTGTGTTCCAATTCCTATAATATAGCCCTCCGAAGGGAACGTTGCTCTCGGTTAGACAAAAAGGTTCATTATCAAATCTCATGGTGCGACCTAATGGAAGAAATCCTCTGTGTTGTCACATATCCCCTATCCACCAACTATGAACTACTTCCCCTATTCACCTTGTTCAAGTTCCATGTAAACATTCTTTGAAGGGAGTCTGCTCCTATGCATGACCTAAAGCCTTACATGGAACTCACAGTGTGAACTCTTAGGGACACTGAAACTAAAAGTACACTACTTTTCTCTAGTTGAAGTGTTCTATGATGGTTTTAAGGTTATCATTTTATTTCAGAATTACATTTAGGCTAACTTACAAAAAATCCTAAGTTTAGGTGAAATATCCAAATTTAACTTTTTTATTGAACTTTAACCTACGATGTTTAAGTGATAAAGTAATTTTTATAACCTCACATCTGTCAAGCATGCTCATTAAACTAGGTTAACTAGGCTCAAAAATTAATTACGATCTCAAGGTAGTAGATATTCTGTAAACCATCAACTTAAGAACCTCCAACCTTAATCAACTTATTTTAACTTTTGACAAGATCGAATTAGGTGAGCCTCTTGTCACCACTTTTACAAGATATCGAAAAAGTTTGGTTTATACTGTTTAACCTAGGTGAACATGCAACTTAACTTTGTTATAGACTTTAAATGTCTAATTGATTATATAACATTTATAAAATTATAGACATACCTATAACAAATATCTCACATTCATTATATAACAACTCATATAGTGAAAGTTAAATATGGATTTAATTTATTCAACTTTAAACAAATCATATTTGATTAAATTAAATAAATCTTATATTTAATCAATTTATTAATTTTATTAAATCATATTTAATCGAAATTAATTAAATTAATTAAACAAATAAGTAATCAAATTAATTAATATTCATATTAATCAATTAACATGCAAATAATATATTATAATCATTATAACATAGTCAAATGCATGATCATGTTAACCTATGGTGGGTGTTTAAATCTAAATGGCATACTATATGCACAAACAATATTCAATAATTTAATTAAAACATATATCAAACATGCATAATTAATTAAATAGACTCAAATCGTACCAGTTTTTGGCAATTTTTTCAAGGGAAAAGTAAAAAATTATTACTATAATAATTTCTAAAGACCCGAACCACTCCCAAGCCAAGCTGAATCGGCCTAAACCCCATCAAAATGGACTTGATGAACCGGCCATAAATAGGTTGGCCTGACCCTAAAACCCAACTCTTGAGCTTGAACCGACCAAAAACACCATAATCCAAGGCATCAAACATTTAGACTCCCAGGCCATCTCGGTGCTGGTAAGATGAAGGACATAGCGAGATTTATTTGAGATCTCGGGCAGATTTCTGTCTAGGGGTCTCAACTTCTTCTTCTTCATCCTTACACATGGTAGTGGAATCTCGATCCATCTTGGTGGTGGTTCAATGAAATGAAGGAAAAAGCGAGATTTATTTGACATCTTAGGCAAATCTCGGTCTGAGTTTGAACATTTTTTCATCCTTGCACACGTAATGTTAATTTTTTAAAATATTACAGCAAGCTTACTCTGTTTTTCGGCCAGCTTGAACTCTTCAGCTTTGGATCTTGAATTGAGGCTCGATTTCAACCCGTAAAATTCTTCAAAAAATTACACAATATTCTTGACTTACCCAAGAATATTTACAACTCAATAATTACAACTTTAAGCAATTAAATTTGCTTGAAAATATTTCCAAAACACAAGGTCCATCATTTGAGCATCCATGAACATAAAACTAAAAAATAACACCCACCAAGTGAAATTGAATATTCCAAACATGCTTGATACCAATTGAATGAGACATGAGCATGGCCCCTGGAAAGAATCGAGACGGAACACTTTAATTTCTTGTAATTTAACATGAAATTGAAATTGAGAAAACATATAATTTCAAGAACATTAACCTTTGAATTTGATATTATCCATCGATTCTTGATCATTTTTGTTGATTCAAAGCGGTACATGACCACAAGAGTCTTAACTACTATTCTCTCGCTTTAGAACACTGTGAGATCATATCAGTGATCAACTTTATGTGTTTTTTAGAGAAAACAAAAAATATGAACTCTTCATATTTTTCTTCAAAGTTTTCCTCATCGAAAATCCTCTCTTCTTTATTGACCATCTTTAATATATATAAGTGATGTTTGGTGAAAGAGGTGGAAAAGATCACACTTCTTCACCTTTTCATAAAAGAATTCAAATTGAATTTGAATTTCAATATTTTTTATTTTTAAATTGATTTTCTAAAAGTCAATTTTTTTAACTATTTTATTATTGAATATTAACTAATTTAATTAATTAATTAAAATAATATTAAATAAAATTTCGATCAATCCATTTGAATCTCTGTTCAAGTTTATCAAGATTTAAATCTTATTTAAATATCTTTTATATCTAAAAATCTCGTTATTAATATCAAAAACGAGTTTATCGAATTTTTCGATCACCCTGTTATAAATTTTATTACTATAATGAGCTAGTAGAGGGACCTATTAGACCTATAGATCATGGGCTCCAACGATCCGAGATTAACTTGGTAAACTCTTTTAGACAAAACTAATCAACATTCGTTAACTAATAGGTCATTCCAACACTTTTGTAGTTGTACTCTCCTTACTATATATATATTTATATCTACCTAATATAACAATGATTAGTAAGTTGACTCTTCATAGGTTGTTCCTAATCTCAACTAGATCAACTTATCGTTTTATCCTTAAGGTTACTTCTTGTTCCTTAAGTACCACCGATTCTCTAATAAACAGCTGGTTTAAGGTCCAACCTATAAAACGAATCCCTCTTGGGCCAATGAGAGGATGGGGCCCTTTTTCAAGACCTATGTTCTACATAAGAGAACAACCTATTTACTGTGGTCAGAAGTGAATTTCATCTTATACCTTATGTCTCTAGTTATCCACCCAATCTTACCCTTAAAATAGGAGGCATATTAGGCTAGCGCTGATGCGTTGCTCTTACCTATGCTGATTTAAGGATAATTCTATGTGAACAGAAGTTCATAGTTAGCTTAGGATTAAGGTTAAGTTACCTAAGTCATCAAATTAAAAGAAACTATCAGTTTTAAAATGCCAAAGGTGATATAACGTAAAAATGACTATTTAATGATTTGATCTTATGCAAACTCTTTACATAGGATGCTTCCACTTCATGTCTCTACATCTACGATTCTGAATCATATCGTTTGTAAGAACTACAAAGTAGGTTGCATTTATAATGTTACTCCCAACCTTATTCATTTATTATACACCGTTTAGGTTGTGAACTCGAACTTGATCCACATTTATGTCTCCACATAGAGTTCAAGTCTACATGATAGCCTCGAGACCTTAGTTTATTGGATTCAAGATTATAGTATTATATTTCACTAATAAATAATTCAATAATCGGATCATTAAATACAATTTACAAACTACGAGTTTTAAGACAAATTTTAATTACATCTAGTATATTCAAATACTCAAACTCAAAGCATGGTTTGAACACGAATTCTTAAATCAAGCTTAGAAATTCATTTTAAATTCATGTTTGTCATTCACAACTTTTGGCTAGATTCTCGATCTATAGGTTTGTCCTATTTCCTTTTGCCCTAAAAATAACAAAAGAACTCAAGTCAACTTTAGTTCCAACAGAGGAAAACTTCTTCAACTTCTTGATCTTTTCTTTTTTCTACTTAAGAAAACTCTTTTCTTACTAACCTTGATGTCTTGAATTATTGGATGGTCTTAGCTTGCTCAAGACCATTTCTACAAGCATGCCTTAGCTCATCACGAGCTCCTGAACATATTTAGAGCCTAAAACAAAAGGACCGAACTTAGAGAACTTGCTATTCAACTTCTTAAACAGAGAAGACGAAGCTTGACTTACTTGGATCTGAACCTTAAGCTTTAATTTTTCTTCCTTAGCTTACACTTGCTAAAACCCTCAACATCTCGAATTTCTCTTCATACAAAATTTATCTAATGTTTGATTGAACGACACCCTTGCTTGGCTCCAACTCTTGCAAAAATTCTCCAATTCTCTCTACTTCTTCTCTCTACTTTTCTCTTGAAGTGAAAATGGTACGAAATGAAGGAAATGAAGGTCTGTTGCACTTAAAATGCCGCTTTGTGTTCGAAAAATGTTAACCTCGCATTTGTTCGTCATGCATCATTTTAATGATCTCAACCGAGACTGGCCCGAGATGCTTCGAGATCTGTGCTCTTCTCACATGGATATACCTAAAATCTCACCCGAGAATCCTAATATTACCCTTTTCTGCTTCCAGTTTCGATCGAGCACGATCCCAAAATTGCCTAAGCGCACATCTCCAACCTTTCTGTCTTTCATCTCGATCAACAAGCACCAAGACAATCTTACCTTAGCTCTGGGATTTGCTCTCTGTTTCTATCTCACTCGAGATTACTCAAGGATGCCCAAAATTCTTACTTCAAAGCTCTTTGTCTTATCTCTCAATCGAGCATGATCGAGTCTGAGTACCTTTGTCCCGAGATTCCACTCTAGGTACTTACTTTGTTTCAAAAAGCAACGGTATGTTATCCCAAGATCCTTGACTTAGCACGAGACTCTTGGGCAAACTCTTAGCTCAACTTCAACACTTAGCAAACAAATGGGATTGAAGATACAGGTATTACACATATCACTTAAAGTTGTAGAATTGCATTGCTTGGGGATTATTTGCCTTTTGCAATTCATATGCAACCTTCTTTCCATGTATAATCGTTTTTAAGTTGTACAGCAAACATTTTAACAATACACACAATCCATCATAGTTCCTAAATATCTCTTGGTCATCACCTAAACCCAATGTGTTCGCATGAAACTGGGTTTTCTTGTCCTTACCTACCATAACAACCTCAATGAATAATGTCATAGCAACCTTTACAACGTCATCATAAGTTGTAAAATTGCCACTTGAAGGCATCCTCAACCTTCAAACATGTTTTTGGTTTCTCCTTCAAGATCATTAGTCCAAGTATGAGTTCTCGCAGACGATTTCCATGGGTGTCTTTGCTTGGTTAAATGTTTGGAGTTAACTCTTGTTCGGAGTCAATCCCACTCAACCGTGGCTACAATTTGATCTAATTGGTTAACTCCACAAACTTAGTAAGGTAAAATGCAGCGGCATGCTTCCATTATCTTAATTATAAGCAACATTGATGATGCGACTTGAAAATAGTGCTATTGCTTATGCTGGTGTGTTGTATGTGTATGTTTCATTCTTCATAATGTGTCATTGATTCAAGACCATTGCATGCAAAATGCTCCTTATAAATCTTTTCATTATGCTTTTAGACATGATCATTGCATGCAAAATGCTCCAAATGTCTCTATTCATCACGTACTTCTAAGTCCTCGTTGTGTACAAGTTTTCCTACTATTTGTCCAAGTGAAAGCGAAACAATAGGTTTATCTGGCTGATCTAAAGTCGAACACAGAGAATTGATATCAAAGCTTAATTCTAGGGTTCACTAGGCGTTTAAGCAATATAAAAGAATAAACTACACAGTGTAAATGAGTGTAAGTTTAAACTATATCTACTTATCTACACTAGAGAATCTGTAAAGAAAAATTAAAATGGATGTGAGATGGAATTCAGAACTAACTTGCATAAAAGTAGAGAGTGAAGGAAGATCTATGCATTACCAGGCGATTAACAAATCAAAGATCCAATGCGATATAACTTAGTTAACAAGCTTGTGATTAAGGCGAGCAACTCTCAGTGCCTTTAAACGTCATAGTTGCTTACCTCTCGGAATCCAAATGACCAAGCTACGTTAAGCAAGTTATATCTAGAATGCTTCACTTACAAGACTTATAGAACTTCACTTTTGAGGGTGATAACCTCTCGACGCCTAATACCCACACTTGTTCTCCTTTCAGGATACAAATGATGGAAGTTATCTCGCCAAAATGGATTTTTGTTTCTAAACTCATCCTTGCGCGTGTTTGCCACATCCTTGGTACTTTACCTCTCGGGTAGTTGGCAATATACACTGGCCAAGTGATGAAAATAGCTCAGCTAACGCTATACGAAATATAAGCTAACCTTATTATCAATAACTTATCATTAGACTTTAACTGCAAATAACACAATCATAAAACTTAAACTACAAATAACACAAAGATGGATGAACAGTAAAGAGATGGAGGATTGAAACTGGTATAAATATGTAATGTATTAAAGAATATAGGCCTTCGACCACTGTACAATATGAACAAATACAATACAAAGAAATACAAAGAATGGAAAGAATAGAAATGACATTACAAGTTAAGGGAAGTGAGGGATGAGATCTTCTTCATTCAAACCTCAAGCTTTCACTCTTAGACTGATCGCAAAAGATGAAGCAAAACTTTACAGATGGTGGAAATGACGATGGAAAGGCTAGTCTTTTCTACCACTTTCTAAGGTCAGGGCCTTTTAGGCACGAACTGGGTCCATCTAGACCTCTCGTGGCCGGATAAATATTTAACTTTTCACACAGCTAGCCTTCTTTTGTTGATGGTGATGGAGTCCTTTATATAGGCAGATTTAGGCCAAAAATTTAATCTTCTGAGCATGTCAGCCCGAAAGCTGCCTCTGTGTCAAGTCACATCAGCTTCAACTACCACTTTCGTCTTCTAACAAACCTCTTCTCGCCTAATCCTCGCCCGGGTTCCTATGTGATTTGCTAGTTTCTTCTTTTGTTCATAATCATGCATTTAGACATTGAAAACAGGGTGAAACAGGCATGAAAGCTTATGTAAAGTGTATTTCCAAATATTTATGAATTTACAACATAAGCTACACATTTCTTATGCATTTTGGTCTCATTATTCTCTCCAAAAAGCTATAATAACTTGTATTTCTACAAGTTATCAGTCTCTTTCAACTGTTACACCGATCGACCACAATCCGGTTACCATGTTGAGTTCCTCTTGTGAGAATATCACTTTCTTCCCCAAAATATCGATACTTTATAACGTCGGACCTCTCGTCCTCACTAAGAAGTGGTGGAATAATTGGCCATTGAAGACCATGTCAACGTTTAGCAACGTCCAAAAATAGTTTTATTAAACATCTCCATTTGTTTGTTGGTTAGTTTACTCTTTATCATGGTATCGATCTTGTATACTTGACAAGAAACAGTGGCAATAATGTATTTGTCTTCAAATACAGCCATCCTACGTAGAAAAGAAACAAACTTCAATTATATAATGCTAAATGATTGTGTAATTATAGCTAAACGATCGGTTAGATAATCTAACTAATCGTTGAGTACGACGAAACCCATAGCTAACCAATCTTTGAATACAACTAAACTCTAAAATCTAAACTAAACGATAGTTGAGTACGTGACGATCGTTTAGTACAACTGAGAGATCATTTATTCTAGGTTAAGATATTGTGTTTCTACGTTCAAATGACAAATTTTATTTTAGGTTTAAATTAATAGTTACAGTTGACGAAACCAAGGGACGATGAAAGTACCTTTGGAGATTCTTCTTGCTAACGGGTGGAATAAGAAAGGTGAAGAAGCATGATAAGTATTGAGAGCGTTGAGAGCAAAGAAAGAATGTGAATGAGAAAAAAACTAAGCAAACAAGGAATAGTCGATTATAGATTCAACCTTATTCATATCATAGGGGTAAAAATGAAATTTCACATGTTATTTAGTTTGTCATCGTGTTTTAATAAACAAAGGTTCTATGTGATCGGTGAATTATTTACAAACAATCACATATTTTCTTTTAAGCGATCGTGTACTTATGTCTAATCGATTGCATAATTATGACCATGCGATCGTGCACTAAAACATAAACAAACCATTAGTAAATGTTATATGATGGCTTATCCAAACCTAAAAGATCGTTTAATACACGTGTAATCCAAAAGTAGTCGTAAAAAAACATTTATTTAATAAGAGAAGGGTAATAGTGAAAATTCGCGTGAGTAAAAGGCTACTTGTAATAAAGTTTTTACAAATGGGCCAGTAATAGAAAAGTTTTTACTTTTAAGTTACTTTAGGAAATTGTGATAGAAAAGTTTTTACTTTTTAAGTTACTTTATGAAATTTTCGTATCAAGAAGAGTTTGAAATTGTTTTTCATCCTTCAGCCTTTTTATTATTTTTGACTTTTTTACACATTATTTGACAAAAATAAAAACGTCAAATAATGTTGTTTATGAAGTAATGAACTAAAATGGAAATTAAAAATAAAATAAAGTAATACAAATTCCAAATTTCTCCGATATATATTTCACTATCTCTTTCACTTTTTGGATTAATCATCCATGGATGTGCATCTCTACAAGGGTCACTATTTATAGAGAGTTTGGCAGGTATAAGGTGGGTTTATTTGGACACCAACGATTAGTATCTTCAAAGCACATGTAATCCAAAAGTAGATAGGTGTGGAGCATAATATTTTGACACATAACATAATGGACATTTATTTAATAATATTATAATAGAATATTAATTTTATAAATCAACTTTTTTTACTAAACTAATATACTTCAAACATTTTTTAAGCTAGTGGAGAATAACAATAACAATACGAATAATAATAATAAACAAAATTTTGGAAACCCTAGGTGTATAGTTTTGCTTCTTCATACATGGTAGTTGGTGTGATGTGGTTCGTCTATCTTAGGTAAAACATTTTAGTAGTGCTTTATTTTAGACTTCTCGCACATGTCGGGCAAGATTTATTTAAAAGATTAGGCACATATCACATATTTGCTTACTTTTGCAAACATGACAAAAAAAAAAAAAAAATCCAACCTACATGTTACACCTATTATGCACTTGATTCGCCACTGTCCATGCTTGATACATTTTATACACACTCAATACACTTGACAACATACTCGATATATTACTAATATACACTTTATAAACTACTAATATCCATTTTGATACATTTGATATATTCTTCTAATAGGTACTTGATACACTTGATGCACATAATATACGCTTAAGATACACATTTGATATACAATAATTGATACACTTAATACACACTTGATATATAAAAAAATTGAATTTATAATAAAAGATTTTAAAATTTCGATCAAGGATTGGAAAAGGAATATATATATATATATATATATATATATATATATATATATATATATATATATATATATATATATATATATATATATATATATGTTTATTATAAAAATATAAACAAAAAATATATACTTTTATAATCCAAACTAAAATAATCTATACTATAAACACAAACGATTATAATCCAACTATAATAACCTATAACTATAATAACTCATTCTCACCTCAAATGTCTCATAAAATAGTGTTTCAAAGTTTTTTTTTTTTTTTTTTTTTTTTTTTTTGCCCTAGAGTTAAAAAGGATTAACTTATCTGCAAAAATGTCACATTGCTTATTTACCAAAATGTTATTAGATATATTTTCTTAATTTCCATGATATGAAAAACCTTTAATATTTTGTCAATCTGAATATTTGTGTCGATAAATATGTGTATCAAGTACATATCGGGTGTATCAAGTATATCACTTGGATTTGACTTGTTTTTTTCTTCTTTTTTTTTTTCTCTTATTTGCAAAATAAAAAAAAATTTGAAAATCTCTAATCTCAAATTGTCACCCACGACAAATTTTCTTAAATATTTGTATACACGAACGTTTTACTTATCAAATAAATGATTTTTAAAAAAAGGTGTAGTTAGCTTTTCTATTAAATACTTTAACCTAACCAAATAACAATGTGACATTAATAAATTATAAAAGAAAATAGTTATAAAAATAAAGTTATGACAAGTTTGTACCAACGCCTTTTTATCAATAATTATGTTGATTTTTTAAAGTTGATTCTAATCATCAAGTAGGCTCAATCTCCAAATGAAGCTCACTAGGGAAGAGAAAAGATGTTCCTTGTGTTGCACAAAATGTTTGTTCATTAATAAAAGTGTTGCTAAATTGATCTGGATTTTAGAAAATGTAATATTGTGATTGTGACTCTATTGAATGGCAACTCGAACAATTTATTATATGCATATTCAAACTACGATATGAAAGCAACGTCAAATAGGTTAGGTGGCCTTAAAAGTGTTTTCAAATTAGAGGACTATGAATAGAGCTTGAGTTAGTATATTTTATGAAACATTTCTTTAAAAGGAGGAAAAATACGTTGAAATTAAATAATATTAACTTATTCAAAAGTGAGAGCAGATAAGAGGACGTATGCATATTTATGGAACTTTACACTCTGTTTATATCATTTTATTCATTCTAACATGATTTGTTCAATTTTAAACTTTTGTCTTCTCAACAGATGATTAAAAATATTTATGTTTGACTTCTATGTTATGATTCTAAAAGTTTATGTTTGATTTTTTTAGTGAGATTGAAGGGGAAAGGATTGAATTGAATATGTTATTCATTCTCTCCCAAACTCCAATACATTTCTTCACTATTTTATATTTGTTATTTTTTATTATTTGCTATTGTTTATAACCTAATTATAATATCCTAAGATTATAAGAACAAACTACTACTTAAAAGACTAAATAATTACAAATAGAAAATTAGTATGAGTGGTTACAAATTCAAAATTATAAAATCTCAAAGACTACATTTCCTTACTGTTACTCACAAATCCCTTACAAACGGCCCTCTTTGGTGGAATTTACAATTAGCAATCACACAAAGCTTTACCAAAAAAAAAAAAAAGACCAAAACTATTCCCACATCCGAATGAGAAAGTAAAACAAACCAAAATTGGCAAGAAATAATAAAAACGTCGAAGAAACACTCACTAGAGAAGAATAAATTAAAACTCTTTCAAAATACTCACTCACACTCTCAATAAGAAAAATAAATTAAAGATTTAGGAATAGGAATAACAACAAGACAAACAACTTTATCAATATTCAAGAATACCAAATTTTGGAGCCTTATCCAGTAATAAAATTTGCTCTTCTCTTGAATATTGAATAAAGCTGCTTCTTTAAATTAAAATTAACCTGTGCCAAACATATCAAATAATTATAATCATCCTCTATAAAGGTTTAAATTTGTACAAGTATTGTTTGTCGATTTTGTTTCATCTTACCTTCTTGAGATGAACTCTTCGGTCTTCATTATTTCAATCATAATATTTGAATTGGGAATCAAATTTCGAAAACAAAATCATTTCCTGTTATGGGTAAAGTTAGCTTGCTTAATGGAACTACCTTCGAAGCCATATAAAGCCCAAAATGAGCTCTTAAGGTGCCTGAGATCTAATAGAGAGCTCTAAGTACCTGAAGGATGCCTAGAAGAGTTAATTAGTATTGACAGCCTAGGCATGAGGAGCATAAGAGAACTTGAGCATAGAGAAGCTTAGGCATAAGAGACCAACGGGGAGCCTAATAAAGCATAATAAGAAATATCGATGAGATCCATTAGGTAAACTTGGTGGAGCTCGAGAGAGACTAAGAGAGAACTCGAGAGGACTCTAAAAGAGATTAGGATAGACTAAGAAAACTTAAGCATAAGAAGCCTAAGCTAAGGTGGCAACCTAGTAGAGAGCTTCGTAGAACCCTCTAAGGTGATCATAGTGAAGTTTATGAGAGCTTAAGCGAGAGCTTGAAAGGACCTTTAGAAGCTTAAGATAGCCTAAGAGAACATAGGCGAGTCTAAAGAACCTTAGGCATGAGAAGCCTAAGCCTGTAGTAGCTTATGAGAGCTTAGAGGAGTCTAGGCATAATGAAACTAGATGAATCTAAAGAAGCTTAAGCATGAGCTTAAGAGAGTTTAGAGTAGTCTAAATGTCACGCCTCGCCCTACTGGCCACTTCATGCAACCAAAAGAAGGTGCGTCGCCTAGACACCCAATGCGTACCTCTCCGAGAGATAACGAGTTGAACGCCTAGTAAGCGAAACTTCTCTTGCCAATCTCCAATGTAGAGCTCCAACTTTGAGCTCAAGAGATCTTTACGACTCAACATAGTGAAAAAAAATAGTAAACACCACTCTGCTTTTATTACTTAGTCCAATACTTATCTTCTCAAGATGCTAATCTTATTTTCTCGGGAAGCTAAACTTTTCCTCGTCTTCTCCTTCTCGGGAAACTAAATTTTGTTCCTACCTTTTCCTTCCCCACCTTCTTTTTCTCGTGACAGATCACGAACCGTTCACTTCTTTTCTAATTTTGCTTCGTGTTACTTCACCAGAACGCCGAACTCTTATTGAGATAGAACTCCTTTGCCATAACACTCTTCCTCCATTGATTTCTTCCAAACTTCCTTCCTTCCTTTGAACTTTACATTCAGAATAATCTTTCCTTTCATTTTAGAAGAACCATCCCACTCCTCGATGCCTCTCTTCTTCAATAGGACTCCTTATTTGGGATATGGGCCTCACACTAAGTGTTGCTCTCTTAGATTGCTATTGTCTCATTGGTTAATGCAATAAATAAGATCTTATGTCCACACAAGTTTTCTTTTAAACAACCAAGTATAAACAAATTAAGAGTTAGCTTTGGTAAGGACTGATGTGAGACTCGATCGAGTCTGGAATAAAAGGGTTATTTTGGAAAATAAACGTTTTGAAGATAGACATTTTAGAAGTTCGCGTGGAAGTTAGGTGATGCGATGAGAAAATTTGTGTTGAAGCTTATCGATGTGAGAAGAATTAGGCATTTTGGTGTTGTAACGCATGTTGAAGTCGGGCAAGAAAAGTTAGTATTTCAAGGAAATATTTAATCTTGATTTGACAGGTAATTACATGTTGGATTTAGATTAAGCTTGGTCTGGAAAACTAAGTAAACTAACATGTGTAATGATTTAAGAAGGAGCTGGTGAGTTAAGAGAAGCTTAAGAAATTACTAATCCAACTTAGGATTAACATAAATAGGATTGAAGGATCTGAAGAAAGTGTTGTTATTCTGAATTTATTAAGTGTTGACCTACTGAGAAGCCACTAGACGAGAAGAAGAGAATTGAAGTAGGCATTTAAAGGAAGAAAGGATAGTGTTTGAAAGCAATATTTCTACATCTTTGTGTTATTATAAAGTTGTGATGTGCAAGATGTTTATACTTGATTATTGAAAAGGAAATTTCTAATCTAATGTTTCATATTTGGTGATTGTATGTTGTATGAGAGTAAACCATTAGCTTTATTCCTATCATTGAGCTAGCTATTATTTGCACATAATGAGTAAAGACAACCAAAGGGTGCAAGGACCATATGGCGTTAAGAAGCTGGCCAATGCATTGCAAGGAGCATATTGAGTTAGCAGCCTAAGAAACAGGAAATGAATTAGAAAATTCTCCAAGGGATGCTGGTGAAATGAATCTGAGTAGTCTATATGTGGGAATGGTTCATGTTCTTGGCCAAAGGAATAAGTAGAGGCTAATGTGTGGTTTATATGATTTTGAAATGAGGCATTGTGAGTATGTTTAATGAAAATGAATTTATTAATGGTTTGTATTCCCCAAAAGGATTTGTAAAATCTCACTCACTAAGTATTTGGCTTATGTCTTAAGTTTTCTTCCCTAGATCAAGGTGTTAAGGCCAGGTTAAGAAGGATAAGGCGAGCAAGCTAGGCATTTCAAGCATGAAGCTAAATGCTAGGCGTTGAAAGCCTGAAGTCCCGTTTGATGTTTTTATTCTAAAAAAAAGCTTGTATTGTGTATTTGAAACACATGTTAAGTAATAAAGAGAAGTTTGTTTGTTTTATCATGCTATGAAAGATAAGCTTTAAGTTTCAAGTTGTGTTAAGATTGATTGTTGAGTTAAATCCGCTTATTAGGCGTTCAACATGTTATCTTGTGATGAGATACGCATAAAGTGTCTAGGTGGTCATGCCCCTCATATGATCGCATTAAGTGATCTTAGGGTGGGAAGTGACAACCGAGGTTGAACACAAGATGGAGAAGCTCCTCTGTCGAGACTTCTTCTTCGGTGGTGGTGGTTGTCCTAGGAAGACTGCCTTGAGAAAGGGAGGAATGTTCTCCGAAATTTTTTCATCAAATATTTCTAAATATTTTAACTTCAAGAGACAATAACTTGGAAAACTACAAGTTATCAACATGTCTAGGAAGCTTATAGGACACATGGACTCTAGAGGAGCTTAAGAAAGCTTGGTTGAATGATTAAAGCCAATGTTGTCCATATTTATAATGAACAAGCCATGAAGGAGATGTTGAGAATTTGAATAGTGCAATCGAGTAATAATGGTGTAGCCATTTATCAAATTACCCAAAATCTTCAAGAATTTAAGAGGGAAATTATGGGCTCAAGTGAATGTTATGCTTTATTATTCTATACAATAACACTTAAATTGTGCTATCATATTCTGCTTAATTTGATATTGCTTTTTTTGTTTATGTGTTTATTTGATAACTCACTACTACAAATTTGACCTTTTTTTATATGCGAAGCATATCAAAAATTGTCTACCTTAATGGTCATTGTCCATCAAGTAGGCAGACGTCAAGAAAGCCCATCCATCAAAAAAACTAATTTTTTTGATGGTTATAACATGTCATAAAAAATCATTTCTTGACTGTTTGGGCCATCAAGAAAGGGGAATCTAATGTTTTTTGCCTATTAAGTATAATGAAAAGCTCATGAAGAAAACCAGATTTCTTAATGGCCAAACCAAGTCATCAAAAACTCTTTCTTGATGTTTGACCATCAAGAAAGGAGACTTTGTCATATTTTGCCCATCAAGAATATGGAAAAGTCCATCAAGATAATTATTTCCATTGACATGTTTTGTCTATTAACTATTATCCTTATATTAACAGTTTTGCACTGTCAACTAAACTCTTTTGTTGATGTTTTTTAACCGTCAACTATAACAATTTAAAAAAATAAAAAAAAAATATGGGTCATTATGACTCTCTCATATGTGACCTCATCTAATCAAACGTTAAATTACAAAAATGTCAAAATATGAAAAATCCATATACATACAACTATACAACAACTTTTGCAAAATACCAACAATCACAAATATTAAAACATTTAACAAAATCAAAATGTATCAACAACTTGGTACAAAATTTGTTCAACATCATTAATAAAATGAAAATAATAAACTTGTAATCAAAATTACTTAAACATCGACAAGTTTCCAAGTTTGAAATAGGTTCAAGTAACTCATTTGAACTTGTCGTCATATATCTGAATGATTGTTTCTTTGTCCCTATTAACAAATGCATAAAACAAATTTTTTTATTACAATATAAATATAAAAACTGACAATATCACTTTAATTAAATTTGATAGCGAATTTAATTGAGAAAAGAAAGGTTATACATAATTGTGATAGTAAGAAGTCTCAATTTACCTCTAAGGCACACTTACAACTCAAACTAAAAGAGAAAAGGAAGATATTACACTGTTATGTATGCTCTGCTCTCAAGTCTTTTGTGAGAATAGTTTTGAAGAAGTGGTAAAAATTCATAAGAAACTAAAAAATTAAAAAAAAAATCAAGAATCCACTATTCAAATACAAAATTCCATTAAAAAAAATATGGTATGAAACCAAATGAGTTACATGAATAAAAAAATTGTAGGAATGCGATCAGTTGGCGGAGATCAAAGAAGAAAGTAAATTTCAGTAGATCATCACAACCTAAATACATATTGTATCAACAATAAAAAAGGAGATTAGAAACTTTAATAAAAAAAACACTAGAAATCAAGATCGTTATTATTAAGAAACATAAATTGAATTAAGGAAAAATAATTAATAATAGAAAGTTATAAACTAGAATTTGGTAAACCTATACGAAAGTATCAAAGAACCTAGAGATTAAAATATTTTGGTGTTGAGAGAAACTAGGTAGGAATGGAGAAAATTAAACCCACGAAGAGGATAGTGGAAAGCAAAAGGCTGGGTGTAAAAATAGGACGGGTGTTGTACTAAAATATAGGTCTAAAAATAAGGAGTAGGGAGTTAACATTTACCATTTACTTATTTTGTTATATATATATATATATGAAAAAATCAAATTTACCTATTCTGTTAAAATATATATATGAAAAATTCAAAATTTGAAGATAATCCTTCTTTTCTAACTAAAATGGTAAACGTTTTTTATGGAGAAAAAAATGGCAGTTAAAATTTTACTTAGTCAATATAATATCAATTTTTTTACTAGAAAAATAAAGTTACAAAGTATAAGTATACTTAACACATATAAGAAATTTTTGCAACTAATGAGTGGTATATACGATATAACATTTTTTAAAACGCTACATTTCTAAATAGATGTATTTTTATTTATTTTTTGTGACACGTTTAAATGTTATAAGTAATTATTGCAATCGACTCTATTGCAACCATTGTTAAATTGTTGGAACTTAAAATGTCAAACGAAGAGATATAGAGATATCGCCAACAAACTTGATTTTTTATGAAAAACCAAAATTGAAGAAACACTAGGCTAAACGTGAGGGATGGCCGCTTACCTCACGATAAATCTTTTCTTTATGTTTTTTCAATTATTATTATTATTATTGATTTAGTTATTATATTTTATATTCAAATGTGAGGGATTGGTTCGTATCATAATTGTCTTTTCACCAAATAATTGAAAAAAATAAAGCGGGTCAAAATTTTCCCACTCCATTAAGAAAATGAAATTTCCACAAATAAAAACTTTTATAGAAAAATTACATTAATAAAATAACAAAATATATATGTCAAGAAGGAAGTGAATTATATATTATATAATGTTAATTTTATATATTCCGTGATGGTTGTTGCCCATAAAGAAAGGTATTCTTGATGACCGTTGCCCATTAAGAAAACAATTTAAAAAATAAATTATTTATTTCCTTAATAGTTCATGCCCATCAAGAACAGTTTTCTTTGATGGGCAACATAAGGAAATCAACGAAATTCATTCTTTACCAATCAAAGTAAATCAAATTGTTTTTCCACAATTTCTTGATGGGCAATGCCTATCCAATAATATGATATTTTTTACATTAAGCAATGCTTTTCTTAATGGTTTTTTACCGTCAACGAAACTGCAACCCAAAAACTCATGTATTTTATCATTTTTGCATGTGTCCACAAAATAAGAGATCTTTTCTTGACGGTTAGGACCGTCAAGATAACCATAATCAAGAAAAATATTTTTCTTGATGATCTTTCGCCATGACCATCAAGAAATTAGAATTTATGTGTGTCAAGAAAAGCTAAATTTGTAGTAGTGACTTTATAGGTTTCAAAAACCTAAGAGGTAGAATTGAGCGTTAGCGAGAAAATCTATACTATATATAAAAGTGACTATAGGGATAGAAACCTTTTTCTCTCCATTTTGCCCTTTTAGAAAGTTAGATTTACTTATTTACAACTTTGATTTTATTGCAATTGACATTTTCAATTCATTTCATTTCATTTAATTGTATTTATAATTAATTAGTATAATTTCTCTTCTATTATTTAAGAAAACCAACTATTAATTATTTAATAAAAAAAAAAAGAAGTAAAAAGATTAGAAGATGAAATACTAGAATGCATGAAGTTTTTTATATTTGAATTTCTAAATATTAAATAAATAATAAATGATTTTACATTTAATTATACTTAATATCGGAATTTCCAGAGTTATGCACATTTAAATAAATAAAAATAATAATTTAAATAAGTGGTATAAGGTTACTAAAAAGGAAAAAAAGAAAAGTAGAAAGGTTAGAAGATCAAATACTAGAATGCAAAAAGTTTTTTTTATTTCAATTAATTAAATAATATTTTAATTAAAAATTTTACATTTAATTATATTTAATAACGAAATTTTAAGAGTGATGCAATTTCTCCAACTCCTAACTATATAAAGGGCTATTCCCTACAATTTTTTTCCAAAAGCTTAATTCATTTTTCTTAATTTGTCTATTGTTTATATTAATTTGTTTGTTATGTTTTTTTTTTCTTTTTTTTTTCTCAATTTATGCTTTCAATTTTGTTTTTAAGAATGGAAAGAAATATTTTGCATTAATAAGAGATGTATATTTGCTTTGTTGTCAAACTAAGGTATCAATCCTTTTAGCTTTCATACATATTTGTAAGTTATTTTATATAATGGTATTATACCAGTAATAGAATGTTTTGTAATCATTGAAGTCTTTAACTATGTAAAGTAAACCTTTCTTTTTTATATAAAAAAACATTTTTTTTTCATAATTTGTTTCTTTTTCTTTCTCTAACTCGCCCTCTAAATTTTTTTATTTTTTTTTTTGTATGTAGAGTAGTGAAGAAGGGTTTAGGATCAAAGAATGATCGATTATGATAAATTCCAAACAATTTAGTAGTACCAAATTTGAAGAAAGGTGTCCTATGAGATTGTAAAAAATGGTGAGCTTAGAAGAGTTATGAAGATATCGAAAATGAAATTTTAAAACGTTAATTCAGCTCTAAAATGAGCTTTGATTTTCACATCAAAATTTCAATTTGGTTGTTGTTGAAAGTTTGTTATGATGAAATTATTTCTCTTTGAAATGTGAAATATAGTGCATGATTTTGATTTACACCTTTCCAAATTAACCATATTAGATTCGTTTAGTTTTTATATATGTTTTTTGAATTATTTAAATAATTAAGTCATCTAATAGTTAGTTATAGAATGTATATGGGAGAAGTTTAGTGTCTAATATCATATTGTATGTGTTTACCTCATGATCATAAAAATTATATATGTTCAAATAATATGAGAACACACAACTATCTTAATTATACAATATGAGATTCTACTATATTTAATTTGAATACAAATTCATATTATGCTATTAATACAAATCTCACTACTTTTATATACTAAAATAAAATGACAAATTTCACGTGCAACGCATTACTAACTAGTAGATTCAAAAGGATCGATTTGGTGCCCTAACAAAGCAATTTGGCCAAAAGAATAAAAAATTACAAAGTAGCCACTAAGTCAAAGTGCTTGGTGCCAACAATGCCATCGTGATGCTAAAAACAGTAGATAGTGATTTTTTACTTTTCTTGCAACTTATATTAATCCTTTTATTTTTGATGCATTTAATTCAACCGCAAAAATAGTCCCTGGTTATCGCTTTAACTAAATAATTACCTTTGAGAAATTAATCTTTGTGCTTCCCTGTGGATCAACTCAGCCTCCACATGTACAACTTAATAATATAGGTTGTATTGATTGGTATAATATAAATTTCATTTGATTAATCATTTACAAACGATAGTAAAATGCTACATCACTATATAAGCTACCAAAGGTATTGATTGAAGGTACGCCAAAAAAAACTGTATTATATATCTACAACATAGTTACTCATAGACTCAAGACTAAATTAAGCATCGAAGTATATGTGACTAAATATCACACTAGTGCTTAACCTCTATTTCTTCTGACAGGCAGTTAGATTATCCTGTTCCATGTAAACTACTTTGAAAACTTGGCATAAATTTTGAAAAGATGATTAGAAGGTACACAACAAATAATAATATAATAGTAGTAATTAATATTGTTAAAGTTGAAAGAGGACGAGAAAGTGCATAAAAGGAAACATAAGAGAAAAAGATCATGATTAATACCCAAATCCTAGCGAGTTTGAAACTTGTAACAGACAAAAAAGGGAAGAAAATATCAATTCATTGACTTCCTCATTACTGTACTTGGCCTTCCCGTTGGAACTATAATTGGGATCCTCACCACTAAATATGTAGTTGGTTCGTCTCTAATCTCTTTCATAGTGTTGATGCCTTAAACATTGTCTAGTTGTAACTAAAGGATACAACAATCATGACCAAAATAAATCACCACAGACAAAACGGAAATTTAATGTAAGTTTTATGTTATGAGACAAATGTATGCTAAGACACCTAAAAAAAATTGTGGATAGAGATGAATCCTTTATGCATCAACAATTAGAAATTTGATGTATGCTACGATGTATGGATTGTCAATAGATATTAGTTCAATCTTGCATATGATTATTGAACTGCCGAAGAACATTCTCCAACGTCTTCGAAGAACAAGAGATTATATGATTGTGTATGGATGGATGTAGGGATCAAATCCTTGATACACTGATTCTAATTTCTGATCCAATAAAGATTCAAGAAGATCAATATCAGGATCAATGTTTGCTTTTAACAGAGGACCTAGAGTTTGAAGGAGTATCAAGCAAAGTTGTATTTGTTGACTCTACCATGGAAGTAGAATATGTAGCAAACTTATCTGGAAGTCATTCGAATATGCATCAGTCAGTCACACTATATTGTGATAACAGTGGAACAGTTGCAAGTTCTAAAGAACCTTAAATCCATAAACGAGGAAAAATATTGAGCAAAAGTACCATCTCATTAGAAAGATTGTAACCCGAGGAGATGTGATCATTGCTTAGATAGTCTTAACGAAAAACTTTGTCGATCCATTTATAAAGGCTCTCACGACTAAAGTGTTTGAGGGTCACTTAGTGAGTCTAGGATTACAAGTTTTTTAAACTAGAACTAGTGGGAAAATTAAAATACTGGGTATGTATTTAATGTCTGTCCTAGTTTAATTTATTCATATATTTCTCTCATAAACTCAACATTTGTATATTATACCATTGGAGTTTAAGTCCAAGTGTGAGTAATATGTTGGGTTTTATATCCTAAAACTCGTAGTTTGTTAATGTTAAATTATTCTATTATTCAATAAAGATGTTATTGAGGTATTGTTCAATAAATTGCTATTGAATAAGTGATGTGCTCTTTATAAACTCTGAATCCAATAAACAAAGGTTCGTTGACTATAGCCTGAATACTTGAACTTTATGTAGTGACAAAAAAGTGGATCAAGTTTGAGTTGATAGTCTAAATGTTCTATAGTATTAGAATAAGGTTGGACACCTTATTCTAGGAATATTATGGATGCGGTCCACTTTATATTTATTGTAGACGATATGATTCAAAATATTTCATGTGAAGAAATGAGAGTGGTGTCATCCTATACAAAGAGTTTGCATAAAACTGGACCATGAGTAGCTCTTTACATAAGACTGGACCATAAGTAGTTAATCACGTTTACATTATAACATTGTTTATTGTTTAAAACAAACTATCTTGATTTATATGGCCTAGGTAACTTAACATTAATCATGAACCAACAATGAACTTCTTTTTATTCAGAATTATTCTTAGATCGGTAGCTGTGAGAGCAGTTTTAACAACATTGGCCCAATTGACCTTGCTTTTCAAGAGTAAGATTGGGTAGATAGCTAGAGACATAAAGTGCAAAATAGAATTGACTCCTACTCGCACTTCCAGGGAGAGTAAAAAGATTATTCCTTTAAGTATTAAGTCTGGGATTGGAGCAAGGGTCATCGCTCTCTCACCGGCTTGAGAAGGGCTTGATTTAATAGTTAGACTATAAACAACTATAAACTAATTGCTCATTATAGGATCAACAGGACTTAAGGAACAAAATGTAATCTCGGAGATAAAACGATATTTTACCTAGATAGAAAAAATGATTTCTCAAATAATTTAATTTCTCAAACTACTTGTTCATTATCAAGTTATTTAATCAAATAGAAAATTTTGAGAAATTTAGACTTTGGAAGTCAAAGTAAAAAAGTTTGACTTTGTCAATGGATTTTTCCCATCAAAAGTGAAAACATGAGTTAGCGTTTCATAGATGAGTGTTGTCTTCTAATGTCACCACAAATCCCACTTGGTTTCATGGATTAAGAGTCAAATTGAGATGCAAATTGAATTTGCATGAGTTTTGGCAATTTAGTCATGATGTTTAATGAGATTTATAAACACTTCTTTATTTTTGATAATTTTGCTAAGAAAATACTCTCACTCAGGAAGTCTCTCTCTCAAATATCCTTCAAATTGTTCCTAGATTTGATCCTACAATCAAGTTCTAAGTTCTAAGAATAGTGAAGAAGATCTGGGCGGTGGTTCTAGAAGAATTTGAGATCAACTACCACTTCAATTCATGGAGGATTTGAGCTTCGAATGTATAAACTCTAAAACTATATTTTTGTATGTTTTCAAAACATGTTTAATCCTTAAAATTGAAGTACTTAGGATGATATTTGATCTAATTACTTTCGTTGCTTGATCATTTAAGCTTTTACATATATTGATGATGTCAATGATATAAATTTAGATAGATATCATCGATATTGATGTTATTAATTAGGGCTATCATCGATATGACTTGGGTAGATATCAATGATATAGTCATTTATAGACTTCTCATTGATAGACTTTGATCACTTATAGCTTTAAGTGTTGATCTTTGAAAGTTCTGATAGTTTCCTTTTAAAGTTGATAGCTAATAATAAGTCTATGGGTGATAGTTACTGATATATAGTCTATTAGTGATAGCCACTTATAACCATAGATAATCAAATATTTATAACCAATCATCATCAGAAACATAGAAACTAATAATTGGGAATGAAGCATAAGTGAAAAGTGTTGTTTGAACCTTAGCAACTTAGTTGATTGCCCGCAATAGCTAATTAAAGTTGATATTATCCAATGGATCGCTAGGTAACAACTAATAACTTTTAAGTGTTAATCTTTCAAAATTGATGATCATTGATAAAATCAATTATAGTCACTAATAGAACCATTAATAGAAACAATTATATCAGTAATAACTTTTTAAAGGTAGATCATTCAAAGTTAGTAACCATGAGTAGAAACAATTAGTGAATCATCAATGATGGATAACAATTAGTGAATCGTCAATGATAGACACTGATAGCTTTGAGTGTTAATGTTTTAAAATTGATGGTCTTTAGTTTAAGTTTACCATGTAGTCATTAATTTGGCATCTATTACTGGTATAGTTTAATCTTTTAGAGTTAGATAACAAGTTATCGAAGTCCATCGTCATTGATAGTCACTAGTATATAGTTATAAGCGTTAATATTTCAAGTTTGATTTCAATGAATGGAAGTCAATTAGTGATATACAGCTTTTAATTTTAGAAAAATGGAAAGAAGAAACACACCAAAATAGAGGATTTGGTGGGTTGAACGAAAGTTACTAGGCTATATAGGCCTTTTTTTTATTGTTGTGTTTGCAATTGTGTTTATCCTTTGTGCTATACATTATATTCTTTTTTTTTTCTTTTTTTTCTTTTTTTTTTAATATTGTGTTATTCTTTGAAGTACTTTGAACGTAATCGTTAAAAAAAATATTTGAAAAGGAAAGTTGAAAAATTATTAACATTGGCAAAAATTCTGGAAATCTTTCTAAATATAAAAATGGAAAGTATTTTAATAGACTGAAAGAAACTTTTTTATCATTTTGCTATAAATCAAAAACAACCTTTGAAAGTGTTTATAATCTTTAAGAATTTTTAAATCCAAAAGCCAATTGATTAAGCTAGTTTTAAAACTACCTATTTGATTTTTTGTCTTTAGTTTTAGAAAATCAATCTATGCAACTCTCTCTTTTTCTTTTTTTTTTCTTTTTAATTTAGTCAGAAAAAAATCTCTTTCTTTGAAAATAATAGGGAATAATAGGGTGTCTAGCAAATGGTATATAGTTATACCATTTAAATAATACAGAAATAAATGAAGTTGTTTTAAAAAATATTTAAAAACAGAGAGAAAATATTTACAAATATATTACTATGGTAGAAGTTTATCAAAATTTATTATTTATAGAAAGTAAAAATTATGTTATATTTATAAATATCTTCGACGGTTTTTCCACAAAAAATAATTTTGTAAGAAATTATGCGGTTTAATATGGAAAAAGTTTGCAACGTCCACGGTACCCCCAGAAACTTTACCATGCTATTATCAAAATGGTTAATTTTTTTTAAGTTCAACTGAGATTTATAGTGTTAATTTGTTAGACTATGATTTATATGTTTAAGTTAGCTATTTGAGAACAAGTAATTTTCTTGATAATAATCAAAATAAAAAAAAAAAGTAAATAAAAAAAAAAAGATAATCAGAGTTTAGAAATTGCATTTCCACACAAAAACATAACACATCCTTTCTTCTGATCATAGACATACAAAATATATATTCATCATGTACAAATCTATATATATAATAATGTAATTAACATCTCTATTCTAAATCACTAATTCTCACCCAAAACCTTAACATCTCTCTGCCATATATATAGCATTTGAATTAGGGCTGGGCTTTGAATATATCTCTCGTGATCTTCTACTTTTTGTATGAAAGTTATGACCTGATTTAAGTACAACTTTTCCTCATACTATATGGGAAGAATTTATATATTTAAGAGCTATAAAATTAAGCCATTGAGAAAGAGATCATGGATGGATATGCTCTCAAAAACCACATAATATTCAACGTCTTGTTTCCTTCGCCTTCTTCCTCCTTTCTCAATTCAAAACTTGTGTCTACTGTTGACTGTTTGCTACAGCTAAATGAATTTCTCCTTTATCCATTGGTAAGAAACTCACTCGTTTCTGTATAAAATTTATTACATTCACAAACAAAATTAAGTAAGCTACTACCTTCCAATACATGTCTCCAAATATTAAATATATATCAGAGTATTCTTCATTCTTCTCTTAAATCAAGTTCAAAGTTTTACAACTTTTATATGGTTCAATTTTGATTTTAATTAACATTTGTTTTAGTTCTTAAGTGATAGCATCATCGATAAATGTTCGATGGTAGTATGAAGTGCAAGATAGTGAAACTCAAAGACAAATGAAAACTAAAATCAGGATTTAAAAATATAATTACGATATTCTAAGACCTAATGATACACAAAAATGCAAGCCGATAAAGTGAAAACTAAACTTACAGATTTATAATACCTAAGAATTTTAATTTCTAAAGAAGAACAAAAACGAATATAATTGATAGTTGTTGAACACTTGTATAAATATTTATAATGAGCTACACGTAATTATTAATCAATTATTTGTTTTCATTCTTCGGATGCATAAAACAAAAGGAAGGTCTTTTAAGAAAAAAAAAAAGAAAAGAAAGCTACTAATGAAACTTCAATGAAAAAAGGTAGAACCTTATTTTATATTAAATATAAAAGTTCAATTTATTTGATTGAAAACCGGGTTATAGAGAGAAATTTTTTACTTTTTTGACGGCGTGGTTGATAACCTACCATTTCAATTCATGGACCTTTAACGTACTACTAATTTCAATTGTTTTTAAGAAAAAATGTCGATTTTAATCTAACTTTTCTCATAAACAAAAAAAGGAAGCAAAAAGATTAATCTACTCTACCTTCCTAAACTCTATTTAATAATTATGACATCAAACAACAAACAACCACTTCCTATTAGTTATATTCTTTTCATAAAATATTGAAATTAAATCGGATTATGTCTGTTAGTTATATATTAAAAAGCAGATTGAATTGATTGATCCACATTTCTGCTATCAACTCCCAACTTTTCAATCATTATTTTGGAAAAAATTAAACCTTCTAATATAATATATATATATATGTGTGTACGAAGGTTTTAAACCTAACTTAATCCACATTTATTAGACAGATGGATGGTTTGTATTTGCCGCATTTATTTTCTAACTATTAACGAAAACCACCCTCATCAACTATATATATTGCAACATTGTCAATCAATCAAATCACAGATAAAGTATTTTGAGATAAATATATTGTCAAAAAATTTATTGGTTGATTTAGGGATAAAATTTTGCTCTCTTAACAAAAGATGCTAAACTTATCGTGTTGGTTTGATCAAAGAAAAGTATATCTTCAATAAGAAGTCAAATGGACTCTTTTCCTTGTTATGGATTCAAAAAGGAATTACAAAAGACATTTTAAAATTTTCCATCAACTAATTCTTCATTAATATTTATTAATTCTCTTTAAATACTGTATTTCAAATTAGTCTTCATTTGAAATAAAAATTTAAAAAAGAGAAAAAAAAAAAAAGATTCAAGGGATTTGTTAGAATAATGTAACAAAAACCTAATCTCACTCACTTTAGACCTAATAATCATTTAATGAAGATTTTTCTTCCTTCGTTCTAACAAAAGTCAAATTTGGGTCCTCCACCTAATAATTTACTTTGTAGCTGTACACTGTTCCCCTTTCTTTTTCTATTTTTCTATCTACTTTCTTTTTTTCAGGTCAAAGTAAACATAGCTCAATTAGAATAAAATTTGTATTATTAATTGTTTGACTTCTTCATCCACACATATTGCAAGTTAAAATGCATTTTAAAATTCCTATTTATTTATTCATTAAAAATCTAAGACAGTTAAATTTCAATTTTATTCTATCCTGACTTGCTTAATAATCATTTAGTTTTTTCTTTCTAAAAATTAAATTTTCAAACACAACTTTTAGAATGAGAAATTTTGGACCAATAAGAAATTTCTAGGTCATTTACCAAATTAACAATGAAAAATATAAATAATTAAATTTGGAACTAATTAAAAGTTAACATGTGTCCCAAATTGAAATTAACGACATAAATTAGTTAATTAAGATGATGTCATGTGTTTTCATGATTAGTGTTAGATCAAGTTAACTATTTTGTTCTAATTAAATATTATTTATTTGGATTAAAGTTCAATTGAGCAAAAAAAAAAAAAAAAGCTTAATTTAGCCTAAGTGCTAAATTTAACACAATTGCATGTGGTTGAGCCTATGAGTCTGATCCATGCACCAACAAAGCCCAAACCCATAAAGTCTACCAGAGAACTGTGTAAATAGAGAAGTTCTCTTTCATTTAAAGGGGGACATAATTTTTTACTTGAAAAAATCTAGAGAGAATTCTTCCAAGAACCAAAAGATCCTTTCTAACTCTTTAAGCTGACAACCCTCGAAGATTAAAGCTCATTTGAAGTTGCAAGCTTTCTTTCAAGACTCCAAGCTTTCTCAAATCAAGTGTAGGCATTTAACCAAGAGAGAATCAAAAAATCAAATACTAGAGAACGAACCACATCGCATCATAATCAATATCAACACAAAATCAACTCCATGAAGCACGTTTTGTTGGAAACCTTGTTTGAACAAATTGACATGTCCAATGGGACATCTCTACCTCTTATCTCTCGTCATCCCAATCTACAAGCAAATCGATGGCACTAAAGAAAGTTGCATACAAATCTTTGTGACGCTTTCACGGGACCTCTCACTTGTAATCATTAAAAGAGGATCATCCAGGAACAGAATCAAGGTTTTGTTATCGCATAGAGCATCCTTAAACAATTGATGGAGTTTTCTAAAGTTAGGAGCGTCATCAAGGAAAATTCCTTGTATGATAACGCTGGTTTTGCCTCTAGCAAGTCAAAGAGGGAACCACACTCTGACATGGTGTCTGTCATGATAGCTAATATAACGGCCAAGGCTGTCATGACGGAGATGGAGAGGAAAATTAATCTCTTGGTGAAAGTTGTTTAGGAATGAGACCAAGAAAACGCAGCTTTGAGAAAGCAAATGTAGACTCATGAAATTATTAAGTCAAGTCAAACTCTCTGTTGCCAAAATCAGTGACAAAGGGAAGGATGTGGTGCAAGAAAACCAATCACACAACAACAATAAGCTTTTATTGCTTCCCTCTCAATCCAGTAGCTACAGGATATGATTATAAACTCCATCCAAGTTCAGTATGGAGGCCCATCCTAGACTTCTCTCATGTACTCTAAGTCATATATACCAAAAGAATCGACAACTTGAGAATATCGCTTGGCTACCAGCCTCCAAAATTTCAACGGTTTGATGGAAAGGGCAACCCGACAACGCATCATCCACTTTTTCATAACATGCGAGAATGCAGAATCAAAAGGAGACCAACTGGTTAGGCAGTTTGTCCAAAGCTTGAAAGGAAATGCTTTCATGAGGTACACAGACTTGGAGCCCAAAGTGATTAATAGCTAGAAACAACTAGAAAAAGAGTTCCTAAACCGCTTCTACAGCACTAGGCGCACGATAAGCATGTTGGAACTTACAAACAAAAAATGGGGAAAGGGAGAGCCAGTCATAGATGTCATCTACTACATCAACTGAAGGAGAGCTCTAAGACTAGACTACAAGGATCGACTCATTGAACTATCTGTCGTAGAGATGTGCACTCAAGATACGGATTAGGGACTTCTCTTCATTTTGTAGAGAATAAAACTCTGCACGTTTAAAGAGTTAGCAATTCGTGCTCATGATATGAAGTTGAGTATCACCAGTAGGGGGAACTAATGATTTTCTTGTTCCTGAAGTAATGAAGGACAAGAAAGAGATGAACAGCGCTAAAAAGACAGTGAAAAGTGTCGTAAAGGAATCTATAGTTGTAAACACTACCTCGCTAAAATTCTCTAAAAGAAAGGAAGTGAGAGCTGAAAAGAAAGACAATGGAGGCGAGAGACATCGCTTAACTTTGAAGGAAAGGTGGAAAAAAGTTTACCCATTTTCTGATTCAGATATCGCAAACATGCTAGAGAAACTATTGAAAAAGTAGTTGATCGAGTTGTCAGATTGTCAACTTGAGAAAGCAATAAAGGTAGATGATCATAACTACTGCAAGTATCATTGGGTCATTAGTCACCAAGTCGAGAAATGTTTTGTGTTGAGTGAGCTAATTCTAAGGTTAGCTCATGAGAAAAAGATAGAGCTAGACTTGGAGGAAGTAGCTCAAACAAACCATGTCGCAATGGTAATAATGTCGAATGCTCCCCCATCATTACAGATTTTCAAGCAAAGGGAAAGCTTGGTCTAATTCGAAACCTTTGAGCCTATAGTTGTCCAGTTCCATTAATAAGTCGCACTAACAAATCCTAAAGGAAAAGAAATATTGATCGAAGAAGACGATGAAAGGTGGATAGATGTGACCTGTCGAAAGAAAAGACAACCAACTTTGACCCAAAACGAGTCCCACTACTATCAAAATTATAGGGAATAGAGTCCAGAAGAATAATAAGAAGAAGAAGACTTGAAAGCTTAAGCGCATGCAAGAGGAAGACGAGGATTCCTCTCGACCTAAGCGCCTAGTAACCTTGGCAGACTTCCTTCCAACAAATTTTTTTTGTGGTCATCAAGATAAAGTCCCAAAAGTCATTATGTGTCATAATATTAATGTGGCAGAGGAAGAAAGAATCCCTCCAAGATCACCAGAGAAGGAGGGGGTGTTAAAAGACCCGTCAATCATGTTCATTGCAGATGATCTGTTATCACTTTCTCAAGAAACCAAGAGCATCTTTATAAATGCATTGTTAAATTCAGGAACATCAAGTTTGAGTGCATCAACCTCTACAGCATACAAGAGTGCTTCTTATTGTATGTCTATAGGCTTTTCAGATGATGATTTGCTGTTGGAATCCAAACTTCATAATAGACCCTTGTATGACGTCGGATACGTTTGAGAAAATAGCTCAACAACGTTTTCGACTAGAACTTATTCCCCAAATTGAGACTGAAGTCAACAAGTTGATTGAAGCAGGATTCATTCATGAAGTCAAATATCCAACATTAATAACAAACATTGTCCTACCAGGAAAAAGAAAGAACAAAACTCCACATTTGTGTATACTTTAGTGACCTAAATAATACATGCCCTAAAGATGACTCCCTTTGCCCATCACAGAAATCATGGTTTATGGAACCACTAAGCACAAGACATTGTTCTTTATGGATGCATCTTTTAGATATAACCAAATATAAATTGCCCTTTCAAATGAAGAAATGACAACCTTTAGGATTCCAAAGGGTATATATTATTACAAGTTGATATCCTTCAGATTAAAGAATGTCGGTGCTACTTATCAACGTACTATAAAAAAAGTGTTTGCTGATATGCTGTATAAGCATGTCGAGTACTATGTTGATAACCGTGTGGTCAAGTATAAGAGACGAGATGACCTTGTGCTATTTAGTAATCTATATTATATGTTGGCCAATAGAATTGTAAAACTTGAACTCCTCGTGGATCATTATTATGGATAAGTCCAAAAGGGCAAACTTGTCCAAGAAGGTCCAATTTTATTATTGGTGCTTATCTAAAAGTGACATCCAATTATTATGTGTTACTCTAATATACATCTCCCATTCCATAGGTTCAAACAATTTAATTAGGTTCCAGATTTATTTATTATATCTTAGATTTGAACATCTTTTACATTTTAAATTATGATATTTAAAACTTGAATAAAAAAATAGAATATCCAAAAAATTTGAGGTCAAATGAAAATAAACAGAAAAAAAGATTCTAGATTAGAGTAAGATTTAAACTTTGTTTTTTATTTTTTAAAACAAGTCCCCACTTAAAGTTAAAGCTCTGCACATGATAATAATTTAACTGTTAATTGTTATTGTTTTAAAGGATTATAAGCTTATTGTTGTTACTATTATTATTGAGAAAAGGAGGGGATCGTTAATTGTTACTAATACGCTGCGCCTCTCTTTTTCTATATTTTAGAAATCTTTTTCAAATATCAGTCAAATTATATATATATATATATATATATAAATGTGAAATAGTAAAAAATAATAAAAATATTTAAAAATATAGCAAATTTTTAAATTTGATTAATCATGAAAAACACGAATAGATATTATTATATGTTTTTACTGTTGGAATTAATTTACATCGATCATTAAAATAATCTAAATATTATTATATTTTAAAATATTTAATTTCATTTTACTTATTTTTGAAAAATGTCTTGTTTTAAATATTATTCTTTTGTTAAGTAAAATTTAAAACAAAGTTTCAAAACACAAATAAAGTATTGGAAAATAAACCAATACAATGAACATGTACAAAAGTAAATAATAGATAATTAATAATAATAAAAAAATAAAAATAAAATAATATTCTAAAACCAAATGTTAAATTTGAAAATTTAGATTTGAATATCGTAAAAGGAAAACACAATCGTTTGTTCATCAAGAGTCAAACGAAAATGCAAAAGTTAAGAAATCCAAATTTTCTGTAATTTAAATTAATAATAATTATTCAAATTTATTACCTTCCAAACGAATCAATCATTTTTAATTCATCTAATTTACATTTTAATATCTCTCGGTTGTTAAGATTCCAACAATTAGCCCACGCACAGGTTGTTGAGTTGTTCATTTTCTACTTAGCTATAATTCCTTTTCTTTTCCTTCTTTAATCTTTAATTATTTGGTACCCAAAACTTATATACCCATAACTTTAATTAAAATAACAATCACATATTTCATATAAATCTTAGAGTTAGTTCACTTAAATCATATTTTGTTGAAATTAGTCAGTAAATTTTATTAAAAAATTATGGATTTTAATGAATGTTTAGAAAATTTATGAATATGGTAATTTGAGAAAAGTTAAATGAATGAAGCGAAAATTTGGAAGGAAGAAACGTACCTCGCGATGAACCTTTGAATTTTCCCGAACGCTATTAACAAGGCTCGGTTTCCAATGCTCCGCCTGTTGACCGGCGTTAACATCACCGGCACTACCGCCGCCAGTATTGACCTCGTTCTTCAAATACATATTAATAATCTTTTCAGCGATTTCTCCTTCACTCGCACTCTCCTCCATCAATTTCGCGACCTGCGATCTCGGAATCTTCATCTTAACCTGCATCGGGCCGCTATGGAAGCGCGGCTGAGCAGAGGAGTCCACCGTGGCCGCCGTTGAAGAAGGCCTAGTAATAGCAATCTCGGACATAGTCCGGCGGGAGAGCATGAGAAGGTCGAGACGGTCCTTGGCGGACATATGGACGCCGGAGGAACGGACTCTTCTCGGAATCCGATCGGGGGGGGCACGATTATCGGCGGCGATTTTGGGCAACTGTAAAAGAAAATAAATCTTCTTCTTGTTTAAATCCTGTTGCGGCTCCAATGGCTTGGCCTTAACGCCGTAATGCTTAACGGCCTCCGATTCCATAAGAACATGATCGGGATAATCCTTCAAAACTTCAGAAACTCTAATCGGTAATTTGAATTTCAGAATCTCTCCGTCCACTTTCATTACCTTTACTCTCTTTCTCCCTCCGATGGTATTCCCCATTTCCGTGGTTTCTTCTCTCGAAATTTGAGGTTTGTTTCCCTTTTAGCCCAATAATTTTTAATTTTTCCCTCCTCTATCTGTGTGTCTGTTTTTATATATTGGTTTTTATTTTGTTCCTGAAGAAGGGGCCAGGCCACGGGTAAGGTAGTTGAAATTGAAGTGTTCAAATTTGAATAATAATAACTATTATTATTATAAGGTGTGAATTTGTGAAAAATAGAGTAAGATTCGATGTCAAACCTATAAAAATTTATCAATTCATAAATACAAAATATATATATATATATATATATGTGTGTGTGTGTATATTTTATATGGGGGAGGAGGGGGACCACAACCACAATCACCGTCGGAGTACTTATGAAGCCAAATTTGAATGTTAATGTCACTAAATATGAATATAAATAAATTTGATGTATTAAAAAAGAATATGCAAATGACCATAGTGGGAAAAGGTAATTTGGTGGGGTATATATATTATTTGATTCTTTTCATATATCAAATATCAATTTCCAATCATATTAATTTTTGCAACCAAAAATGCTTTACATCCAATCTTCTTAAATTTTGGTGATCAAGGGGGGCGGACTCCACGTAAGCAAACAACACATAGTGCTTTTCTTCTTCCATTTTTTAGACTAACAATAATGGATATGTCTTCTTTTCACTTTTTTAAAAGTTACTTTATTCATTTGTCTCTTTTAGGTTTATAAAGGAATCATTAAAGTGCTTTCCATTACAAACTATGGTTCCTATTATTTCGTTTCGCTTTTCCATTACCTTTTCAAAGTTTTAATTTTATTGGGTAAATTACTTTTTCACATGTGTGCCTGCTTAATAATAAATTCATAACCCAAAGAGTTGATTTGCAAAAGAGGAAGAGTGCCCCTTAGTATAACATTTTTCATATATGAAAATAAAACATTTATAAGAACAATATCAACCTAAGAGTTCGCTTATCATAAATAAAATATTTATATGATAAAAATTGATTTAAGGTTTTCAGTTTTGTTATATATCAAAAAGGATTTTTCTCGTGAATCAACTAAAAGGAGGAGAAGGCTCATCTCGATCTCTACCTCATCTTCTTACTCACTCTCCATTGCCATCCAACTATGGTTTGTATTGGATTTTGAAGCATATGAGTCTATGTCCATCATAAGTTTTATTAGAATTTGGATCATTTATTGAAAAAGTGAAATAGTTGTAAATTTCTTTTAACTTGTTATTTAGTTGTTAATTATGGGAATACCTAAAGGAACAACACATGAGGCTTTGTTAATCCAATTCGGTGAAACCCACCTGCATCTGGAGAGCTTAATTAGATAAGAGAATATTATTAAGATTCAAATGAGTAAACAATTTATAGAAGAGGTTCCTTCTAACCTGAATAACTCTTTTTAGCCATAAACAAGAACTAAAAATAATTAGACTCCCTTGAATTAGGTGATCTGAGAGCAAATATTTCAATCTTCTTTATATCTTTATAGATATAATAGAACCAATCAAGGAAAAAACAAGGATTTCTTCTTACAATAAAGAAGGTATAATCCAATTACGTTCGTACAAATTCTTGGCAAATAATATGTACTTGGAAAACCGTAGTCGCCAAGTAAATGGACGAACAGAGCACTTCTTCTTTTATAGTGCTGAGAAGGCTTTTTCTTTAGAGAAAAACGGAAGACCTCTTTAAAGATTAAAAAAAAAAAAGATCTTAAATATGATAAGAATATTTTATTTAAATATTGAAATAAGATTTTTTATTTATTTATTTTTTCTCAAAAAGAAAAAATAAAATTTTTGAAAAAAAAAAAAGAAACATATATTATTAGTTTTGGACTTCTTTTCATAAATGAAAAAACTACAAAAAAAAAAAAAAAAAAAAAAAAAAGGTGATGATTCCGTTCACACACTGTGTGTATTGAATATATGATTATTTGTGAAATTAAAAATAAAGAAATAAATAAAGGTAACAAAGTGAAGGAAAGGAAGTAGAAACGTCGTAAAATGTTGTTTGTATTACCAAAAATGTTTAGAGAAAAGGGTTTAGGTATGAGATAAATTATTTAGTGATGAAGAAAGGAAGGAAAGGGAGTACAGGTGTGTGATTGTGAAAATTAAATAAAGTTAGTTAAAAGCTTAGAACCGGCCGCCTTGTGCGCAAACTTTGACTTTGAATTCCCAAATATGGAATGAAAATTATAAGAGGCCAACTACAGACAATTGCTTCATCAATTTTCTATATTTACATTTTGACTTTCTTTCTTTCTTTCTCTTTCTTTTTCTTATCTACACCCCCTGTATATAAATTTGCATTCTTTTTACTTCTTTTCCAAAAAAATTCTAGTTTTTTCCCTCTACTTACTGCATATTAATAGAATAATCATTTGCTTTTCTACTATTAACCAATTGAGTTTAAAGAGTTGAATGAAAAAGGCCCAAATAACTAATTAGTCGAGCATGGCACAGGAGCTCTCTACAATCTTGAGGGTCATAATAAACCTGGCAGCACCAATATTACATAACAATCTAAAGCAAGTAGTAGATAAATCACGAAATACATAATTTAATTTTAACAAATCCAAATGAAATTGATCACATTTTTCTGTCTTGTTTGTTTTAAAGAGTAGTGAAGATTGTTGTATGTAAATTTGTGAAAATAGAAAATTTTGGGGTTAGACTTCTTTTTGTGGTTTCTCCGTCTATCTAATGTTGATTTTGAAGAAAAAGAATTTGGTAAAAGCGTTTTGAATTTAGGAAAAATAAAGTTAAAGAAATGAAAAGTTGATGCATGTTGAATATGTGTATCGTCCTCCACGTTCAACGAACATGTGTGGTACTTTGGTGATGAATAAAGTTGAAGTCCACATATAACAGAGGTGGTAACTAACTATTTTTTTTTTTTTTCTTCTTCTTTTTGCCAACCAGCATATTAGCATTTTTCAAGTTTCAATTTGACAACTAAAACTCTATCTCTAACCTTCCATCTTCATACCAAAATTTCTTCTTCAACCTACTAAATCTTCAAACTCTAACATTTCATCTTCATCATTTAGATGTCAACTCTCGATTTAACATACAACATCCAAAGAACTACAGAGGTACATAATTCCTTCTCCTCAATTGTTACCTAAAAAAAATATTTGATTATCTTTACCATTTTCATTCTCTTAAGGGAAAACATTCAACAATATTTATAGAGATTTTGGGCTATGCTATCTAAAAAAACACACAATACATCCATTTAAGAATACTTTATTCTTCGTATAATTAAAAGAAATAAAGGCAAGAAGACAATGACGAATACAAGAAGCAATGATTGATTGAGAGCTTCAGGGGTGATTGGAAAGAAGACTACAAAATCTCAAACAATTCAAACTTTAAGCCGTGAAGACGAGGTATATTTTCTTTCAAACAAAAAAAAAAGTTCTTTAGATTGGATTAGATCAACAAGTTGGTTAAAAAATGTGTTCAAAGGGACAAAAATGTCAATGAAATGAAAGTTTTGGGTAATGGTTATTTTCATCTCATCTATGTACTACTAAACAACTCTTAAGTTTTGGGTAAATGTTTGACAACCATGATAAGAGATTGTTCAAGGGATGAAGAAAGCTCGATTACGAGTTCAAAATTCAAAATTAAAAAACTAAAATCTAGTACTAAAACTCATTTTATTTTTCAAATATTAACCCTCGAGATTCATTGCAAACTTATCGGTTAGAAATAACAATCTTAATTTAATATGAAAATAGGATTAGATATATATTTAAACTAATTAATTCATTGAATATTGGTAATATTGACTAAATCCATAACAAATACATATGAGATAATTAATATAATATGTTCTTTTAAAATTAAAATCACTTTTAAAAGTTGCGTTATAGTCGAAAATTCAAAAATTAAAAACTATTAAACTTGTTTAAATATCCAAACAAACTATTAAATTCCAAGAACTTAGAAAAAATTATGTTTGGAAAGAAATTATAAAAATTAGAAATTAATTATAGTCTTACAAGGGCATAAATTAAATTAATTACGCTACAATGACAATGGGGCACATATCCTAGCAATTAATTACAATATCAAAAGCGCAAATATTCAAATAATCATACTTTAGTGACGATGATGGCATTGTATAGCATGTCAACTACTTTCTATAACTAAAAGAATATATTATTACATTTCAATAAAAACTATCATTAGAACCTAATCAAATCAAACAATCTTACTAACCAAGACATTTTTTAAACAACCCATGCAGACCCTTCATCTTCAAGCACCAAATCTCCAACGCCTCCAACTTTCATCTTCTAGCTCTCAATCTCCAACTATCATGCCCCCCTCCTGAAACGCCTTTTTCTTGCGTTTTGGGGCTAAACGCGATTTCAGTAGCTGAAATGCCTCTAACGAGGCAGAACGCACAATCTTAAACTTAAACTTGAACTTAAACCTCTTGAGAACATGCTTGGCGATACATAATAGCAACACTTAAAGTTTTGAATAACTTAACAACTTTATTCATTCCTTATAAGCCTAGTACAATTACAAGGAAAATACTTTAAAACTTAAAGTTGTTAAACTTAAACTCCAACGTCTTCCCCAACTCTTAACGCTTGGCATAACGCAGTGATTCATCTTCACAAGGTGACCTCCTCTCTCTTCGTTTACCTGGAGAAGGAAAAACTTAAAATGTAAGCCTAACACTTAGTCAGTGACATTTTAGGAAAACCTTTAGGAAATACAAGTACATGTTCAAATATAATACATTTTGCAAGATTAATTTCACAACAACTCATCATTCGATAAAAACATTAAATATCACATTAGCCTCTACTTATTCCTTTTCCCGGAGATTGAAACCATTATGATCATAGGCTACTATGATGAATTTGTATCATCATTGACATCCCTTGAAGAATTCCAGGTTCAATTCCAGTTGCTCAGGAGGTCAACTCGAATGTAGTCCTCTCAACGCATAGGACCACCTTCTCATCGTCATGGGACCTCTTAATGTATGGTTGCCTAGACCCTCATGTGTACATAATAACTAGCTCATGATAGGGATAAAGCTAATGGTTTACTTGCATACAAGCATTTCATACCAAACAACATAAAATGGAATACTTTAGCTTGCAAATACTTTAACCTTGAAACATACTTTCAAAGAGTCATGCTTTTCTTTATAAACATAAACAGATGTATATATGCAAAAAAAAAAAAAAAAAAAAAAAACATAATACAACATGACTTTGAAAAAAAAGCTTTAGAAATCTTTGTTCTTTCTTTTTGGAAGGTCACTCACAAAAAAACTATATGTTTTCTTCCTTTCTAATCTTTTTTATCGCCTAACTTCCAAATCTCCTCTTCCAGCCTGATATCTTTTTGGCAGAAATTCAACAATTAATATTTCCCTATCTTTCTTCTAAACTCCTAAGGTCTATTTATACTAATCCTAAACTGGATTAGTCACCCTAAACTCAGCTCAGTTCACCAGCTTCTACTTAGTGCTTTACACGTACGTTTAACATATTCTCTAATCATGCTTAATTAACTTTAACCCAACACGTAAAAAGTTGACTAATCCAAATTAGTGAACCACTTTTCTTCGCCTAGCTCTTCCTCAATTAACTCAAAATGTAGTTTTTCCTTCTCACGTTAACTTGGTTTAGCACAACGCCTAGCTTTACTTCACGTATTTTCCTTTCTCGAGTCGCCTTGCCATAATGCATGCTCCTTTCTTAGACCACGTCTTTTATAATTAGTCGTTTTAACTCCCCTTACGTCAGAACATGTCGTACTTATACTTAGTAATTTTCTAGCTCCTTCCTTCACATCTTTTTTTCTCCAAGACACTCGCTTCACACCAACCCTTCATCTTCCATCTTCAAGCTCAATATAAAGTTCTTCACAAACTCACCATTCCATCTTTATAACATAAAAATTAGTTCCTTAAGTTGACGATATGCAAACCCTATTGTCCTATTTTCAAAACAGAAATTTCATCTTCAAGTCACTGAAACTCCCAATCGTAACCTTGTATCTTCATACCAAAATTACCAAAATTTCTTCTTCAAGCTACTAAATCTCCAAACTGTAGCATTCTATCTTCAACATTTAAACGTTGACTCTCAGTTCAACATACAACATCTGAAGAACTACAGAGGTAGAAAATTCCTTTCTAACAATTTTTGTCACACCCTCTTCGAGACCACTTCCTCTCTTGATTCGAGAAACGGTGTGAAGCCAATAGATACCCTTCTCTACTCAACAATACTTGTACTTAAATAACTTATGGAAGCTAATTTACACAACTCTAAAGAAAGAAATGTTAAAAGAACTAAGTGCAGCCCATATTATAACAAACATAAAGGTTTATCTTACATAGACTTTTAAATCCAAGCTATAATCTCCTTGATCCAAAAACCCACAATAACATGTTTTAATACTATTCTAAGTATATTTAAAAGACTATATGTACATGTGAGTACAAAACGACTAAATAACATATTGAAGAAAAGACTAAGCCTTCTAGCTAAAAGCTCTTGCACAGTGGAAGTATTACAGAACCATTACCAATTTTAATTGGAACCTAAAAATACCAATACATTGGCAAAAATATACAAAACTAATTTTTAAAGCATGCTATCAAGAAATAAATTACAAACAATGAAGAACAGAAAACTTACGATCGTGGACGACTTTGAATCTACAAACCACCACTTGAAAACCTTTCTAGTCTCGGGTTATTTGGTTTGTGAGAACCCAAATTGGAGAAGAGAATTTTCAAAGAGAGCAAGAGAGAGTTTTCTTCTTGAAAGAAATTGCAGTACACAACCCAGAACACTTTTGTTTTGTTACGCAGATATCTCCCTCTTCTTCAGACGGAAGAAATGGGAAGTCAAGAGAAAAATGGGAACGTGGGAAAACCACCAAAGTTTCCTATTAATTTAATAAATTAATATTAAACTAATATTAATATTAAAATAAATAGTTAACTAAATTAAATAATTTATTAAGTTAACAATTAATTAAATCATATTTAATTAATATTTCATTTAAATCATATTTAAATGAATATCTCTCGTATAACCTATATTTTTAATTTAATTAATTTAATTAAATCAAATTAAACTAAACTATTAATTAATTCTCTAATTAATTAATTTCTTAATTAAATATCTTATATTTAATTTAATTCAGATTTAAATCATATTCAAATATAAATTTCTCTCATAACCTATAGTTTTAATATGTATCATATCCACATTAAATTTTAACCTATAGTTTTAATATGAATTTAATTCACATTAAATTAATATTTGAACTCATTCAAATATTTTATTCTCTCATAAATTGATTTTAAATTATATCCAAAATTAAATTTATATAATAACGTTAAAATATATACTTTATATTATAATGTATCATCATACATTATATTAATTATTCCCAAAGTAAATTTGAACATTTCAAATTACAACCAATAAATTAAATCTCATTACCCTTTATAAGCTAGGAAGAGGAGCTAATGAACCTACAAATTAGAATCTACAACGATATGAGACTAATTGGCTAAACTCATTAATTAACTACATTAATCAATATTTGTTAACTGTGTGTACACTTTACTAAAGACTCATAGTTAAACTCTTCTCACTGTAGATATATTTCTGTGTCCACGAATATAGATCAATACCAGTAAGTTAGTCCTTCACAAATATTTGTAATACCAGTTGGATCAAATTACTGTTTTACCCCTAGATTACTTTTAGTCCTTAAATACCAGTGTTCCTCTAATGAACAACCTATTTATGGTCCAACCACTAAATAGAAACTCCTTTCGTGCTATAGAGAGGGTAGAGCCCTTTGTTCAAGTCCCAGAAACACCATTTAAGGAAACACTTATCTACTTACCCTAAAATCAGGAACGAGTAAATTCCATCTTATGTGATTATGTTCCCAGCTCCCCACTCGATCTTGTCCCCAAAATGATAAGCATATTGAGTCTGCAATCTGACCACTCTCACCCATTCAAATAAAAGGACAATCTCTCGCGAACAGAAGTTCATAATACACTAAGGATTAAGACTAAGTTACCTAGGTCATCCTAATGAAATAGAAACTTAACTTTAGTGGTTAGTATCTCGCGGTCTGATCTTATGCAAACTTATTTCATAGGATACCCTTAGTAGCATGTCACCTACACGAATGTGTTGGATCATTGTGTTTGCATCAAATACAAATGGTTCTTTATCCATGGTGTTACCAGGATAAGGTACCCAGTCTTATCTCTATACTATAGACCCTTTAAGTTGTATCTCAAACATTGATCCATGTATTGCTCTACATACTGTTCAAAACTCATCAAACAACTTAAGATGTTAGTTTATTAAATTTAGGTTATTAAGACGAAACTAATAATATAATCAATAGCACTTATTGAAATTATAATAATAACACTTTGTTAATAACGGTCAATGGATTATATTTACTATCTACGAGTTTTAGGACATAAAACCCAACACTAGTAGCATTTCAGGCTCCGAGAGAATCATCTCTACTTGTGAAGTGGAAAACAATTTGAAAAGGGTGAGCTGAAAAGCTGAGTGAATGACTAGGTTTTTAAAACAGGCATTTATAAAACATTTAAGTCATAAACTCAGCAAATATTTTAATAACTCAATTGAACAAATATTTTTAAACATTTGTCAAACACTAGTTTTTCCTTGTTTATAATCCAAGAATCAAATCCTCAGGAGATGGCAGAGCTAAATCAATTTCAAATCAAAACCTCAGCCACGATACATAGTAAGATCAATACTATCATACCAACCTCAGAGATGGGTATTCCCAACTCAATCTCAAAGATAGACATCCCTACCTTCAATCTGCAGAGAATAGGTGCCCTACCTCAAAATTATTCTGTGCATAACATTTCATCTTTAAGCTAATAAATCTCCAAAACGTAACATTTCATCTTTTGCATTTAAATGCCAACTCTCGATACAACATACAACATCCAAAGAACTACATAGGTACACAAATCATTCTCATCAATTTTTATCTAAGAAAAACATAATATTTGATAATCTTCCCCATTTTCATCCTCTTAAGGGGAATATTTAATTTATTTTAGATATATTTGATTATTTATTTAATAAAATATATAGAGATTTAGTCAATTTTATTTAAAAAAAAACACAAGATTTTAGGCCATTTTATTGGGATAAAAAACATAATACCTAAATCCATTTTAAAATATTTTATTCATCCTACAATTAAAAGAGATGAAAAACAAGAAACTTGAGAATCTTGTTGAAAATATTTGAAAATTAAAATCTATTACTAAAACTGGTTTTAATATTCGAAATAAGTATATCAACCGTCGAGATTTACGGCAAAAATTTTAGTTGAAAAGACCGTCTAGATTGATGTTGAAAGTTTGCTAAAATATATTTGACTAATTAACTAGAGTTTGTGAATCTTGTTAAAATAACTAAATGTATGGTATATAAAAAAAACAAATCTCATATATAATAATTAATATATTGTGGTATTTTAAACCTAAAAACAACTTTTAAAAATTACAATTAGTGTTTAAAGATTCGAAAATTCAAAACTACTATTAAGATTGATTAAATGTTCAAAATAACTATTAAATCCCGAGATAACATCTTATTAGACGTTGAAGTCCTACTAGAATACATACTCAAACACTTAGTTACACTCTCATAAATGGAAATATTGCATTAATTACACTGCATGGACAATGAGAGCATATTTTAGTATTTCAAAATTTTTGGAACATGTTATATCCATACACTTTGCTATAATTCAGAATAATTACATGTTTTACTATTTAACAAAATGACACTTTAATTAGTGATATTAATTAGTGATGTATATTTGATTATCCTTTAAGTAATTGACAAGTATGTATTTGGGAAATTTATTTGGAAGGACCCATTTTAGGGTTGAAATGAAAAATGACCTAAGTTAAAAACATGAAAAATTGTTTGCTATCTATGTAAGTTATGGGTGAAACATCGATTTAACCCCAAAACGAGGGTGAGGCCTAGTGCTCCCACGAATTCTCATTCATTTCTCTGGGTTCTTTTCCTCTCTTTTTATCTTTGTGTCCTAACACAACTTAACAATTTTAAATATCTCTGTCACGTCTCGTCCCAAAAATTACTTTATGCGATCAAGTGGGGACTTGATCGCTTAGACACTATGCGAGTCTCTCAACGAGATACATGCAGAATGCCTAGTAAGCGGATTAAATACAACAAACAAACTTAAATTTAAAATATGAACTCAAATGAAATAAGAAGACTTCATTGATATTTTAAGTAATAGATTACATTCAATACATAGTACAAAGTTTCCTTCAAGAGAACTATACACAACTCAAAGGAACTACCATTGATATTTTTAGACTCTTCTCACCTAGCTTCTTCATGCTATGCAAATTGACAGTGGCCACTACCAAAATGATGCATTCACAAATGGCCCAGTAGGCGATTAAGACTGAATATTCAACACTAGATGTCCTTTGCTACCTGGGGGGGGGGGGGATAAAACAAAACATTTGAAAGATTAGACAAAAATGTCTAGTGAGGGGGTCTTTTACCAACATCTTCATTAAATTAAATCTACCTTAATGAATTACAAATCATTACACCAAATCCAATACAAATACTTCGTTTCCACAATAGTATTTGAGTTTAAAGAAAATCATGCATTAGGCGATTAATACGACACAAATCTCATCATCAAACATTTGCAAATCGTATGGAAAATTATTTCCTTTTTAAATTATGCCTTAAGGTTCATATTGCGTAGAAACACATTCTTCATCATTCATCTTATAATTACAATGTAGAATCATTCTGCTTATCTAATTTACATCTTGTACCATTTCCTCAGCTTAAGCTTTTACCACACTATTTTTGTCAAGTTGTAGCTATGTGGAATAATCTTAACGCATTAGCAAGTTTTATCAATTCCATTACGCATAATGCATCTTCCAATGTCAGATCCACAACAAGCAAAAGGCATCTCATACCAGATCACACAGCAAGTATGAGACATTCTCCTTTCATAGGGTACAAGAGATCATCATTTCATTATTTCAACTCATATCAAATTTTATTCATTTATAAATTACATGCATTTGGAATGCATAATAGAAATCATACATCTCGAGGTTTTAATGGAAATATCTTTAAGGATGTAAACACATTAGAAATCCTTTTTGTTTTTGGAAACATTTTAAGGAAGAGCCACTCTCTATCAATGGGCTTCCTCGCCTAACTCTTTAGCCGATAACTTCTTTGCAACTCCTTGCCAGATTCAAGTTCTCTTAAAATCTTATGGAAATCTTGAAAATTCTCTCGATTCTTTTTTGATTAAGCTCAGGGTAAAAGCAGCTTTAAATGACTGGCTTTCATTTATATATAAGTCTCTCCGGTGAAGTCTCCTATGCTAGAATGATTCCTTGAGAGTTTTTTTTTTTTTTTTTTTTTTTTTTTGGCCTTGTTGGGCTTTTTCTTTTCTATGGCACCTTCTTCTTCATTTGCTTTTTTCCTCCAGTATTTCTTTTACTTCTTTTTATATTACTTCTTCTGTGTGTTTGTTTTTCTACATACCTTCTTCTTCTTGATGATTGAAATTAAGAAAATAGAGTGAGTAAAAAAGCACGAGGAAGAAGGAAAAGAATACAAATGAAAAAAAGAGGAAAAAGTATAGTTGTGTTTAGTGAGGAAAAAGAGGACGAAGAAAGAGAAGAAGGAATAATGACACGTGAGGGGAAGGAACGAGACTAAATAAGTGTTAGACGTTCACCACATTTTAAAGGTAAATTGGTATTTTCATGCATGGCTGAGATTAGTTGAAGACTATTTTTTAGTTTTTTTTGAACTCTATGCTATTTTTCATTTAGATGCATAGAAACAAATCATATTTACAAATTTTCATATTTCGTAGTTGTAAGTATGCACTAATTTAACTTATTTCAAATATGTTTTTTTTTTTTTTAGGCAAGGTTATGCTGAGAAGCAACCATAGGGTTGATAAATCTAAAAGGACGAGAGAAAAACATAGAATTGTTTATTTATAACGTCCACACATATACCTAAATACCTTTCATCTTTGAGGGATGTGTATTAAATTTACCAAACAAGTTACATATTTTTAGTATTAAAGAAATGTACAAAATATGATTGCCACCCTTTCAAATTATTGTGTTCCGACTGATCTATACCTTGTTTTTCTCATTTAGAATTTTGTCTTCGATTTCCAAAAAAAAAAAAAAAAAAAAAAAAAAAGAAGAACAAAAAAAGATAGGAATGAAATGGTTGCTTTCTCGAATAGAAATTTATATATTAAGAGTGTGTGTTCTTATTGTATTTATTTATTTATTTGAAAAGAAAAAGAATATATGTTTTTGAAGCCTCAACAATTTTAGTGGGAAACCTATTTTTGACTTGCATATATTTCGCAATTAAATAGCATAAAAGGACAAAATTAAATCGTGGACCTCCAAGATTTAATGGTAATATTCAAATAGGAGAAAAGGCCAACGTTGGAATTTGAGCTACATTGTTTTGAAATTGAATTTTGCTTTTATGTGAATAAGCAGATTTGTGGGTAACCTTTTAAATTATAATTAATTATTCCAAAGAACTATGTATAAATAAAATAATAAATTATTATTATAATAAATCAACTTCGTCACCAGCCGACTTGATGCACTTCAATACTTACAAAAGAAAATAATAATAATAAATAAGACGTCAAAACCATATGGATATACACCACAAATTTAGACTAATATTGTTCTTTCTAACAAAAAAATTTGTGTCCTTTCCCATCTGATGGGTTCAACTCATGACCTATACTCTCCCACCATTTTCTTAATTTTCTCTTCTTACGCATTCTATTTTTCGTTTTTTCATATTTCTTAACTAATAAATCTTTAGAGAATTTTTCAATTCTCTTCCATTTGTTTTTTAGTTATGGAAATTTTTAATTATATATTTTAATAATTAAAAAACATTTTTTAAAATGTTTCCTAAATGAAAAATTAAATCTAAACTAAAATGTAAGTATAGATGTTTTACATCAATTTAAAAATTAGAAGAAAATCAATGTGCCCACAGCTCGAACGCCGTCGATTTCAAGCTAGTTGTTGCCATCGACTTTAGACTTTATGTGGCTCTTGCTCATCTTGATTCTTTGGTTCTTGTTGCTACTGTTATGAATTTGATACCTTTGCAAGTCGTACTTCATAGTTTAGATATTCATTGTGTTCTCCATGACCCCGTCCGTGTCTATGCATGTATGAAGTTGATGGACCAACATTCATGTATGAAAAAGATATTATGGACACTCCTGAACCAAAATATCATGTACAAGCCACTGAATCAAAATATCTTGTACAAGCCCCTTTATTATAATACTTTGGGCCAAATCCTAGCATCATCGTCATTGGACTACCATAACCAATCTGGCTTTAGGAGGCATTTATTTCACATTATAGTAAACCTCATCGAGTTTGGCTTCTTCCACTCAAATGAACTAGTGGAGATACATTGTACATATAATGTAGCTCCTCCATGTATCTCTCATCACGAAGTCTAATGTTGTTCAATCTCTATGAAATGGAAAAAAGTTTGTATAAAATATAAAGTAATTATACAATATTTAAATATGTACCAAAAGATCCAAACATTACAAGAAATCGAGGGGTTCCTGACGTACTAAATAGCGTCGGAAGCCGAAACGTCGGGATAGATGTCTGTTCCTGATATTATTTTTCATACGTCGGGACTCGTCAAAAATATTATTTTAATATTACGTTTTCCCGATGATTTCACAAAGCGCATTGGGAAACAAGAAGGTATTTCCGACGTCTAGGTTTACAGCGTCGGAAATAGTTTACAACTAAAATAAATATTTAACTTATTTTGACGTCCCATGCAAGCCATCGAGCATGGTCACACCTGTTTCTAACGATTCTCATCAGACGTCAGGAAACACTTGAATATTAATTATGTTAGAGCAAGGGTTTTAGACGCTCCAAGCATGGCATCAAAAATATGTTACCAATTTTCAACACCATTAGTGACGCATCGAAAATGGCATCGGGTATACGGTGGAACTTCCGACGCCTTCGTGGTGCATCAGGAGTTTTCCTATATAATTTGTTTCAGTTCTGTGAAAGATAGAACTGAAACGACGAAGGCAAGAAGAGGAGAAGAAGGATCATCACCCTTGTCACGCCCAAGCTTTCCCTCATCGTCACTGCTTCTCACGACTGCGCCGTTGTTCTTCCTTTTTCTGGTAAGTTTAAAGCAATTTCTTATTAGTTTTGAAGTTAGTTTAAGTTAGAAATTAGTTTAGGTTAGTTAGTTTATAGTTTTGTTTTTTTAAGTTAGTTTAAGATTGAATATTGAATTAGTTTTAGGATATTGAATTAGTTTTGGAATGAGTTGAAAATTGGAGGGGGGTTATTTGAGAAATTGGGTTGGGGAATTTAAATTTTGGTTCCAAAATTTGAAAATTTGAGGGTGAAGATTTAATTGAATGGAATGGGTTAAAAATTAGAGGGGGGTTGAATTGGAATTTTGATTTTTTTTTTTTTGGAGGGGGGGGGGGGGAAGGGGGAGGGGGGAGATTTAATTGGAATTTTGAAAGGGAATTGACAAATTGAACTTTTCAAGAAAATCGATAGGTTTAATTGAATATTTGAAGGGGATGGGTTGAAAATTTAGGGGGGGCTAAGGGTTATTACTGCTTTAAAAATTATGTAATTTGTGTTATGATTCGTTTTAGCTATCCTACAGTTATGGTAGTCTTTAATTCAATTCTAGTAGTTTATTTCTTAGTAGTTTTGAGTAACTTTGTTGTTGATTTGAAATGGCTATCCTGCAGTTACGGTAACCTCTTTTATTTTAAATTTGTTTGTATTTCTAAAGGTTTAAAGGGGTGGTAGTAGGGTAGCTTGTAAGGTAGCGTTGTTGGAAGGGGTGGGTAGGATGCGAAGATTGAAGTTGTTTGTAGTTAATTAAGTTGTGGTGGCTATCCTGCAGTTATGGTAGCCTCTGTAGTTTGAAGTTAGTTTTAGTAAAAATTTTGGGAGATTGTATATTCGGGGGAGTAAGTTTTGGATGTGAGATAGAGGAATATGTTTCTAATCAAACCTTATTATGTTTTAGGGACTTAAACAATGGACAATAGTTGGATAAAACTTAGGAATAAGTTTTTCCTTGAGTATAGAAAAGGAGTGGCTCAATTTTTAGAAGTTGTCAAGTTTCACGTGATGCCTACGAACGAATAAGGTGTCTATGCAAGAGATGTATAAACTCAAATTGAAACTCACTAGATGGTGTGGAACGACATCTACTGACTATTGGAATATCTCCTTACTACATAAAATGAGTGTATCATGGAGAGTCATTTAGCTTTAGAGGTACAGAAAACTTTAAAGAAGGAACTAGTAGTAATCCTTTTGATGAAGAAAGTAGTAGTAGGCAGTTTGATGAAGAACATGATATGTTTGGTATGTTGAATGATTTACAAGGCCCTATTGAACAGGAAGAGGAAACAGAGGAATGTCGTTTAGAGGATGAAATGCTGAGGAATATTGGGGTAGATATAGATGAAGATATAATAAACATAATTTAAGACTTATTGAATGAAGCATGTAATGACTTGTGCCTATCCTCCTTAAATTTTTTGGTTAAGGTGATGCATGTGAAGGTTCTAAATGGTTGGAATAACATGTCCTTTGACATGTTGTTAGAACTCTTAAGAGCAGCGTTTCCAATATATAGTAGTACTATCCCTAGTTCATTTAATAAAGCCAAATGAAAACTTCATGACTTGGGCTTGGGATACGAGACTATTCAAGCATACAAGTACGACTGTGTATTGTATTGGAAAGAGTTTGCTTATTTGCAAAATTGTTCTACATGTGGCAAGGCTCGGTACAAAGTTAATCATAATAGAGGAAAAAAAATTCCACATGAGGTATTACGCCACTTTCCTTTGGTACCGAGATTACAATGCTTATTTGTATCGCAAGAAGGGTCCGCTGACATAAGATGACATAGGGATAAACATGTTGAAAAAGATGATGTGTTGAGACATCTAGCTGATGCATAGGGATGGAAGTACTTTGATTATGAATTTCCTAGTTTTGCTTTTAATCCATGGAACGTGTGTTTGGGGTTGGTTTCAAATGGGTTTAACCCATTTGGTCCAATGAGTACCTCGTACAGTATATGGTCTGTTGTGTTACTTCCATACAATTTGCCACCATCGAAATGCATGAAAGAGAAATTTTTTCGTGTCACTACTCATACCCGATCCTAGATCTCCTGGTAGGAAAATCAATGTGTATCTCCAACCATTGATTGCGGAACTAAAAGAGTTATGAAATTTTGGGGTGCATACGTATGACTCTATTACAGGTCAGTTCTTTTAGCTACATGCAGCCTTATTGTGGACGATTAATAATGTAACGACCCAACTTTCCGGACTAAGCTGAGGTCACTACCAAATACCAAAACTCGACCATTCAACATAAAATTCAAAACGGACCGGTTACGATTCATTAAAAGCATTAGAAACATTACAAAAAGACAGTTTCGGGCCCTATTTTAAATCAATCATAAAAAGTCTCAAATAAAAACTCAAGTCATCAGTTCAAAATCACAAGTCAAATATTCTGACAAAAATACATAGCGGAAGCGATAAGAAAACCAGACGCGTCCATATGGCCTTCACGCGTCCTTCCTGCCTCTCGCGGGTCTGCCCCTCGCTGTGCCCTTACCTGAAAAGTTAAAGAAGAGAAAAGGGTGAGTATAAACATACCCAGTAAGGGACCCACTACTGGGCCCATTAGGGGACAACAGTTAACTTCCAATTCGGGGGTACCCTACATCACAGTCTAGTGGTTCCGTAGCACGCACATATCAGTCTAGTGCTCCCGAAGGATGCACACATCAGTCTAGTGCTCCCGAAGGATGCACACATCAGTCTAGTGCTCCCGAAGGATGCACACATCAGTCTAGTGCTCCCGAAGGATGCACACATCAGTCTAGTGCTCCCGAAAGATGCACACATCAGTCTAGTGCTCCCGAAAGATGCACATATCAGTCTAGTGCTCCCGAAGGATGCACATATCCGTAAGGCACACTACCCCATAGATGAAGCTAACCGTTACCCCACAGTCCATACTAAACCGTCTACATCAGTCACACCCCAACGGCATTCATAATACAGTTCCGCCATAGGCTTTGTCAGTCAGATAGTATAGGTTTAAACAACTACACCCTCAGTTGCTATACGCATCACCAATTCGTACACCATTAGGGAAGACCCTAGACCCAATCAACTAACCAACCAAAACCGGACTCACTGTCCTTCCCCGTCCAAACTCCATGATCAACATCCAGACCAATGATTACTACATACTGAACCGTAACTTCAAGGTCCATCACATAAAATCCCAATCTACAATTAGCAGTCACAGTACCTTTACATCAGACAAAATATAATAACAGTGCTTAACAGTCAACACACATACAGTTATTTAGTACAGTCACTAACGTGTAATCCCCTGTGGATTACTACGTTGTCAGCCTCGATCCGAGGTCCAGTAGTAGGAAAACCCTTACCTGATACTCGGTTATGCCCCTCGATCGAATCCACGCTCAACGGATCAACCTAAACGAAAACACAAAGGTTTTAGTTGATGACTCTAGTAGAAGTCGTTTTAAAAGGTCCGAAACGACACCCGTTGACTTACCCAAGAAAAGGAAAGCTATCTCCAAACAAGCCTGCCGCGGGACCCGAGAACTTAAGCGTCAACTCCTTACTACCTTTAAGGGATGAAAGATAGGACAAAGCTTATTCCAATGTTCAACTCGAATCGAATATGGTAACATTAGGGAATTCATCAAAAACAATCCTTACCGAAGACTCACCGTGACCCGAAGTGGAGGAAGGAAGGCTTAGATGGCTCGGCTCGGCTCGGCTCGGCTTGGCCTCGGCTCACGGCTCGGCTCACTCTCGGCTCGGCTCGGCTTGGCCTCGGCTCACAGCTTGGCTCAACTCGGCTCGGCTCGGCTTGGCCTCGGCTCAGCTCGGCTCAACTCGGCTCGGCTCGGCTCAACTCGGCTCGGCTCGGCTTGGCCTCGGCTCAGCTCGGCTCAACTCGGCTCGGCTCGGCTTGGCCTCGGCTCAGCTCGGCTCAACTCGGCTCGGCTCGGCTTGGCCTCGACTTAGCTCGGCTCAACTCGGCTCGGCTCGGCTTGGCCTCGACTCAGCTCGGCTCAACTCGACTCGGCTCGGCTTGTGGCTTGCGGCTCGGCGGCTCGGCTAGGTCTTCGGCTTGACTCGGCTCGCGGCTCGGCTCAGGTCAACTTACGGCTCGGCTCGGCTTGTGGTTCGCGGCTCGGCTGGATCTGCTGGTGACTCGCGGCTCGGCTGGACTTGTTTGTGGCTCGGGTCGAGTCAGCTTGGAACCGGGGCGACCACGAACATCGGCCTCCGGCGTTCGACGACGGAAAAGCTTCGCCTCAATGCGACGGAGAGCGACTGAGCGTCGGCGGAAGGTGGGGCGCACGTCGGTGGCTGGCGTCGTGAGTCCGAGAGGAGATCCGAAATAGAGGGAGGTCGCGGCGGATAGCTTCGACGACGTGGACAGAGACGGAGACGTGCGCGACGGAAGGAAAAGAAGAGAAACCGGGCGGCGGCGTGCACGGACAAGAGATGGCGAACGGCGGCGCTGACGGAAAGAAGAATGAGAGGGAGAGACGGCTGCGGCGTTTCGTGAAGGTGAGGGAGAAGAAAGCGAAATGAAAGGGGGGGTGTGTGTTCGCGCGCGCCCTTTTAGGGTTTTTAAAAAAAAATTATTATATATATCTACTTTTAATAATTATAAAATAATAATAATAATATAAAGTAACAATAATAATATATAATAATATTAATATTAAATAATAAAAATAAATTAACATTAGATAATAATAATGTTATTGTTTTAAAAAAATAATATTACTATAATATTAAATAATAATAACAATTATAATATTAATATTATAATAAATAAAATAAATAATAATAATAATAATATAATTAATATTATATTATTATTATATCAATTTACACCAACATTTTAGATTTCCGAAAAATTTACATAAAACGAGAAAATTTTACCTCGAATTTTCGGGGCGTTACATTCTTCCCTCCTTAGGGAACTTTCGTCCTCGAAAGTTTTATTCCTCGAACAGTTCGGGATAACGGGACCTCATGTCATCTTCACGCTCCCATGTAGCCTCTTCTACCCGGTGATTCCGCCATAAGACTTTAACCAGAGGGATTTCTTTATTCCTCAACGTTTTCACCTCTCTAGCAAGCACCTCAATGGGTTGTTCAACATAGCTCAAGTTTTCATCAATCTCCAGTGGCTCGTAATCCACTACATGGGATGGATCTGGCACGTACTTCCTCAACATAGAAACATGAAACACATCCTGAACTGTCGAGAGTGATGGGAGCAACGCCAAGCGATAAGCTACAGAGCCAATCCGCTCCAGAATCTCAAACGGCCCAACAAAACGGGGACTCAACTTTCCCCTCCTTTCAAATCGTAAGACACCTCTCATAGGTGCTACCTTTAAGAACACCTTGTCCCCTACCTCAAACTCAAGATCCTTCCGCCTCACATCTGCATAACTCTTCTGTCTACTCTGAGCGGTATGCATACGTGATCTAATCTTCTGTATCGCTTCGTTGGTAGACTGAACTAACTCAGGGCCCATCAATCTCTGCTCACCTACCTCACCCCAGCAAACCGGGGATCTACAACATTTGCCGTACAGGGCCTCAAATGGTGCCATGCCAATAGTAGCCTGATAACTGTTATTATAAGCAAATTCCATCAAATGTAAGTGGGAGTCCCAGCTACCTGGAAATTCCAATGTACACGCTCGCAACATATCCTCTAAAACTTGGTTCAGACGCTCAGTCTGACCGTCAGTCTGTGGATGGAAAGCTGTACTAAAGTCTAACCTCGTGCCCATAGCAGTCTGCAAACCCTTCCAGAATTTGGAAGTGAAACGGGCATCTCTATCAGAAACAATCGACACTGGCACTCCATGCAATCTCACTATCTCAGACATGTACAGCTGTGCCCACTTACTAGCAGTATAGGTGGATTTACCCGGAACGAAGTGCGCTGATTTGGTAAGTCTGTCCACCACAACCCAAATCATCGTAAAACCCCTCAGAGTTCTCGGCAGCCCTGTAATGAAATCCATGGACACGTTTTCCCACTTCCATTCCGGTATGCTCAAGGGTTGTAATAAGCCCGCTGGTTTCTGCCTTGGTGCCTTAACCTGCTGACACACCAAGCATCTACTAACAAATTCTGCTACTTCCCTCTTCATGTTACGCCACCAATAAACCCGCTTCAGGTCCTGATACATCTTCGTACTACCTGGGTGCATGGAAAATGGGGAACTGTGAGCCTCAGATAATAATTTTGTCTTAACCGCACTATCCGACGGCACACAGAGGTGTCTCTCGAACAAAAGTCCACCATCAGAGGATAATGAGAACTCAACCGCTTGCCCTGCCTCTGCTAGGCCACGTTTCTCAACCAGATAAGGATCGTTACTCTGAGCATCAATGATCCTTTGCCTCAAAGTCGGCTGTACCGTCAACTGGGCTAACTGCATAGTAACTGCCCCCACTGACACTGCAATCTCAGCCCGCTCGAGATCCCGATGCAATGGGGCCTGTCGGGTAATAAGTGCTGCCGAATGTGATACCTTTCTACTAAGAGCATCAGCTACCACATTTGCCTTGCCTGGATGATACAGTATCTCACAATCGTAATCCTTCACTAACTCAAGCCATCTTCGCTGTCTCATATTCAATTCTTTCTGAGTAAAGAAGTATTTCAAGCTCTTATGATCCGTGAATATCTGTATCTTTTCACCATATAGATAATGCCTCCATATTTTCAAAGCAAAAACCACTGCTGCCAACTCTAGATCATGTGTAGGGTAGTTCTGCTCATGACTCTTCAACTGACGGGACGCATAAGCGACCACCTTACCCTGCTGCATCAAAACACAACCCAAACCCTTCTTGGAAGCATCACTATAAATCACAAAACTGCCAGAACCATCAGGTACAGTAAGAACCGGTGCGGTAACTAGCTTCTGTTTAAGGTTCTGGAAACTGTCTTCACATGCCTTGCTCCAAACAAAAGGAGCTCCCTTCCTGGTCAACTGAGTGAGAGGAGTAGCTATACGAGAAAAGTTCTCCACAAACCGTCGATAATAACCTGCTAAACCCAGAAAGCTACGAACCTCACTGACTGTGGAAGGTCGGGTCCAACCGGTGACTGCCTCTATCTTAGCTGGATCCACAGAGACTACAGCCTTAGAAACCACGTGGCCCAGAAAAGACACCTGCTTCAGCCAAAACTCGCATTTCGAGAACTTTGCATACAACTTATTATCTCGAAGTGTTTGCAGAACTATACGTAAATGCTCCTCATGTTCGGCCTCCGTCTTGGAGTATATCAAGATATCGTCGATAAACACGATCACAAAAGTATCTAGGAACTCCCTAAACACTCTGTTCATCAAGTCCATAAACACTGCTGGAGCATTCGTCAAACCAAAAGACATCACAATAAACTCGTAGTGTCCATATCTAGAACGAAATGCTGTATTCGGTACATCCCCATCCTTAATCCTCAGCTGATGGTATCCCGACCGAAGATCAATCTTAGAGAACACTGTGGCTCCCTGTAACTGGTCAAATAGATCGTCGATCCTGGGCAAGGGATATCTGTTCTTTACGGTTACCTTGTTCAACTCCCTGTAGTCAATGCATAGACGCATCGATCCATCCTTCTTCTTAACAAATAAAACTGGCGCACCCCAAGGTGACACGCTCGGTCGAATGAATCCCTTATCAAGCAATTCCTGTAACTGTACCTTCAGTTCTTTCAGTTCTGCGGGGGCCATTCTGTAAGGGGCTCTGGATATAGGAACCGTGCCCGGCTCCAACTCTATGGCAAACTCAACCTCTCTTTGCGGAGGTAACCCCGGAAGTTCTTCAGGAAAGACATCCGGATAGTCCCTCACCACCGGTTCTGACGACAGGGATACATCGACCTCTCTAGTATCCACCACGCTCGCTAAGATACCCCAAGTACCCTGACTGAGCAGTTTACTGGCCCTGATGGCTGATATTACCTGAGGCAACGACTTTGACCCTCCTCCCTTAAATTTAAAACTGGCCATCGAGGGAGGGTTAAACGTTACCTCCTTACGGGAACAATCTATGCTGGCGTGGTTAGCGGCCAACCAATCCATACCCAGGATTACATCAAAGTCGAGCATATCCAGGACTAACAGCGTTACTTCAATCACATGGCCTGCTATCTCAATCTGGCATGCTTTCACCCTTTCCTTCGACAACATACACTCCCCGGAAGGAGTAGATACTGATAGAACATGGTGTAAGGGCTCTACCTCTAAGCGGGCATGCAACACAAAAGCGGAAGAGATAAAAGAATGTGATGATCCCGAATCAAACAAAACTAAGGCGTAATGCCCCAATACTGGAAGCGTACCTGTCACCACCGTACAAAATCACAAGTCAAATATTCTGACAAAAATACATAGCGGAAGCGATAAGAAAACCAGACGCGTCCATATGGCCTTCACGCGTCCTTCCTGCCTCTCGCCGGTCTGCCCCTCGCTGTGCCCTTACCTGAAAAGTTAAAGAAGAGAAAAGGGTGAGTATAAACATACCCAGTAAGGGACCCACTACTGGGCCCATTAGGGGACAACAGTTAACTTCCTATTCGGGGGTACCCTACATGACAGTCTAGTGGTTCCGTAGCACGCACATATCAGTCTAGTGCTCCCGAAGGATGCACACATCAGTCTAGTGCTCCCGAAGGATGCACACATCAGTCTAATGCTCCCGAAGGATGCACACATCAGTCTAGTGCTCCCGAAGGATGCACATATCAGTCTAGTGCTCCCGAAGGATGCACACATCAGTCTAGTGCTCCCGAAGGATGCACATATCAGTCTAGTGCTCCCGAAGGATGCACATATCCGTAAGGCACACTACCCCATAGATGAAGCTAACCGTTACCCCACAGTCCATACTAAACCGTCTACATCAGTCACACCCCAACGGCATTCATAATACAGTTCCGCCATAGGCTTTGTCAGTCAGATAGTATAGGTTTAAACAACTACACCCTCAGTTGCTATACGCATCACCAATTCGTACACCATTAGGGAAGACCCTAGACCCAATCAACTAACCAACCAAAACCAGACTCACTGTCCTTCCCCGTCCAAACTCCATGATCAATATCCAGACCAATGATTACTACATACTGAACCGTAACTTCAAGGTCCATCACATAAAATCCCAATCTACAATTAGCAGTCACAGTACCTTTACATCAGACAAAATATAATAACAGTGCTTAACAGTCAACACACATACAGTTATTTAGTACAGTCACTAACGTGTAATCCCCTGTGGGTTACTACGTTGTCAGCCTCGATCCGAGGTCCAGTAGTAGGAAAACCCTTACCTGATACTCGGTTATGCCCCTCGATCGAATCCACGCTCAACGGATCAACCTAAACGAAAACACAAAGGTTTTAGTTGATGACTCTAGTAGAAGTCGTTTTAAAAGGTTCGAAACGACACCCGTTGACTTACCCAAGGAAAGGAAAGCTATCTCCAAACAAGCCTGCCGCGGGACCCGAGAACTTAAGCGTCAACTCCTTACTACCTTTAAGGGATGAAAGATAGGACAAAGCTTATTCCAATGTTCAACTCGAATCGGATATGGTAACATTAGGGAATTCATCAAAAACAATCCTTACCGAAGACTCACCGTGACCCGAAGTGGAGGAAGGAAGGCTTAGATGGCTCGGCTCGGCTCGGCTTGGCCTCGGCTCACTCTCGGCTCGGCTCGGCTTGGCCTCGGCTCACAGCTTGGCTCAACTCGGCTCGGCTCGGCTTGGCCTCGGCTCAGCTCGGCTCGGCTCGGCTTGGAAAAGAAGAGAAACCGGGCGGCAGCGTGCACAGAGAAGAGATGGCAAACGGCGGCGCTGACGGAAAGGAGAGAGAGAGGGAGAGACGGCTGCGGCGTTTCGTGAAGGTGAGGGAGAAGAAAGCGAAATGAAAGGGGGGGTGTGTGTTCGCGCGCACCCTTTAAGGGTTTTTAAAAAAAAAATTTATTATATATATATATCTACTTTTAATAATTATAAAATAATAATAATAATATAAAGTAACAATAATAATATATAATAATATTAATATTAAATAATAAAAATAAATTAACATTAGATAATAATAATGTTATTGTTTTAAAAAAATAATATTACTATAATATTAAATAATAATAACAATTATAATATTAATATTATAATAAATAAAATAAATAATAATAATAATAATATAATTAATATTATATTATTATTATATCAATTTACACCAACATTTTAGATTTCCGAAAAATTTACATAAAACGAGAAAATTTTACCTCGAATTTTCGGGGCGTTACAAATAACTTCCCGGCATATGGTAACCTATCAGGGTGGAGTATGAAGGGGTATTAGGCATGTCCCATATGCATGAGTGATAGACCATCGTTTGGGATACGAGGTAGAATATCCTTCATGGGACATAGACCTATCTTTCAAAAAACCACGTGTGTCATAGAAGTAGGCTACATGATGGAAAGATAGAGCGTAGGGATCCTTCAGTTGTGATGAATGGGTATGAAATCTTAGAACAGCTAGATCAGTTGGAGTTTCTAGTTATGAGTAAACATCCTTCAATAAAGGATAAGAAAAGAAATAGAGCTCTTAATAGGACAAAAAGAAGTATTTTTTTTCAAACTTCTTTACTGGTCAAGACTACTGGTACGTCACAAACTTGATGTAATGCACATTAAGAAGAATATTTATGATAATTTGGTTGGTATGTTGTTGAATATCGAAAGAAAAACCAAAGATACCACGAATGCTCGGTTGGACCTACAATATCTGAAGATAAGAAAGGATTTACACCTTATATAAGTTGGTAACCGATTGGTCAAGCCACACGCGAGCTACACGTTGACTAGCAGTGAATGAGCTGAGTTTTGCAAGTTCCTGAAATTAGTTAAGTTTTTTGAAGGATTTGTTTTCAATATATCGCGATGTGTGCATGAAAGAGAGGAAAAAATATCAGGACTCAAAATGCACGATTGTCATGTTTTATTAAATTGACTGCTACCTATTGGTATTCGAGCATTCTTATCGAAAAATATGTACACTGCTATTATCGAACTATGTAATTTTTTTGTGACTTATGCGCCAAAACGATAAGAGTAAGTGATTTGGACAGATTGCAAGCAGACATCATAATCATACTTTGTAAGTTGGAAAGAATATTTTAACCTGCCTTCTTTAGCGTTATAGTACACCTAGCCGTTTACTTATCATATGAAACCAAGATTATTGGTCCGGTTTTTTACATTGGATGTATTCCATTGAAAGAAGTCTACGCACTTTAAAACAGTATGTTACAAACAACACACGTTCTGAGGGGTTCATTGCAGAAGTATATGTGATGAATAAATCGAAAGGGGTTCATTGCAGAAGCATATGTGATGAATGAATCGAACACCTTTTTTTCACGTTACCTAAGTGGTATGGAGACTCAATTCACAAGAGATGAGCAAAATGATGATACCGTGCTAGAGGACGAGGTAATTAATGAGTTTGAAATTTTCAAGCAGAAAGTATGATCCTTAAGATGCGTCAAGTCTTCGTACTATATCATAGGAAGAGAAATGCTTATTCCATGTACATTCTCAATAATGTAAACATCGGAGTATCGTAAGTAAGCATTCCTTATCTTCATATTTCTTAGGTATAGTTGTTTAATATTTGTTATATACGTTGTTACACGAATTAAACTTATAATCATCCCTGTTAGAAAACATTTGAGGTTAATATGTCGACAGGCTCAAAATGCTACTTATTTGTACAAAAGACATCAATTGGGATTCTATGAATGGTTTCAAGCATAGATATATAGCAAGTTTTCGTGTGACATGTATGCACTAACGTATTTAAGCACGTGAAAATCTATCTAACGATTTCTTCTCACTTGCAATAGGACCATCATTTGACGTTCATTGTTACAATGGATGCATCGGGGGTGGGCTTAGATTTCACACGTCATAACGTGATTTCCGACGCACTACATAAAACAGTGAAGTGATAGTAATTGGTAAAAGCGATGTAAGTGGAAGTGATATGTTTAATATCCATTGTGAAGAAATGTTTGGCTATTTAAGTTTCGGTGGTATGACACGGACGTTGACAAAAGTCAAAGAACACATGTTGAAATAGGATATAAATCTCTGAATACATCCTGTTTTTTGTTCACCGAGGAATCTGTAATTCTTGCAATGCAAGCACAACAAGTTTTTTACCTTGATGACCCAAAAAATGGTAGCAATTAGAAAGTTGTGCAAGTCATTCAGAATATGCGTATATGAGATATGCCAGAAGTAGACGATGTTGAGAATAAGCACCTGAATATACTAGAAATCGTTGTCAGCCATCGAGTGGATGAGCACATCGAGGATGACACCATGTGTAGGACTGATATTGATCCCAAAATCGTTAAAAGACCGGTTGTGCGTCATGTCACTGACGACATCATCGATGATATGGATGAACACTTGTCACATGCAAGTAGAACAAGCAACGACAACGAATAATAGTGACAAACCACGTACCCACATATTTATGTAGTTTATATATTTTGATTCTAATTAGGTGTTCGTATTTTCTTATTGAATGTTTGTTTTATATGTGTATAGGCCATATGGCGTCATTCTCGAGCGGTTTCAACGAGACCGATACCATGTTCCTTGAGTTTGTAGAGGCGCTAGATAACCCTACGGGAGGGTCGTCGTCGGTGGGTGACAATTCGAGTGAGTCTAATAATGGTATACATTTTAACTTAGAATTATTTGAACTTTGTTTCTGATATTATATGTTCTTATAATTTATTGAGAAGGTGTTTCTCAACCATCTGTGACTTCGACTTCTAGGAGACGTGTGCAGTCTTAACTATTAGAGTTGGAGTGCTATGTTGCATCCAATGGGTGGATTCTGATGAAGATTGCCCCTGGCGCGGAGAAGCTTATTTCCCCACACGCTATTCACTTCAGCCGGACAATAGGCATGTGTGCGCGAAAGACATTTTCCATCTGTTGCCTTAAGTGGATGGACTTAGGTAGAGAATACATCGAGGTCGTGAAGGCCGAACTTCAAGTAAGTCCACTAAACATTTCTATTTTCATTTGAAACATATTTAAGTTAACCAAGCTAATGTATTGTTTTTGTAATGTATAGCAGTTTTTTGTGCTTGATTTCAATAATCAAGCAATGGATAGGTTCGTTGAGCATCAAATGCTCAGCACCTTTAAAGAATTTTGGGACGACTGTCACAAGCACACTTCAAAATGTACAGGAACCTCGAGAAGACTCATGTCAACCCACCACACCTATTAACGGGACGTGATGAAGATTGACACTACCTCTGTGACCACTACATGAGTCGTGCATTCCAAGTGTGCAACTGAACCTTTTGTCATGGTTAATTATGATTTCAACTGTTAATATGTATAAGAAATAAACAATAGAATTTTTTTCATGTATGAGCAATCATAGACCGAACAAGGCTGCTAGATAGAAGCAACCTTACAATCATAGTAGTGGGTCGGAGTCGTTTCTACAACGACAACAGGAGCTCACTGAGCAAAGAAAGGAGTCAATCGACCATGTGGAGTTGTTTCGACAAACACACGTTCGAGACTGAACGTTTGTGTCGTAGGCAGCAGAGGATGTGCATGTAAGTTATCCAAGCAACATTTCTGCTCTTAGTTGTCCTCTTTAATATATAATATATTTTTTACTTACTAAGATAGTTTCTAAATTTGTTGCAGAATCAAATGTTAAATCTTCAGTTCCAACCTAGCCTAGAGGGTACTCAGACACTCTCTAGGGACGGGATATGTGAGATGGTGTTGGGTAGACTACTTGGCTACTTAAAAGGCTTTGGTTGAGGACCCAAACCCAAGGCTCACAGGACGGCCAGTGCAAGTAGTGCCATGACCTCATGTTCGCAGTCCACGGTAGAGCTCTAATTACAGGTTATGCTTGATAAAGCTATGATACGAATTGGAGAACAGACAAGAAATCACAATGCGTTATCTTCAGAAGTGGAATGGATGCGGAAGCTCATAGAAAACATGAGTCGGGCATAGCAAGGACCATCCACATGATCCCTAGCCTTTCGGTACGTATATATGTTTTCATTATTCTTAAGTTCTTGAAATGACAGTATCTAGTGATGATATGCATTATGTACTAAACTTAGCCACTTTCATATCATTGTAGGACTTAAGGTATAGAATGGCGTACGAGGCTCGTTAGGAGACGTATGACTTTCTTTGTGCTTTTTTTAACGAGAAATATTTTTTATTTCTATTATGAACTTTGTTACATTTTTTGAATTTCTTTGTATTATAAACATTTAATTTTGTTGAATTTCTATTTGTATCTTGTAATTTACTAATTTACTAATTTATTTTGAATTTTCTTTAATTGAATCGAAAACAAATGCGAATATTTCAGAAAAATTGATCTTACAGGAACTAAATCTTACAGGAAAATATTTCATAAAAAATTAAAAAATTACATATTTAAAATTTTTCCCGACGCCTTGCTGCAACGTCAGGTTAGGGATGGTTATTGTCAATGCATGGATGACATCAGATATACAAACGTCGGGAATAATTATTTTCAACGCATAGCTGACGTTAGAACTGTGGACGTGAGGGATGCCTTGTCGTCGATGCATGGTAGATGTTGGTAACGATAACATCGGGAGAAGTGTATTCCCGACGCCTTGTTGGTGACGCGTCAAAAATCTCTCTCTCGACGCGTTTCTTTCGACGATCTTCTCGACATCGCATACTGTGTTGGAAATGTAGTTTCCGACGTTATTAACACTTACGCCGACGTATTTATGCATCGAAAGTCGTCCCACTTCTTGTAGTGATAACTACACTCGGTCTAGTAATGTAAAGCCTCATAATATTATTATACCAATTGATGTATTCTTGAGTCACGTCTCTATCAAATTGCTGATGAAGCTCCTATCGCAATGAATCTTCTATGAGATTGCCATCGCACTACCAAATGTGCAACTTTGTTTGACCAATCCATATTTCTCAAGTCAATGTTTGTGTAAGAGTGGCTCAATATTGCATTTTGATGTGATGTCTTATTTAAAATTGAACTGTCTAATCACTCTATTAGAATAATGTCACTCCTCAATATGAAAACATATGAGAGGACTGATGATTCCTCATATGTCTTGACCGTTCTTACAAAAATTGGGCAAATTGTCCATTATATTTCTTCAAGACTCCCAAATAATCTGAAACATCATATATTATATTATAAATAAATAAATAAATACTAACATATAAAGAAATCAAGTTTCAGTATTTACCTACCTAGTCACGCTGAAGAAGGTTAAACATGTACCTATATTAATTAACTACATGAGTAGCTAATTTGGTTACACAAAATTGGTCTCTCCATCTATTTTATTAAACTAATATTTTAATTTTGAATTAATTATATCTTCCAGTTAGTATTAAAACTATTGTCGATCTAAATCAAATTAAAATAACATACCATGAACTGTATGACTATCCAAGTTAATGATTGTTGACATGTTGAAGCTGTGGAACCATTGTGAGCAAGTGTTTCTAAGACTATATTTGAAGAAGTATCAACAGGCCTGCAATTTCACGAACATTTCACTTCAATACTTTGTATAATTACCTATACAACCATGTTAAATACGCTCCACCCGAAGAGTACTTAAAATAATATACAATAGTTAAGTAAAATTAATCCTACAATTCTAGGCTTATGTTTTGTCCTAAGTAGTTAAATAAAAAGAATGTATAAAATAAATCCTAAATAATTAAATAATATTTTAATAAAAGATTCAAATATCTTGAATTTTAAAAATACACATACGTGCATTGCATGTGGTTACCTTGCTAGTTAAATGAAAAGAAACTTACATATTGTGTTGGAGTTTTTGTCTAAAAGATTTTATGGAATATCTTTAACTAAATATCTTTGATTAATGAATTAATTAAAAGATGAGATATTTAAGAGATAAAAGATTCCCCACTATTCTAGGAATCTTGTTGAGAAAAGAAGATTTATACATATAATATATATGTGTATAAATAGGACGTTACGTTGTTGTTATGCATGCGACGAAAATCAGAAAAACACAAGTTGAAGAAGATCGTTCACATCAGGGTCGACCGCTAAAGCTACTAAGTTCCAAAGATACGATGATCTTATGTCTATGAGGTCGTCGTGTTGATCGTAGTAACAATAATTGATGAATAACAGAAGAAACAAGTGATTGGTATGATCACGGAGATCTTTAAATGGATCTAAAGACGTTGCCAAAGATATTCACTCATGTGTTTAGGGGAGCCTGAAGCTAGACATCGTGAGGATAAGTAATTCAGGGGGAGCCTGGAGTCTGATGTTAAGACGCATGTTATTAAGTTATATTATTGAACAGAGTATCATTTGCTGTATCGATGTATATTGACTCAAGTGAATATTAATAAAGATTACTCATCAGGGTTGTACGCAGCTCTCCAGACGTAAGCAATATTAGTCGAACTGGGTTAACAAAGTTTCATGTGTTATTCTCTTCTGTTGTCCCTCTAGCTATTACAACTGTTATTAGTTTTAGTATTAACTAAAGACTTAATTGATTATCTCACTGTTTTTTCATATTGAAAAGCAATTATACTTTTTCCTCAAATTGATGATGATCCTTTCTTTTTTTAGATTAATCCAAACACAGCAAAATTACAATATATATATATATATATATATATATATATATATATATATATATATATATATATATATTATGAGAAATTTAATATAAATTATTAAAAACACAAAAATTATATAATACAATAAGAAATTTGTTGTAAATTTTGTTACGTACAATTTACCTTTATTTTCGTGTGACAATTTGCTTCGTTTTTTATGTCCCGATTAATAACAAAATCTAAGAGTAAAGTAAAATAGTATTAGATAAAGAAAGAAATTTGGATTACCACAATTTGATAAATAGTTAGGGTGGTACGATATTATTGTCTAATATTTTTCTAAAAATACAATATTTGTATAAAACAAGAGTAGATAAAATATAAAATTGAAAAATTGAAATTCAATAAAATTAATACTAACCCCTCAGTTGAATGTAGGTTAAGTATTGTGTGAAAGTAGTAGGGGAAAAAAGTTGGGTAGGTTAAGTTTTAGTGAAGAGAGAGGATTTAAAAATGAGAAGGACAAGTCTAAGACCCGTCCTTCTATATGACCTATCAAATTAATCATCTCCCATCGGCTACGATGGTGAGCATCATCTTCAAGACGTTTTTTTCTTTAAAAAAAAAGAAAAGAAAAGTAATCAGATTTTCATGTTTTATTCTTCAAAATATGACAAATTGATAAAATATTTTGTGGACTACGATATTTGTCTTCAAATACCATATTTTTATAAAACCTCCAATATACAGAAGGCCCCTTTATTTTAGGTCTTTTCCATTATATTTATTTTATGTTTAATATTATTATTTGTCTGGGTTGTTTATTAGGATCCACATTTAATGTTAGGATCCTTACGTATATATACCCTCTAATTTACTCACGTAGTCAACATACTACATTATTTCTTTTGTATTATAGAATTTCATTTTTTAAAAAAAAAAAATTCATACAAAAATGAGACTCTTATACCTTGAGGGGTGAACAATTAAAATACAATGTAATTAAGTAAAAAGATTAATATCAGATTTTTATTACTATTAACTTTAATTAATCGTTAAATATAAATATATCATTTAGACTTAATAAATTTTAATTAATATTATTGAATGAAATATTTCGACCAATTAAATTCTACCAGCTTGTTTCAATGAAAATCAAGTCTCAATTTAAGTTTATAGTAGAAATTTGGGTAGAAAAGGTCGTTCGGCTCCAATCCAAGCCCATTAGGCAACTCAGCCCAAACCCATCTAAATTGTAACAACTAAAATTATTTCTCAATTAATTGTCTTAATTTACTTAAGATTGAGTTAGTATTAGGTGTTAATTTGATGGAATTGGAAGTTTAAATTGATTAGGTGGAATTGAAAGTAATTAAGTATACATATATATGGATAATATTTAATTGTGAATTTGAAATTTTGGTGGAACATCTGGTTAATTATGCAGTTTTGTATCTATAATTAAAGGTGGAAAAGTAATGGTTAGTTATAGGTTAGAAATATAATTTTCATTAAAAAAAAAAAAGTGAATTCACGAGAGAGAGTTGGTTAATGTTGATTGAATGGAAAAGTGGTTGGAATTAACTACGAGAGAGAATGAGATTTGAAAAATAAGGAAAATTGTCAAAAATAGAATTTTTGACGAAATAAATAAATACATATGTTTTAGGGAAATTTTCATGAATCTAAGAAAGCACCAAACTATTTACGGTCGTGTACCAAAAGAAAAACGATCTGCCTACTCAAATCTAAACGATCATTTAACCAATTTTAAACGTAACCAAATTAAACGATAGAATTAAAAAAATAATTGCCAAATTAAATGACCAAATCTAAACGATCGTGTACCAAATATATTACCCGCGCGTTGTTGACGGGGCATTTTTGGTATTTCACACGTTGGGTCTATAGGTTTTTTCCATTCTTAGAATTGTTATATCCAGTATAAATATTTTATCGCTTTGTTCTATTTGTAAAAATACCCCTATGTTTTATTTAGAGATCTTTTAAAAAATATAACAAAGTGACAAAATATTTATACTATATAGAACAATTTTGAAAACCAAAAAATCCCACATACTCATAATGGAAAATACCAAAAAAGCCCCATGATTAATTAGCACTTATCGCGCGTGATATATTTGGTAAACAATTTTTTAGATTTGGCTATTCTTTCCTACGCGATCGTTTAGATTGGATCATTTAGATTTGAGGTTTTTAAGATTCTTTAGTACATGGTCATTTAAATTTAATCGTTTAAATTTGGGTATTAAAATCTAAACGATTTTTTTAAAGATTTTTTACTACACGATTGTTTAGATTTTGTAGACGATGGTTTAAATTTGGCTACCCAAATCTAAATAATTTTTTTTTAAAAAAAAGAATTTATACACAATCGTTTATATTTGGTTTAGATTTAGTTTAGATTTGATCGTTTAAATTTCAGTAGCCAAATCTCTACGATTTTTTTCAAGATTTTTTGGTACAAGATCGTTTATATTTGGTACACGATCGGTTAAATTTAATTGTTTAAATTTGGTAGCTAAATCTCAACAACTTTTTTTTTTCAAGATTTTTTGGTACACGATCGTTTAGATTTAATCATTTAAATTTGGCTACTCAAACCTAAACAAGTTTTTTGAAGATTTTTTCTACACGATCGTTTAGATTTGACTATCTAATATTCCAACGATTTTTTCACGATCTTTTATATTTGGCACACGATCTTGAAAAAAATTTAAAAAATAGATCTTTTATATTTGGTACATGATATTTAACCAATAATAGTTTGACAAAAAAAACTAAAAGAAAAATTGCAAAAGAAGAGAAAAAGATGATAGAAAAAATGAGAAAAAGAGAAAAAAAGATTGTAGGAGAGGAAGAGAAGACAGACGATGAAAAGGAAGAGCAAACCTGTAATATTTTAAAAAGAATAGTCAGTTATACGATTGTAGGAGAGGGCTTTTTCATTTTCTTATACGAGCCATAAATATTTTGCATGTTTGTTATATTTATGAAAATTAAACTTTTATTTAAAGTAAATGGATTAAATAGTAATAAACTATTATTAATATTTATTTTTTATTTTTTATAAATGACCTAGAAAGAGAAAAAAGAAAAAGAAAAGGGTTTAGCATCTCTTCTTCTTGGAACATTGACAAAACTAGCACCATTTTGGTTTTATATTTCAAAAGTTGCACAAGTTTAGAAAACTTGTAAGTTTATTTTTCTCGGTTAATCTCGAGCGAGATCGATCCCGAGATTCTTTGAAATTTTTAAAAACTCTTTCAAGAAAATTTCTCGGTCCCTCTCGACCTAGTGCATCACCGAGGTTGTGCATTTTTTTTATTAAAAATTTGAAAATAAAGGGATATAGCAAATCATCAAAATACTCCTAGAATACCAACTGTTTGATATTCTCACCTTAAACCCTAAACACTTTTCTCATTTCGCTTGAGCACTAAGCGAGAACACGCCCAGAATATTTGAAATTTGCTTGATTCTTGCTTTCCCAAATTTGAAGAAGCCATCCTCGAACTAGAATCGATCAAAGTGAATTACTTCAAATGATTCCATAGTAATTTAGTTTTTAGTTTTTAGTTTTTTAGTTTGAAATCAGAGGTGGATGAGAAACTCTGAAGTTTTGGTGTTCTGATGTAGTTATTGTTGAGTTAAGCTTGGTGATGTTATTGTTTTTTCTAATCTCCTTCAATAAATCTCGACGATTTCATGAATCTAGATCCGTGCAGATGATGAATCTCAGCCAAGATCTATGAGTTTCACATGCATTCTGTTGGGTAATCACGGAGATGATTTCATCGAGATTGGACCAAGATTATGAAGGAATGGAATTCCTAAAGCGAAAGCTTATGAACGCCCGTGCGAGTGAAATTCAATTTATGAAACCAATAAATTCAAAGAAAAATAATAAACATGCTTTTCATGGAAAAGGTGAAAATAAACTGACCTTTGTAGAACCAATTCTTCTTCCAAGCTTGGCACCACAAAATCTTCCTCGTTATTCTCCAAGTAAAGAATCACAGAGAGTTGTGGGCTTCTATAATTTTGGTGAGGGAAGAAGCTTTTGAGAGAATTTTCTTTTGTTGGGATACAGAGAGATCGTAAGATTGTTTTTGTGCTATTAAAAAAGAAACCTTTCTTTTTATTTTCTTTTAAAAAAAATCTCAACAATGGAGGGGGAAGTTATCAAATAACTTCCCCATCCTTCCCACGTTCTATTCTATTTAAATATATATATATATATATATATATATATATATATATATATATATATATATTAATTAAATTAAATTAAATCAATATAAATTTAATTAATATATATTATATCTCATATAATATAAAATTAATATAAATTTAATTACAAATATATTATATCTCATATAATATAAACTTTATATTATATCATATATAATATAACCAATGATTTAGATCTCTCATATAATCTATAGTTCTAATATGAATCGAATTCAATTTTAACCTATAGTTTATTTATGAATCTCATTCATATTATTATTATTATTTAAATCATATTCAAATATTAACTTCTCTCATAAAAAACTTTACATTATAATGTATCAAATACATTATATTAATTGTATCATATACAATTTATTCCCTTTAATCAATTTGAAAAATTCAAATTAAACAAAAATAAATTTGATTCTCATTTATCCTTATTGAGCTAACAAGGGGACCTTATGGACCTACAGATTGAAGCTCTAATGAAATGAGATTAATTAATTAAACTCTTTAATTAAATTTAATCTCTATTCATTAACTATTAGTCATTCCACTAAAGACTAATAGTTGCACTCTTCTAACTGTAGATATATTTTTGTGTCCATTAGATATAACCAATCAACAGTGCAATGACCCTTCACAAATTGCTCGTAAGTACAGCTAGGCCAAAAATTACCGTTTTGCCCCTGTAGTTACATCTAACTCCTTAAGTACCATTGATTCCTCTAATGAACAATAATTATAGTCCTACTATAACTGAACTCCTCTCAGGCCAAGAGAGGGTGTGGCGCCACATTGTTCAAGCCCTGAAATCAACCCTTAAGAGAGCAAATTCTCTACTTACTCTATCTATAGAGAAGGAGTGAATTCCTTCTTGTGTAGCTGCGTTCCCAGCTCCCCAATCAGACGAATCCCCAAAATGGTAGGCATATTGAGTCGGCTACATAGGCCACTCTCACCCATACAAATCAAAGGATCGTCTACATAGGCAGGAGTTCACAACTCACTCAAGATTCAGGTCAAGTCACCTATAGTCATCCTGGTGAAATGTAGTCTCAACTAATAACGGTGTTAATAAGAGAGACTATTCATTTCATGGTCCGGTCTTATACAAACTCTTTGTATAGAATACCCCCGCTCTAATGTCTCGACATAAATGATTAGGATCAAATCATTTGTAGCACTTTAGAACAATTGTAACAACTACAAAGCAGACCGTATTCGTAGTGTCACCAGGATAAGGTATCCAGCCTTATCCATTTACTACAGACCATTTAGGTTATCACTTAAACATGATCCACTTGTATGTCTCTACATACATGTTTAGGTTACAGAAGATAACCTTGGATGTTAGTTTATTGGTTTTGTGAGTTAATGCAACTAAATATCAAATAAAATAAAACACTTTATTTTATTAGATAAATAAAAAGTTTGTATTATATATACAATTACAAACTACAAGACCACGAGATTTAGGGCATCAACCCCAACAGATTACCACATAGAATGCATGCAAAACCCTAATCTCGTGGCATCCCGGTGTAATGTTGTTCAAGTTCAATTGCTTATTCATGTTTTCTCGATCGAGAACGTCCCAAGATTCATCATAAAATACTAAGGACTTTTTCTAAGATTCATCCCGATGTGTGTTTTCTTTTTCTTGCAAATGCCTCTTGTCACAATGATCAATTCTAAGGACTTTTTCTTGGCCAACCTCACATGTTATTCGCACTTAGCAAAGATAGTGTCGAACATAAAAAACAAGCTTACACCCAAGCTAGTGTACATGTTCAGGAAAAGAATATTTGGTTATTTCTTAGATGTGAAGTTGGTTTTCAATAGACCCCTTTGCCACTTCATCCTCTTGAGAGAGGTTGAAGACGAATGGGACAACATTAGCTCATTTAAAATACTTGATCAAAAGGTCTCCTTTGGGCGAAAGGACTTTGATACAATCACAGGATTGAGGGCTAGGCCAAGACGTCCCATCCAGTTGGACGATGATAAAGCCTTAAGGTTAAGACACTTATACCTTGGTGATCAATCTAACATGAATGGATTGGAGTTGGACAAAGATTATCCGACCCTAAATTTTGAGAGTGACAAGGATGCCATAAAGATGTTGCTCTACTACTTAATTGAATTGGCCATGAATGGGACGGAGAGAAGGTAGCACATGAATTGGACCATATTGAGCCTCATCGATGACCTTAAAGACTTTGCGAGCTCCGATTGGGGTGAGCTAATATGGACCAAAATCTTATTTAGCTTGAAAGGGGCACTGAAAGGGAGGTAGCCATGCATAGAAGAAGCCCTCAAACAAGAAGATCCTGGAGTCCTATAGTTTATAGGCTTCCTGTTTGCCTTCGAGTTAGTAACCCAATCTTGCTTATTATGTTTAATTTAGTTATATGTCTTGCGATTGTTATTTAGTTATATTATCGTCGATAAGTGGGTGGGTAGCCAATAACACATTATGTGATGGAGTTGCACTTACTTATCTAGGTTGAAAGTGGTTGAGTCACAATTCTTCTAGTCCCAAATGGTAAATCCGTAAAGGCTATAGGACCCAAGGAACTTTTTATTTGCTGGTTTCTTCTTATGCAAGGTCACATTTCCATGAAGCACCCCTTTCAAACTAGCAAAAGTCTTGGTCTATACCAACTCACCCCAATTGTAGCTGATCATGTCCTCCTAATTTTCAATCAGGCTTAACAATGTAAAATCCATGTGTTGCCTCCTCTTCCGACCAATCATCGCAAACTTGATGAAATTGAATACTGAGATCTTCACTGCTTCCTTATCGTTTTCAAATTGAAGGTTTGGGTAATCCTTCACAAACCTAAACTCGTTCATGCTTGTTGTATCCTCTAAATATAGCTTTCTTAACTGAAGGGCCTTGTAATGTTCAAACTGGACCTCACATCTGGACCTATACTTTAACCCTATTATTATGTCAAAATCCTTCAGCCTAAAAGAGACCTTCTCACCCAATAACTTAAAACTAATTGTGATCTCCCGTCCTCCTCAACCTCTCTCAACAAAATGTAATGGCAAAGAGGTCCTTTGAACACCTATTTTACATCTAAGAAGTGTCCACAAACAATTTTCCTAAGCATGTGAAGTTGCCTGAGTGCTAACTTATTTTTCTTTTATAGTTGACATGATCTTCAATAGATGTGAACAACAGGTCAAGTTTGCAAGGAAGAAGTCCCTGGAATTGATTTTGATCACAAGAAGCATCTGCAAAATAGAAGTGAACAAAATAAATATTCTATGTTAAAACTTAGGTTAATCAGAGCAATCTCGATCAGGAGCTACGTGAGACTAATTGAACTTGGGTAACATTGTTCGAGATGCCACAAGATAGGGGTTTCACATGCATTCCGTAAGGTAATTAAGCTCGATCCCATCTCGGGTGAAATCGACCATAAGATTGCCCCATAAACTACATGTGAAACGCATCATATCTTGGGCCTCCTTCAATGAATCTCGGGGCATTTTCATAGATCTCAGTTGAGATTCTTTGTCTGCACAGCCCCAGATTGATAAAGTGACCAAGATTAATTGAAGGAGACCACATACATTAACTGAAACCAATGTTATACATCTAAAAAACTACATCAGACAATCAAGTACATAGTTTCCCATCTGCCTCATATTTCAAACTAAAAACTTAAAACGTAAACTATAAAATCGTTAAAAGTGCTTCACCTTGAGATATTTAAGAAGCTGACAGATGAGTTCAAAAAGTTCGGCATACGAAAAACCACTAAAATTCGTTTCAATTGTAGAAGCGAAATTGTCCACTTTCCAGTCGAGATGAGCTACATGCTTGGAGTTTATTGTTTTCGAAAAATATAAAGCATTTGAAATACCAAGGGTATTTTGCTCATTTAATATATTCTTTTATTTTCAAATTTTTAATAAAAGAATGCACTCGATCTTGAAGGACAGAAAAATTTTCTTTACATAGTTTTTTAAAATTTTGGAAGAATCTCGGGGATGATCGCGACCGAGATTGATCGAGAAAAACAAATTTATGAGTTTTCTAAATTTGTGCTACTTTGAAATATAAAACCAAAAAGGTGTTATTTCTCAATATTTCCCCTTCTTCTTTCTTATCTCTAAGACGTTCCGCCCAGTCGCCTACTGCTTGAATGGGATTATTTAAAATCGTGTTTCGGACTTAGCTGGGTGTAAACTCATTACTTTTCTCTTCATAATGTGTCATTGATTCTAGATCATTGCATCAAAATGCTATTTTTGAATTTCTTTATTACATACTTCTAAGCCCTTGTCGTGTGCAAGTTTTCTTATTGTTTATCCAAGTATAAGGAAAACAATAGGTTTATCTGGGTGATCCAGAGTCAAATACAGGAAATTAATGTCAAAGCGTAGTTCTAAGGTTCACTAGATGTTTAGGCAGTATAAAAAAAATAGCTATACGGTGTAATGAGTATAAGTTCAAACTATATCTACTTATCTACACTAGAGAATCTGTAAAGGGGATTAAAATGGATGCAGGATGGAATAATAAACTAACTTGCATAAGAGAAGGGATGAAGGAAATCTATGCATTACCAGACGATTAAGCAATAGACGAGCCTTGATGCGATATAACTTAGGCATGACAAAAAGAATGAAAAAAAATATGAGGTTTACTTTGGATAAATGACAAATTTATTTTTAAATTGATAAAATAGCAAAATAGAAAAATTTGAAAAAAAAATTGGGGGAGCAATGCCTTAAATGCCCCTACCTAAATGACAAATTTATTCATAAGTACAATTGTTCAATAAACCCCAAATACCTTATAGTTAAATAAAACTCTCCACCCACAATTAAAACTTACGAAAATTCTAATTTCCCCCCAAAACTAAAAAATAACACATCAAAGCTCCACCTAAGCTCTACAACTGTTTCATAACTCCTTCAATATGTGCAGGCATTCCACCGTTTCACATTCCCACTTATTTCACGTTTTCTAACCCTAGGAGATTTTGAAAGGTCTTCACACAATTTTGAACCCTAATCTTTTGTTCAGCATTCGTGTCTTGCTACACAATCATATCTTCCATTCAGCATTCGTATCTTGATGCACAATCGTATCTTCCATTCAATATTTCGTTCCCCATTCAGCATTGCTTCCACTGAAAAGGATTGTTGGATAATGATCTTAGGAACTGAGTAGGGAATAGAGTTGATTTTGGTAAGCAACTGAAAATTAATTCAAATGTCTTAAAATAATTGACTGAAAACTATTATCCTAAATTATTATTAAATTAGCAAGATTTTAGGGAAATGATAAGAAATTTAAATTCAAGTTGATTTTGGGAAACGATTGAAAATAAATTCAAAACGTATGAAAAGAATAAACTGAAAATTGTTATCCTAAATTATTGTTAAATCAGCACGATTTAGGGGCATGAAGAGACTGTAAATTCAAATTATTATATTTAGAATCATTTTAGGGATAATGTGTAAATTTTGAATTTAAAATAACGATTTTAGGGATGATATAAATAAAATATAAACTCCAATTGTTAATAAATCTCAAATATGTATCATATATTATTTATGTCTATTTTTTTGATAAATAGTTTAAGATATAAAAAATACGAAATAGTTGAATTTATCTTTGCCATTATTTTAGGGATATGATGTAAAATTTGAATTCAAATTCAAATTGTTATTAAAAATATGTATTATGTATTATTTAATAAAGTTTTGATAAATACTATAAAATATAAAGAATCCAAATGTATTGAATTTATATTTGCCATTATTTTGGGCGTATTATCTAAAAATTGAATTCAAACTGGTATTAAATATATGTATTATGAATTATAGAAATATAAAGAATTGTTAAGTACTTGATTTAAATCCTAATAATTTGTAAACCTAGTTGAAACTAGAGTCATATTTTTAAGGGATGTTGGTACAATCTTTTCCAACAAAAAATATCATGTTTAGTTAAGATTTACAATAAATAAATGTTATTACAAATATACTGTATTCATTATCTGATTTTTTGACTTATACAAATACATTGTATTTGTATGAAAAGAATTGTTCTTTATAAAGGGGTATAATCGGGCAAAAAAGGTAAAAGAAAAAAGTATCCAATAGGCGATTTTACTATAAATTAAATTATTTTCAGGATTTTCTATTCTTCAGTTTGCTATTCATTATTTTACTATTTATACAGTTACCTCTTCCCTTTTAAGGCCCCTTAATCCTTCTCACTTCCCCTCCCACTCTTTCACTTAATTATTCTCACTCCCCAGCTGCTATAAAAATTGTCTTTTAGAAGAAAGGTTGGGCATATTGATCCACTTTCTTTATTCAATAAGGAAACCGAAGAAAGAGCCTGAATAGGAAATGAATCCAGCATTGACAAACATGAGTGCTTAAAATTATTTGATTCGAAGAAATTCAATTCAGTTGTGTATGTTTCAGAAGTATAGCGAACTTAAATTTTGATCAGTTGAAGAAGGAGACTACAAGTGGGCTTAAAGCCTGTGGAAAAAATTTCATATGGGTTGTGAGAAAAGTGAAAGGAGAAAAAGAAAACGGAGAGGATGAGGATTGGTTACCAAAAAGGGTTGAACAAATGGTAGAAGAAAAGGGGATGAGTATAAAAGGATAGGCACCACAAGTTTTGATATTGGCACATCCGCAGTGGGTGGATTTGTGACACACTTTTTAGGTGGAATTCCACATTGGAAGGAGTGACTGTCGGAGTTCCTATGGTGATGTGGCCAATATCGGGGGAGCAATTTTACAATAAGAAACTTGTGACGGTAGTGTTGAAAAATGGAGTTGGTGTTGGAATTCATAAGTGGGTGAGAATTATAGGGGTTTTCAAGTAAATGGAAGTTGTGGAGAAGGCAATAAATAGAGTTATGGAGAGAGAAGAAGTAGAGGAGATGGAAAACAGAGCTAAAGAATAGTTTTAGAAGCTTGTTTTGTTTTTAAAATTTGGCTATAGATTCAATTGCTTTCTTAGAAAAGATGAAAATTATTGGAAAGAAATCGTTTGAAAACATGGACAAATTTTGAGAAATCAAATGGTTATCAAATTGATCTCTATCCAAGCTACTGATTTGATTATTGTAATTCTTCAGTGACAATTCTGTTTTCTATTGCTGTGAAATAATTAGAACTAGAATAAATCAAATTGCAGAACTTAGTATTAAGAGTAACGATTGATATAACTTTTCAAGTTTTATTAGCTTCAAAATGCTACTTTGCTATTATTCCACATGATTTAATTGGTATGTGTTTAGGGAGACATAATTTGGTTACAATTAAGAATGCCTTTATTTATTATTCTTATTGGTTTTTTTTCTAAGTTGTCATCTCTGAGATGGGATTCAAAGAGGGATGAGAACAGAGAGATGAAAACATAGAAAGAATACGAGAAAACAACATGAATAAGAAATAATAAGTCGAGCAGGGTTTTTTTATTTTGTAGGTGGTTGTATGGCAAAAACATAGATTAAATGTAATTTATTAAATGAATATCAAAGTAAACGAGATTTAATGAAACAAAATTAAGAAAAAAATGTGCATTTTCAGTGCAACGACCCAATTGTTAATACTAAACTGAGGTCATTACTATTAAAATAAAAATAAACAACTTTCTTAACCAAAATGAAAAATAACACTAACTTTAACGGAAAACCTTAAATGTTCATTATAATTATAAATAAATCAAAGTATGTAGAAATAAATTTCTAAAAATAAAATTCTACCTCGGGCCCTATCTAGTTTTAAAAGAGAAATAGTTAAAGAATACAAAAACGTTGAAATCAAAATGATAACATAAAGACGAAAGCAAAATGTTTTCCTATGGCAAGTCGCGATCACTTCTTGTCATTCATCAGCTTTCCTCTACCTCTACCTTTGCCTGAAAATTTAAACATAGAAAGAGTGAGTATAAACATATACTCAGTAAGAAACCTATAACTAGTTCTACTAAGTGTCTGTTAACTTCTCGTTAGAGTCCTATAATGAAGTATCCCTAAACTAGCACGTTCCCAAACACACACAATCTAATGATCCCGTAGGAATATCTCTAGTCTTTGGTGAACCCAAAGGAACACCTAGGACAAAATTAGTCTTCGGTGAACTTGAAGGAACACCTAAGACAATCTGGTCTTCAGTGAACCCGAAGGAACACTTAAGACAATCGGACTGTAAGTGACCCTATCAGACCACTCATATACGTAACACCTCATGAGACTGGTGATCCCGTCGGACCACACAATTATCAAAAGGTGATGATCCCAAGGGACACCCATATGGGTACGATCCTAAAAGATAAAGTTAACATGACACCAATTCCATAGCATGTAGTACATCATAACATCATAAAATATGACATGAATATTAATCATAACGCTCTCAATCAGACTGTAAATATTAATCTCATGAGTGAGAGCGTTTCATGTATCATTAATATAAATCAGTCATCCTCATCAACATAACTATCAGTCATCAACATACGTCATCAATACATTATGTATTTTAGCTATATCAATGCATAATAGAAAAATCACATGCAAACTTCTAACTTCAGCACAAGGGACTAGTAGGAGAATCTCTTACCTTGAGATTAGCAAACAAATAAATATGCCTAACAACAATATTCAAGCTTCCTAAGAATAAATCCTAAACAGTAAGGGATAAATAACTAAGTTCAATAACTTAACAGTTACTTAATGATCGAAAAATCTATTCACTACAAGAAATTTGGCCTTTAATGTCGGTTTAAAACCGACATTAAATGCCTTTAATGTCACTTGGCGACCGACATCTTTGCGAGCATTATTAAAGGGCTTTAACGTTGGTTGGGCTTCAATGTCGGTTTATAACCGACATTAAAGATGTCTTTAATATCGGTTATAAACCGACATTCAAGGCCTTCAATGTCGGTTATAAACCGACATCTTTGAAGGTGTTATTGAAGGCCTTTAATGTCGGTTCATCTTTAGTGTCGGTGGATAACCGACATTAAATATGTCTTTAATGTCACTTATGATACATCTTTAATGTCGTTTTTCCACCGACATTAAAGATGTCTTTAATTTTTTTTTAACCGACATTAAAGTTGTCAACTTTAATGTCGTTTTTTCAAATTTATTTTTATTAAATCCTTGCATTATTGTCCATTTTGTATGACACCAAATAGTTAAAAATGAAATCTTTTACTTGTACATATACAAAATGAAATCTTAATAATGTATACATTTATATACAACTTGAATCCAAACACAGAAATTATGAAGCTTAATTATTACACTGATCATCCTTTGGAAAGAAAGAAAGAAAGAAAGAAAGAAAGAAAGAAAAAGAATATATTGAGAGAGCAATAACTAAAACTGCAACTAATAGCAAACTAGAACGCTTCACAAATGACCAACTTCAAGATCTTGTCACAAAGATGAGGGTCTGGCTAATTGTACTCACTTGCAACCATTTCTCCTATTGCAGTCATTTGTTTAGTGATAACTCCCTGTAAAAGACATCAAGATGGTAGAATTGATAAGTAATAATGTTATGACCTAGTTGCTAGTAGAAATATCAAAATGACTAACTTTATGAACTTTGTTACTAGTTTCGTGTTTGGTGACATTTATAAAAATTAAGGTTATTCAATTAATGAATATAGTTAAGTTAAATTTGAGGGAGTTTTGTTGTTTGTTGTTAAGTGGAGTAACAATCTCAATCATTGAATTCAAACTTTGGACCATTTTTTATTTCCTTACTCTTCATTCACAAAACATCCTTCTCTGCTAAAAAAATATGAAATCTGATTGAATATATAAACATGCTGAATGCAAATAGATTTATTACCTCTAACATGAACTTTTCAAGAACTAACAAGATATTTTAGTATCTAATAAAGTGTAACATTGTCCTGTAAGAAGTATATTTCATTTCATCCATTTGATTTGGCATGATGTTGACATGGTTGTGATTTAAATACATCAAGCTACTATTTTATATTTAAATTACAACCACTAGAAAACGAAAAACAAATCGTGGGATGGGGCAGAGTTGGGGAGAAATAGCTACTAACTGTATGGAGAAAAACATTTGAAAAGAATAAAGCTGTAGCTTTTCAATAGATACTGTACCTTTTTCCATCTTCATTTGAAAGATTCAGCCTCATAGCTTAATGGAGAAAAACAGAAATTTTCCACCTGAAAGGAATAAAGTTGCAGCTTTTCAATAGATACTCAAGTTTCTACAAGTTCATGACCAAAACAAAAAAACAGTCCCAAGAACAATAATCAATGTAACAGACTTGGAAATGCAACATATAGACAGTTTATAGACTGGAATATAACAGAAAGATGAACTGATGTTTTTACTTCATTGCTTATGACTATGAAATGTTTTCAAACTAACGTACTTAATCCAACAAAGTATATAGAGATTCCAGAGGTAGGATATGTTTCATTTCGTTAAGGATGCAATTGAGTAATTTGGATTGAACATTCATACCTCTCAACAGCAAACAGTGACGAATTGAAGTCCCTATCAATCATGTCTTTCAGTGTGGTAAAGCTGCTCAGTATTCACAATTCTATTGAACTATCATTCCTCTAAATGCACTTTGTGTAATAAAAGAAAAAAAGAAAGAAAATGTCTACGCCTGTAGGCTGTACCATCGTCTCCAAGTAAGATACGAATCTTTACATTGCAACTGCCACTCCATACAATCTTCAAAGTCGAAACTACTTGCACAATCTAGCAATGCATTTTGCTGATGCTCGTATCGGCAAATATAATTCAACCCAACAAGAAGCTCACATATGGCTTCCTCTGTCTTCTTTCGATCAGCAAAATACAAAGTTTGGATTAGCAAAACAAAATGCAATGGCTATGTGTTTGAATTTGGAAGTGATAAATATGGTAAAATTAGAGAAACTCCTAATTCCGAAGAGAAAAGCAGCGGCAACTAATTTTGTACCTTGTAACTTGAAGTATTCATATTCATAGATAAGAATTATTCTGAGTTCTTAAACCTTAATTAACTACTTGAATTCAGAAAAAGAAACACTCAAAAGAGGAATCAACTGGAGAAAAAAAGAGATTAAACACACACGAGCAGAGTTTGAAAACTCATCAAACAAAAATTCAAATGCTAGTGCATATGGTAATGCTTTCTTGAGAACGCTGCTAGTTTTAGCATCTCGAGGTTTGAACGTGATAACAATATGAATAAGCAACGAAATGAATGAAGAAGAAACTTACTACTTATCATCCCGGCCCACCACATAGGTTCAAACAAATACGAATATCCTCCAGAACCTGATAACATGAAAACAAGTTCAATAAAACAATAAGAAATACAACTAGAATCTAAAAAATATCAAAATATCGGTTCTAACTACGTACAAAGCCCTACATTAAATCACAAACTAATCGCTTCAACTTTTACACAAACATGAAATTCAACCATTAATAAAATCGAAATTATTCATCTAAAAAGATGTTCAAGCAAACCTGCTCTAGTTCCAGAAGCACTGAAATGCCGAAATAACGGTACCACAAACGGAACACCGACGAAACTCATGTCGTCTCGTCTCCGGACGTCCACACCCCACGTGCGAACACAGCCTAAGCCCATTCCCGGGCGACCCCCCACGTGCCTCGAACCATTTTGCTAAAAACTGACTTGCTGGATGAGCCTTCAGTGCCAGGATATTGCAACCGAAATCGCTCAACAACGGACATCCCGAGCCGGTAACGTGCCGGTGGTGAGAAGGGTGAGTGTTCCACGTGAGGCACGAGTGCGATGCGGCAACGGAAGAAGCTGCCTAGGATGATAGCACGGCGGCGAGTTCACGCGCGTTGGCGACTGATCAGAGAAGAGAGGGGAGAAAGTGATGAGATTGAGAAAGGAAGAAAGGGAAGAAATGTTGAGAGAAAACCTTTCTTTCGTAGGGTTTGGTAGAGAAGAAAGGAGAAAAGAGTAAAATGTAGGGTTTGGTAGAGAAGAAAGGAGAAAAGAGTAAAATGTAGGGTTTGGTAGAGAAGAAAGGAGAAAAGAGTAAAGTAAGAGAGAGAAAAATTCAACTTTTTACAAAATTAAAAAAATAAAAAATAAAATAAAAAGACCTTTAATGTCGGTTCTAAAAAACATGATGTTTAATGTCGGTTTTAAACTGACATTAAAGATAAAGCTTTAATGTCGATTTAAAACCAACATTAAACATCCGCCTTTTGAAAACCGACATTAAAGCTTATTTTTCATTTTTTCCACCCGACATTAAAGACCAAATTTCTTCTAGTGATTTAATTCAACTTACCCAAAGCTGAGGTTGAATTCCAATTCAACCTTAATTAGGAAAAATCAAAGCTCTCAGTTTCTCCAATAAACTCTAGCCAAGCCTTCATAAAAATATAATCCAACTTAAATGAAATTCCATATTAAAATCCAAAATTAAATTATTTAGGGTCAAAAAATTAATATTTGTTGGGCATACCTAAAACCCAACCCAAACTTACCAAAATAGGTGAAAAAAGGATAAAAAAATTAGGTGTGCGGCTTGGCTAAAGGGGATCGGCTCAGCTAAAAGAGGAAGTCGGCTCACGACTTGTAAGGAGAATCGGCTCGGGTGGACTTGGCTAGAACGCAAAGAACGGCTTGACTGGAGACTTGCCGGCGATCGATGACTATAAAGGAGATGCGACTGATGACATTGACGAAGGAAAACAACAATGGAACGACGCGACACTGAGTGACGGTAAAGGAGATGCGAAGACAGCGATGTGCGACGAAGGCACTAATAGGATGGAATGACGAATGCAGATGGAAGTGACGAAGCTAAGACGTTTGACGACACTTGAAGACGAACCTGACGAAGACAATGAAGACAAGGATCTTACGCATGATGGAAACAAACAGAGATGGATGATGCGCAGTGGGCAATGAAGGGAACAAGGCGACGGCTAGGGTTTTTAAGGTTTCCTTGAGAAAGAAGAAGAATAGTAATGCATGGAAAACGAGGTCTATTTAAGAAAAATAATAATAATAAAATTATTATTATTTTTTTCTCTTTTCCCCGGTTCTTTTCAAAATAACCAAATCACATTTTCTCTTTTCATTTAATACAAATCAAACCAAATAATTTTATTCTCTCTTCTCATTAAATCTTCCCATCACATCATCACTTTTAACTCCTTTTTCTCTTCTCCCAAAAAATTATATATCCTAATAATTATATTATCCATAATATAATTATTCTTATCTCCAATAACTTAAATAATTATATACACATATATAATTACTCATAATCTGACCAATTAACTAATTAAAAACAACAAAGATTTACAACACAAAAAATTTCAAATCTCCAAATTAATTAAATATCATTTAAAAAATATTTAATTAATCATAATTTCCGCAAAAATAAACAAATCTCACCGATTAATTACCTAAAATAATTTCGACCTAATAAAAATTACTCCAAGATAATTAGAATTAGAGTTATCTTATATTTTGGGTGTTACATTCAGGTACCATATATATTGATGGCAAAATATGGTAGTGAAAAACCAAGATTAAAGTTAAATTTATGAAATGAACATCCTAATTAACAAGATTTAATAGAACCATTTGAAGGAAAATTATTATTTCATGTAAAATATATATGTATTGAGAAGAAAAGTAGTGAAAAAGCAAGATTGAAGCTAAATGTATAAAATGAACATCATAATTAAGAACATTGAATAAAATATCTGAAGAAATTTTTGTTCATGTACTATAAATATGCATGGCAAAAAAGAGTGAAAACTCAAGTTTGAAGCTAAATTTATGTGGTAAATATAATAATTAACTCGATTTAATAAAATCAATTTTTAAAAAAAATATATTAATGTATATATAAAAGAAAAAGAATAATAAAAATATGAGATTGTAATAGTCTCTCCCAAACACCTAATGATAATTTTTGATTAATGAGATTATTACAAATCACTTCCAAAGGTCCCTTGGAATTCAAAATCATTTCTTCAATTTTATAGATTTTACGAGAAGGTTAATAGGATGGAAGTTGGTGGATAAGCAGTCGTCGAGAATACGTGGCGGTCTTACGCATACACAATCTTCGTCTTCCTCGCGAGCGAAGGGGAATCGACATGGCGAAGTTTTCGGTTGATGGAGAAGAGGATGCCGGCGATGGACCCAGTAGCCCCAGGGGGAAGAGGAAGAGATCCTCTTTTCGAATCAACGCCACTGTTGATTTTCCCCGCCGTAGCGAACAGCGGGAACAAGGAGAAGAACAGGGTTTCAATTCCGACAAGGAAGAAAGTGAGAATGATGAAGATCAGAGCAAGCGTCACCGAAATGATGAAATAGAGGAACATCTTCGAGAAGACGGTGGTAAGAGAGCACTTTGGTCGGGTAAGTCGTGTACTAAAAATGCGAAGCCAAATGGTTCCGTTTCGATGTTCTTGATTGACCCAGAAGTGTTGGATTGCTCTATTTGCTGCGAACCTTTGAGCATCCCCATCTTCCAGGTCTCTTCTTTTCAACGTCTTCATACATGTTCTCTTTGCAATTAGTTGTAATTTTGTAGTTGATCGTGGTCTGATTCCTAATTGGGTGTTTAGTTCATTGGTCCTCTAGTGTATTGGGCTTACTTCAATTGAGACTTTAAGATGAAATGGAAGCCATAAATTTGTAATGTAAAAAAGAAAGAAATCTTGGGTTGATAGTGCTTTGTGTGTAATTCGGAAAGCTGGGATTAGAAGAAACATTGAAATTCTTAATAACCTTCCATCAAATTGAGGCGATAATCAATCTAAACTCTTTTTGTGTGAGCATAAAAAATTGATTAGTAGCTAAAGAAATAGCTGAATGTTAACAAACCAAATATCTGTAGTATCTTTTGTTTTTGAAAATGATCACAAAAAAATCATGGTTGGCTGAGGAACAATATTTAACCTCAGTAGATGACAGAGATCGTTTGTTGTTTCTTAGGCTGTTAGGTAGGAATAGAACTAAGAAAACAACGCCGGGTGGAATCTATATCAAAATTGTCCTCGAGCTGCCAATAAATGGATGGATCATTGAATGGAGGAGACTAAGCATGTAAATCAAGCTTAACTGAAATGACTGGAGCCCAAGTTATCAGAATTTAGGCCCTCCATCTGACACCCTTTTTCTGCTAAGAGATATAGTGCCATAGGAATTATTTTAGGCCTAAAGATTAAACACCAATTTTCCCCGAACCACATTAATGTTTTTTGTTTTGAACTATGCTCCATTTCACTCTTAGAAAAGTGAATACTCATTAAACTGCTGTCCTGCACGCTGAAATTTGGAGACAGTACTGTACATACATGATAATTGGAGTCTCCTGTTCAAAAAAATTATTAATTCTGGTTCTTGTTTGCATGTTGAGCATTCTGAATAGAATTAATAGTAGCAATAAGTAAGGTATTTGATGTAGAACATCCTCCTTCTTGATGTTTCTTTAAAGATCTTTAATATTTCTTAGCTAATTCTTGAGTATCTTGAATTACCATTCTTGTATCTTGAGATTAGTTATTCTTAGTTAGTTCTTGTATCTTGAGTTAGTTCTAAAATAACTAACTTCAACAAACTCTTGTAATTTTCTGCCTATAAAAAGGCTTCCCCTCTCATTAATAAAAATCATCAGAAGTATTATCATAAAAATTCCTAAAACTCTGCATTACTGCATCGGTATTCTTAAAATTATAGGAAGTATGCTTGCTATCAGTGAGCATACATGGCTCATCAAATACAGGTAATGAGGCAGTTGTTTGGGGATCTAGATATAAAGCAGATAATGACCAATTTGGGGAAGATAAGGATTTAAGTTTAAATGGAAAAATGAAGATGAAGAAAAGGATTGCTTAGAAGGTTGAGTTGCGAAAACTGAATGGCACATACTATTGTGATGATAAGACTCCATTTACATGATGATTGGTTCAGGGTTGATACATGATGATTGGTTCAGGGTTGATACATGAAGATTGTATACTAAATAAATTTGATGTACAGATGAAGAATTGATTAGAGGAGTTAAAAATGAGGGCCTGGTAGACCTTTGGAAGATTGATGGATAGGTGGGGCAGATATGAGGGGGTTGCTCACATAAGTTTGATAATTAGTGTCATAAAGCAACATGGAAGTTTTGAGATTGAGCATTCAAATCAATGGAGATTAGTGGCGCAAGTTGTGCTTTGGGCATTGCTTGAGAATTTTGGACAACAGAAAATTTTCCACAGTTAATGAGGTTGCTTATTTTCATAAAGATTTTGAAGTGTGGCTTGATTGGAAAAGAAATTTGAAGATGATTCTAACTACTTCATGCTATCGACTCTCAACCTGAAATCCCAAATGCCATTGTTCAATATGAGGAAGCTTTGGTGGAAATAACTCCCACATCCTCCAACAACAATGAAGTTCAATCATTGTGGAAATAACTCCCACATCCTCTTTTCCAGCGGAGCAATTGTCATTGATAAACCAATTTCCTAGGCCAACAATAGAAGCCAAATTTCCAGTTAAAGAACAGACCATTAGTCTGCTAATGGACAACTCAGATGCTGAGGAAGAAGAAGATGAAAAGGAACAGAGCAAAGCAAATTGCATCGAGAGGCAAATTGTAAAGAAAAATGATATGAGCCTAAGGCAACTGAAGAAAATATTCAAGGAAAAATTCCAATTTAAAGATCTCCTCAGTTTTAAGCGAACGTAGTCCAGCTGATTCATCTTTATTTTCTCAGCTGATTCATCTTTATTTTCTCAGCTGATTCATCTTTATTTTCTTTCTCCAATATGCTGATAAATCGATAAGCTTTCTGTGTTTGCCTCCTTTAATGGAATAAAAATCATACTACAGTTCTGGAACATTTCTTCTCTATGGACTGCTAGCGTTTTCATTAAGTTTTGAGTCTAAAAATGGGAAGCTGAACTCCTCCTCCCACATTGGCATAGTTTTTTTTTTGGGGAAAAGTTTCCTTTTTAGTCCCTGTTTTGATGAATGTGTGCGTTTAGTTCCTGAGTTTTAGAAGTATGCCCTTTAGTCCCTAGGTTTATAATAATAGACCCATTTTGTCCTTGGGTTTTCAAAATGTACCATTTAGACGAGTTTTTAAGAATAAGTTTAAAAGATCTTGCAACTATTTTTTTGTTTGATCTATTAAAAATAATCATATGATATAAAATTAGAAAAATATAGTTTTATAGTGGATATGATTTTTAGAAACTATTCTTCTAATTTAAAATGTTGTATAATTATTTAGAATAAAAGAAGTTTGACCTTTTAAACCTAATTTTAAAAACGTAGGGAATAAGAATGTATATTTTGAAAATTTGGGGACAAAATGGTTGTATTCCATAAACCTGAGGACTAAAAATGTATATTTTTAAAACACATGGACAAAATGTATATTTTTCATTTCTTTTGGGGTGGGGGGGTTTGAGTTTACCTGTGGTAAGAGGGGAACTTTATATAATATGGGTTGAAGTTAGAGTTCTCAGCGGTGTATCATGCACATGAAACACAAATATGTAACATGCAAAATTTATTACCATAAAAAAGAAATAGGGATTTGATTTGATATATGTCTATTTTATCTGATCAGCTTTAGGATTATATTTTTGCATATTAAGTTATTAACTGATCGTCTTTCCTAAATGCATTAGAAATCTAGATCATGCTTTACTTCATTTATAGGATTCATGGGTACTGTTTGTTTTCTTCTTGGAGAATAGTTTCTGATCAGTTTGCTATAAACAGTTTCTCTTGCGAAATATATCTTTTATCCAGCATGATTTTTCAACCGAAAGTTTTTGTCTATGATCCAGTTGAAAATTTGTAGTTTTGGCTTTCACTGTTTATTATTTTTATTTATCTTTCATCATATCTAAATTTGATCTCGTTGAGGATTAATTTCATGTATTCTGCTGAAGTTGTATCATAGGCTGGATGAGACAATGGTTTGACACAAAAGCTTTTAACACTGGGTATGTGGAAGAACAGGTGGATAACAATGCAAATTTTAGTGTAAAAGGATAGTGGTCTTAAAAGCCAGTATGACGCTATTATATGGGAAGAAAACATGACATAGATGAACGCTTGCTACAAGAATACAAAAGCCATAGAGTAAAGGGTTATTTGGCCTGAGTTCTAAGTCCTCTCGTTTGATGTGAAGTAAATGTGATACCATAAAGAATTTGCTAGAAACTAGAACAGTGATAATTTGTAGAATTAGAAAATGTAGAAAGTTTTGATAATTAGAGGAACTTGGGACCATCTCCATGAGTAAGCCAAAATATCTAAACCATCATCTACATTATTGGTTCATCTTAACTAACAAACTCCTTAGCTAACGATTAACATCCCCTTAGTGTTCTAATAATATATTAACCTCTAATGGTATTTCTAACTGAATGATTACTGCACATCTTAGATGAAAAATATTGAAGTTATGACTTTTCAGCAAAGCATGCTAGTCCATGTAATAGTCTAGAGGATCAGAACGTGAGCACTGGCAGTCTGGCATTATTGCTTGTCCTTAATGTATGATTTGTGCATCGAAAGAAAAAATGAAAAATCTCATAAGAAGTTTTTGATTCATTGGTTAACATCTAATTAGTTTCCTTGAGGTAAAGTGGAAGCTTCCTCTTTAACTATTGCCAATTCTTTCAGCTCTATATTTCACATTCCTACTTCTGTTGCAGTTGAAGTGATCATACATTCAGCAAGCTAGATGTAGTTATTTAGTCATTGTCCATTTTATTCTCTGATATGACATATATCAACACTATCTAGACTTAACTAGTTTTTCTTCTATTGGTTCCATGACATTCAGTGTGAGAATGGACATATTGCATGCTCTTCCTGCTGCAACAAACTTAAGAATAAATGTGCAACCTGCTCGTGGCCTATTGGCTATAATCGTTGTCGAGCAGTTGAGAAGGTTCTTGAATCCATTAAATTACCCTGCAAACAATCAAAATTTGGATGCAAGGAGATCATTGGTTATGGCAACGAAAGTGACCACGAAAAGACATGCCTATATGCCCCTTGTTTATGCCCCTATTCGGATTGCAAATTTATAGCCTCAGCTAAGCAGTTATCATTACACTTTAGCAATAAACATACAAACTCTGCTACCAACTTCCATTTCAGTTCTAGCTTTACCATTTGCTTAAAAACTAACGATACTTACCACGTCCTTCAAGAACAAGATGGTGTTCTTTTTATTCTCAGCAATAGTTCCGAAAATCTGGGAAGTGTTGTTAAAATTTGTTGCCTTCAACCTCCTTCTTTGAAGGAAACATTTTCTTATGATCTCCGTGCAGAAACTCAAGACCTCTCCCTCGTTTTACAATCTTCCATGAAGAACATTCAATCGTCGTCAGATTGTTGTCACTCGACAAGGTTTCTTATGATTCCACGTGATTTATTCAGTTCTTCTGGCATGATCAAGTTGAATATTTGTATATGGCAAAATGGTTCATCTCCGGTGCACCATAGATGAGTCAACAAGTATGTATATATTATCCTTTCTGTATGAATTTGTATGCAACTTTGTATGTATATATCATGTGAAATGAGATCCATAATTATGCTGCCTAATTTGTATATAGCAGTTTCCGATTTCCTTTAGTTTATCTTGAATGTACCTCTCGTGGTCTGTGACTATGTATCACAGTATATTACTACTACTACTTTATAAACTATTTTCAGACAGAAAAGGGATCGCATTGTGTGTGTATCCATAAGGTCTTTTGATTATTTGTTCATTCAATCCATATCTAGATCAATATAAAAGGGAGAATCTTTCCCCCACTTTGCCTTCTATTTTTAGATATAAACTCATATACCCTCGATCCCTACCTAAGGGCAATTTATCCAACACTGTACATCTTTTTAGTCACGCACATCTTTGACTGAGGAAATGTACAACTTGACTATCACTTCAAAATGCTTAATTCTTCCTATGGAAATTTACCTTTGATAAAAAAGAAAGTACCAATTTTTCCAGTGATATGACACTGTTAAATCAAAGGTGTGTTATTCTATAATTTTTTAGTATCGAATTGTCATCGGTTATACGAAATGGGTCGTGTCCATGAATTGTTTAAATTATTATTGAATATGGTTCATCTTGTTCAAGTTTCATGAAATAATTTTAGGTCATATATTATCAGATTGTGTTATACAATTTAAATGTTGAATAAAATAACTTCTTATTTTATTTAATAAGTAATATTTTTATATGTAACAAACCACGAGATTTTAAAGCCTAAATGCCGACCTTCCATTTATATGCTTGACTTGTGAGATTTGAATATTGTTGATGACGGATGTTTGGAGATGTTTCCATTCAAACCACTCATTATTTCACTTTTACCTTCGTGAGTTTTTTTCCCAGGAATAAAATACGATGTAAGAAGATCGGGACAACTTCGATAGTTCAAATTAATCTTGATTAGTATTATTTTAGTTTCTTAAATTAGGTTTTAGTTTATTTTTAGAGAAATTTTTATAAATATAACAAACTACTAAAATATTTACGGTCTGTATAATAAAGTCCAGGAGGTTAGTCATTTTCTGAATATTTTGGGTCTGTCCTTTTGTCTTCTTCTCCTCTTTGCTGTAATTTCTTTCTATTGTCTTTCCTTTTTTTTTATTTTCTCACTGCGATTTCTTTCTATCTTTTTTATTATTTTTCTCTTCTTTTCTTACGTCGTTTAGATTTGGGTAACTAAATCTGATTTTTTTCTATCATATTTTTTTTTTCGCTGCAATTTCTTTATATTGTCTTTCTTCTTCTTTTGTTACGTCGTTTAGATTGGGGTAACTAAATTTAAAAAATTGTGTATAAAAAATCTTGAAAAAAATCGTTTAGGTTGGAGTAGCCGAATCTAAACTATTGTGTAAAAAAAAAATGTAAACGATTGTGTAGACAAATCTAAACTATCGTATAGCAAAAGAATTTAAAAAAATTGTTTAGCTAAATTTAAACGATCGTATATCAAAGAATCTTGAAAAAATAAATGATCGGGTAAACCAATCTACGAGATCATGTACGAAAAGAATCTTGAAAAAACTTGTTTAGCCAAATCTAAACGATCGTGTGCCAAATTTTGAAAAAAAAATCGTTAGATTTGGGGTAGTCAAATCTAGCCAAATCTAAACAACCAAATCTAAAGGATCGTGTAATAAAATCTAAACAATCGTGTAATTAAATTAAATGATAAAATTGAAAAAATAAATCGCTTAGATTTGACTATCCAAATCTAAACGATCGTGTACCAAATATATTACACACATTGTTGACGGCATGGTTGATATGACATTTTTGGTATTTTTCATCGTGAGCTTGGGGATTATTTCCGTTTTCATTATTATAATATACAATGTAAATATTTTGCCGCTTTGTTATATTTTTTAAAAAACCCCTTATTTTTAATTATCCTTTTTAGTAAACTGCCATGTATTTAATTCTTTATTTATACTTTATAAACGAAGAAACACTCTCTTGTATTTGACTACTTTGATTGATTAATAAAATTCTCTCTTTGACCTATATAGTTCTATAGTATATGGATACGATCGACTGTTTAATTATTGCCACGTAATGGTATTGTTACAAATGATTTGATCTAAATCGTTTATTTAGGAAACGTGGGTAGAGGTATTCTCTATGCAATGCAATGGGTTATGTCTTTGTGAAGGAAATATGAGAACGACTAATGGGATCTCCTAAAGGCAGGATCATCATTAGAGAAAATGCTTTGTTTGAAAACTTTGCTTCTACTGCTGATTTAGCAGAGAAAGAATCACACCTTAAAGTGGTGTTTGCATTATAGTAGATGTAATAACTGGATCAACAATGAAAGAGATGGAGAGGAAAATAAATCTTCTAATGAAAGGTATCAAGAAGTGAGATCACGAATTCACTACCTTAAGAGATCAAATGAGGGCTCGTGAAACTTCTAGGTACAACCAAACTCCTACTGTCAAAGCTAACGATAAAGAAAAATCTTGTTCTAGGAAAACCAGACACAACAGTCCACCTCCATCACCTCCCTTTTGGTTCAACAGTAGTAGGATATGATCACAAGCTTCGTAAGAGCTTAATATGGAGGACCGCCACAAACTTCTTTTATGTATTCCAAGCCATACACCAAAAGAATTGACAACTTGCGAATGCATGTTGGGTTACCAACCTCCAAAGTTCCAATAGCTCGATGAAAAGGGCTATCGAAAGCAACAAATTGCTGATTTTCTTTGTTCGAAGCTTGAAGGAAAATGCTTTCGAGTGGTATACCAATATGAAGCCAAAAGTGATTGATAATTAGGAACATCTAGAAAGATATTTCCTCACCTGCTTTTATAGTATTAGGCTCATCGTTAGTATGATGGAGCTAGCAAGCACCAAGCAGCAGAAGGGAGAGCCAGTCAGCGACTACTGAAACTAATGGAGAGCTCTGAGTTTGGATTGCAAAGATAAACTCATCGAACTATGTGCAGTAAAAATGTGCACCCAACGCATGCATTGTAAACTTTTATACATCTTGTAGGGAATAAATCCCTACATGTTTAAAGAGTTGGTAACTTGCACTCATGATATGGAGTTGAGCATTGCCAACACTGGAGCAAAGGATTTCTTGGTTTTGAAAATGAGGGATGACAATAATCAAGTCAATGAACTTAAAAGATCGTGAATAGTGTTATAAAATAATCTAAGGTCGTTAAAAGAAAGCATGATGGCTATAAGAAACGATGTCCAACTCTTAAAAAAAGACAGAAAAAAGTTTATCCATTTCCTTACTTTGATGTTGCAGACATGTTGAAGCAACTACTAGAGAAATAACTCATTCAACTTCCACAATGCAAACGACTAGAATAGTTTGGAAAAGCAGATGATCCCAACTATTACAAGTATCATCAAGTAGTTAGCCTTTCAGTTAAAAAATATTTTGTGTTGAGTTGATTGTAAAGTTAGCTCGTGAAAAGAAGATTGAGTTGGATATTGATGAGATAGCTTAGACGAATCATGTTGTAGTGGTGATAATTTCAAGTGTTCCACCATTGGCTGCATCTCATGATAAAAGACAAAGCTTGATTCAATTTGAAACATTTTAGCCTATAATTGTTTGATTCCAATAAAAGATCATGATGTTAGACTCCCAAAACAAAGACGAGCCTATTAAAGATGATGGTGAAGGGTGGATCTTTGTGACTCGTTGAAAGAAAGAAAAGTCAAGTTTCTCCTAAAAAAAGTCATTTCTCCATCAACACTACAAAAGAGAAATCAAGACTCAAACATAGAAAAGAAAGAACATGACATGGAAGTTTAAGCCTGTTAAAAAAGAAGATAAGGACTTTCCCTAACCTCGACGACCAGTAACTTTAGAAGAATTCCTCCCAAGAAATTTCCTTGATAATTATCCAAAGAAAGTATTAGAAGCATTGCATATCATTCTATCAACATAACAGAATCTAACAGCAATCATATAACTACTAAGGAAGGAGATGATTTAAAGGAAATCGAGCAAAGAACTTTTGTCTTCAATCGTATCAAGCTGTCAAGTACTCGATCTTTAGTCTTCCAAAAATAAGTATGACCACGATGGAAGAAGAAAATAAATGTTCAACTTCTACTTTCACTCGAACTTCAGCTTTCAAAAGGCTAAGTATCTCCACATAAAAACAATCGGTCTTCAACATCTGTTTTTTATCGTCTAAATATGACAAGTGATAAACATAAAAGAAAGATGAAAACTTTGAAGGCAAGACATTTCATTAAGAAAACAATGAGGATAAAATTAATAGTCTTCTCCTATCATGCATGAAGAGTAAGTTAACTCTTGACATTAATATAGAAGGTTCCTTGATGGTAAATCTAAGACTTATTATATTGGTCAATCCTATAAATGAAGGAGGTGTACAAGTACTTATAAAATAGAGCTACTAAATATGCAAAGCTCTTTATATTGAGGGCCTAAACTGCATGGTGCTCTTAGCCCACATGTGCTTAAAAGGTGAATGAAAAAAAAAATCAAATTAATTGAACTACGTTATGACTTATCCCATTTTTCAATGTTACATAGGCATGTCGAAGGAAACTTTAAGTTCAATTTAGTTACCAAAGAAACAAAAAGCTTGAACTACGTTAATACTTGCTATCTTTCTTCAAGAGTGTGTCACAACCATCTATGGAACTACAAATTAAAATTGATGTTGTTCATCACCACTAAAGAACGACACTCCAAATTGAAGATGATCATCTCTATTGAGAGACACATAATTTTAAAGATCATGCCTACTAGAGCAATAACCCAAATTTGAAGATGTTCATTCCTACTAGGACAATATATCAAATCGGGAGCGAAACATTCAATTTAAGATGTTCATCCTGTTAAGGAGGTGAACAATAAGTTAAGAAGACACACAACTTTACACGAAACCATATACAAGTTGAATGCATATTTAAAAAAGGTTATTCAAAATCAAGTTCAGGGCTTTCGTTTATGCTTCCCTCATAATCAAATTTAGAGGCTTTATCAATGGTTCATCAAATACAAATTCGAAGGATTAGCCTTTCATCAAAATCAAGAACAAAAGTTCTTATTATTTCTTCATTTTCAAACTTAGTGGATATGTCTCAACCTCTTCAATATCTTTAAATTTGGTGATTGCATCACAATTTATACATTATCTCCAAGTTTGAAGGTTTCATTGTTGCTTCTTCATCTCCAAGCTTGATAGTTGCATAACTACTTCTTCATCACTAACTTCGAGGATTGCACTACTGCTTCTCCATGTCCAAGTTAGAGGGTCACATTGTTGTTTTACCATCCCCTAATTTCTATGGTTTTTTTATGGCAGCTTCTCCTTTATATATTCTATGTCTTTATAAATCTACCTAATTCTTCTATTTATAGGAAAAGTGAAAAGTAGGTGGTGGATTACTTAACCACTAAGAGTGTATGGATACTTAAGACATGGATGAAGGAGGTGACTTTATTTAGACATATTAAGTGTCTATAAGACTAAGAACACACGGCTTGATTAGATAATGGACATCTATATTTTTATCTAATATTTATAATACTCCCCCTTAGATGCCCATTACACATATGAAGTATGCCTCGTTAAAATCTTACTAGAAAAAACCCAATGGTACAAAATACTAGTAAAGGAAAAATAGTACATATTTCATATATACTTACAAAAATAAAATTTATCCCCTCTTGGACACATCATTTGAGATCTCTGAGTTGTTGCGTTTCAATGTTGAACACCAATTTTTCAAAAGTTGTGGTAGGTAATGATTTTGTAAATAGTCAAATTTGTTGTGCTATGATATCATTATTTTCTTTAAGATCATGAGTGTAAAAAACCTTTGGTGAAATGTGCTTTGTTCTATCTCCTTTAATGTAACCTCCTTTTATTTGAGCTATACATGACGTAATGTCTTTGTATAATGTTGTTAGAAGGAGCTTACTAGAAGACAAACCATATGATTTTCGAATGTGTTGAGTCACCGATCTTAACCATATACATTCTCGACTAGCCTCAGAATTGCAAGGATTTTGGCATGCTTTGAGGAGGTGGTTGTTATGGTATGTTTTACTGATTATCAAAATATATTAGTTCCTCCACATGTAATAACCTATTTGAGATCTAGCTTTGTATGTATCAGATAAATATCCAAAATCTATAGGATCAACTAAGTTAAAATTTGATTTATTTGAATAAAACAACCCTATATCAATTGTTCCTCGGAGATTACGAAGTATATTTTTAATTCCATTCGAATGCCTTTTTGTTGGAGAGGAACTGAATCTAGCTAATAAATTTACTAAAAATGCAATATCTAGTCTTGTATTATTAGCAAGATACATAAGTGCACAAATTGCACTAAGATATGGTACTTCTAGATCAAGGAGTTCTTCATTATCGTCTCAAGGTCGAAATATATTTTTCTTCACATCTAGTGAACGGACTTGAATTAGGATGTTCAATGGATGTGCTTTATCCATATAAAACTTTTCAAAAAAATTTCTATATAAGTTGATTAATGAACAAATATCCCATCTGCTAGATGCTCAATTTGCAAACTAAAGCAAAATTTTGTTTTTCTAAGATCTTTTGTCTCAGATTCTTTCTTAAGACATTCTATTTTCTTTGAAAGCTTTTCAAGAGTTTCAATTATATTTAAATCATCAACATATAGAGTTATAATAGCAAATAATTCTAATTATGATTTCTTTTTTATAAAAACGCATGAACATATTGGATTATTTCTAAATCATTCTTTCAACAAATATTCACTTGGGCGATTGTATCACATTCGTCCTGATTATTTTAATTCATACAATGATCTATGTAACTTTATTGGACATGGTTCTTGAGAACTATTGATTTATATGCTTTAGGTATCTTAAATCCTTTAGGAATTTTCATATATCATTATCAAGAGATCCATATGTTGTCACTACACCTATAAGATGCATGTCCATATTTTCGTACACATCCAGGTTAATTAAAAATCTTAATTTGATTGCATCCACCACCGAAGAATATGTCTCCTCATAATCAATACCAGGTCTTTGTGAAAAACCTTGTGCAACTAATCTTGCTTTACATCTTATAATCTCATTATCTTCATTCCTTTTTCTCACAAATACCCATTTATATCCCACAGGTTTGACACCTTTTGGGGTTTGGACTACTGGTCCAAATACTTATCGTTTTGAAAGTAAATTTAGTTCTACCTCAATTGCTTCTTTCCACAAAAACCAATCTTTTCCCTGTTGACATTCTTCAAAAGATTTTTGTTCAGGAGCTTTATTTTTTGATATAATATCAAGAGCAACATTATATGCAAAATTTTGTCAACAACTAGTTCGGTTCCATCTTTTTCTTATCATGACATAGTTTATCGAAATCTCATTATTATCCTCAATTATTTTATTTTCTTTGACATTTATGTTAGAAGTCAAATTTGTGGATTTCTTCTAGAATATTCACATCTTTAATCGAGTTATTGACTCAATTCTGGAACATCTACCACACTTTGGGCGTGTTTCAGATTCATTATGACAACTTGTTGTTTTGAGATGTCAATTTTTGGTGGGACATTTGCAGCTGCTATATGCAATTTAGTTACTTTCTTTGCATCTACAAATGCACCTGGTAACTAATTTGCTATATTTTGCAAATGAATTATTTTCTGAACTTCAAGTTCACATTAAGTTGTACGAGGATCTAAATGAGACAGTAATGTTACATTCTATGAAACTTATTTTTCCAACATCTTTTCCTCCTCCTAATGTTGGAAAATTTTTCTCATTAAAATGACAATCAACAAATCGTGCAGTAAGTACATCACCCGTCAAGGGTTCAAGATATTTCATATATTCCTAGCCTCCTTTGAGAATCCATCTTAGTACGTTGTGGTGGAACAATTGGAATATATATTGCACATCTAAAAATTCTCAATGAGAAATATTTAGCTCATGACCATATGCTAATTGTAATAACGAGTACTTGCGATAAGTTGTTGGCCTAATACGCATAAGTGACGCAGCATGCAAAATAGCATGTCCCTATACAGATGTAGGAAGTTTAACTCTCATATGCAATGATCTAGCAATTAATTGCAAACGTTTTATAAATGATTTTTCTAAACCATTTTGTGTATGAACATGAGTTGCAAGATGTTCAATACTTGTCCCAGTAGACATACAATAATTATCAAATGTTTGAGATGTAAATTCACCAACATTATTAAGTTGAATGTTCTTAATTGTATAATTAGATAACTGTGCTCTTAACTTAATTATTTGAGCAAGTAATTTAGGAAATGCAAGATTTCCACTTGATAATAAGCATACATGCCACCATCTACTCGATGCGTCGTCTATTAAGACCATAAAATACTTAAACGATTCACTTAGTGGGTTAATGGGTCCACAAATATATCACCATAAATTATTTCTAAAAATGTAGGCGATTCTATTCCCACTTTCGCTGGTGATAGTTTAATTATTAATTTTCCTTTAAAGTAAGTATCACATGATAATTCATTAGATTGGAGAATTTTCTTGTTCTTCAATGAATGTGATAACTCGTTATACAAGGTATTATGGCATTTTATGTAAAATAATGAATCCTTATCGCATAAGAATAAAAGAAAACATGAGAAAAAATAAATAATTTAATTAACTTGTGTATCGGGTCTTACAAAAGAACTTCATCCCTGTTATACTATATTTTACATACTTTATCATAGGATAATAAGCAAAAAGAAGTAGAGTTTGACGATTGAATATTGTGCAAGGAGACACATCCAACCAACATGGCGACAAGCAAGCAAACTAGGTGATCAGATGCACTAGCAGACAAATTTAGTTGGCATGAATGTCAGAAAAAGTACAAACGGACGTACGTGTGGCACTGATGCAGCTTTTCAGAAGCATTAGTGAAGCACAGTATGTTTTGCCCAACATCACTCACACTACAAGAAATAACATTAACGATAGCTAACGAAAAACGCTATAATAGACTTTTTATAGCGTTTTTCGAGAGTCCTGACAGCCCATGTTATTAAAAGTCTGGGTCTTTTTATAGCGTTTTTTCGAAGCTATAACTAGTGCTATCGTAGAGTTTGAAGATATAGCTTATATACGTTGCTATAAAAACATTTGATAGCGTTTTTCGTTAGAGCTATAATAAGTTAATATAGGTTAAATAATGTGCTATCTTTAAGATGTAATAGCGCTTTCTCGACGCTATAGTATAGTATTTATAACTATAATTTTCAGCTATAATAGCCTTTTTTCGATGCTTTAATATAGTATTTATGACTATAATTTTCAGCTATTAATAGCCTTTTTTCGATGCTATAATATAGTATTTATAACTATAATTTTCATCTATAATAGCATTTTGTCGATGCTATAGTATATTGTTTATAACTATAATTTTTAACTATAATAGCCTTTTTCGACAGTATAGTATTTATAGCTATGATTTTCAGTAATAATGCTATTTAATCGTTTTCAATCAAAATATAGGTAACATTTTTCTCAAAAATCTATAAAACCATTCATAATGTACTAAAAATTACCAAACAATGTAGTCATTCTAAATGTACCAACCATACACATTACCAATCAAAATACACATATTAGTAAATAATGTATGAACCGCACAAATTAACCCTCAAAATACAAATAAAGTTCATCATAAGTCAACAAGCAAAGTTCGTCATAAGTGTACAATCTTTAGTCCTCTAGTGAAGACGACTCCATTTCATTCACCTACATAAATTTATAAAACATATATTAATTAAACAAGTATAGAAAATCTTTAAAAAATGTAGATAAAAAATATTAGAATTAGACAACATACTAATGATCACTTTATCAGATGGCCATGCAACTGTACTTCCCAAAGCTTCTTCAATACATGTCATTTCTGATGTTGGCCTCCACAAATATGCGTTTGGTTTCTTTGCTACATCAACCCATACTCCAATTGCATGTGGACCAATAGGAATATGATGGACCATAGCAGTTGGATCATTAGAAGACCATCTTCCTTCAGCAACAATCTCTCCCGAGCCATACCAATCTAATAACTTGCACTTAGTTTGACTGTTGTTATTGATACTCTGTGAAAAGACAAATATGAGATACTAGAATAAGAAGATAATGACATCATAAACAATTTTCATCCTATTACAAATAAATTTACCGATGGAGAAGGCATTGGAGGAATATTTAGTCGCTTAAGCACACTTGCAGTAGCATTTGAAAGTTCTTCACTTGGTTCAGTCTATGATAATCACATATGAAACCAAAAATATAGTTAACTACTACGAGAAAAAAAAGAATCTAAGTTAGTAAAAGAAAAAAAGAAATACCTGTTTCTTAAAATAAGATAACATAAGTGCTTTCATTTCGATCATTTCATCTTTCATTGTTTTCATTTCTACCATTTCTTCCTTCATCTTCAAATATTCTTTTTCAAGAACCTTATACTTGTGGTCTTGTTGAGACAAAAGAGATAGTTTTGAACGAGTCACACCAAACCCAAATCCTCTTACATGACCACGATCGGGGCCAAGAACTTTACTTAAAGCATCATCAACCACGTTTGTTGTTGAAACTGTCGTCTCAACCTCAGTTTGTTCAATACGCTCCTAACAATATATAAACAAATAGACCTTAACAATTCTTAAAGATCTAAGCTGCTGTAACTTTTAGCTACTGTTTTAAGCTGCTGTTTTATTAAAGATGTAAGCTACTGTAACATAATTCTTAGTGGACTGTAGGTATTTTGGCTTGCTGTTTTGTAACTTTTACCTACTGTTTTGTAACAATATATATACGCTTATAGCAATATATAAACACATATCTAACATTACACTTAGTCAAAGTGATGTTCAGCAAATCTTTAATACAAGTTGTTCAGCAATTCTTTAATACAAGTTGTTGTTGTTGTTGTTTACTGTTTGATTGGTGGTGTGTTGTAGGTTTGGAAAGATGTGGGAAAAGTTGTAGGCTAAGATGGATAAACTACTTGAGACCTGATTTGAAGAGAGGAATGTTTTCACAACAAGAAGAGGATTTAATTATCAGTCTCCATGAAGTTTTGGGAAACAGTGAACACAAGGCACGTCAATATTGAAATGTCTAAATCTAACTATAATTGTAGGTGAACACAAATGTCTAAATCTGCACGTCAATATGCAAATAGGTGAACACAACAAGCTGTAGGCGTTTCAGCAATAATGTTCTAAATATATGCAGACACGAAACAAGGTTTCACGGGCTGATGTGGATAATGCAATCATTTACAGCTGGTTCAGTGAAGTTTTACAACTTATTTTTAGCAGGAATAGTTTAGTAGTTTCCTTCAGCTATCTGACAGATTCAAATGACCCATTTTTTTCAAGTATGTATTAGCTAGAGCACATTGTTTGCAAAGTATTTATTATATTTATGTCTTCATGTACATTTATCTGGAAACAAATAATTCAAAAGGCATCATTTTCTGTTGGAACTGTACAGGGTATCAATAATTTGTTTTTGGAACAAATAGCTTTATAGAATTTTTCTTTTTTCAACAATTCAAGGGTTGCTTAGATCCTTTTCACTTGATTCTTAGAATGTAAGAATTTGAACTTTGTTGTTTATGAGTTTTCTTCTCTTCAGCCAACTTTCTGAGTTAGTCAAATCCATTATTGCTTATTTGATAATCTCTTGGACTGATTTCTCTACTTATTTCATTTTAAAGGTTGTGGTTAACATTGGTGGATTATTTATAATGGAAAATAGTCGTGGGGTTCGAGAGTTATGATTGTTCGTGGAAAATTTGAATAAAGTTTATATGAATACATATGATTTTTGGTTGAATATCAAAAATCATTAGAAAAGCTAAAGATTCCTGCACACAGAAAGACCCAACAACATATATAATTAAGATACCACAAGATTCAATAACGATAATCAAGTCTAAGAATACGAACAGAAATTGCAAAGAAGACATACAAGTGTCTCAGCAACTTGTGAATTCAACGGTTGTCCATCCTTCCTTTTGTGTGCTTTAGTCCATAATGCAACCCTTGTGACCAAAGATGGATCCGAACTACTTTTTCTCTACAAAATGAGATTTATACAATGAAACCACATATACGATACGAAAGCAAAATTGAAGTATAGTAACAAACTTTACCATCTCTTCAGCCAAACGAGCATACCCTTTTCTATTACATGTATGTGGGAGTTGTTTTTTCTTCATGGCTTTGTACTTTTCAATTTTCAACTACTCAAATAAAAGACATTCAAACTTCACACAAATTAATAATTCAAATGTAAGTGTATATGTTTTGAAGTAGAGATTTACGTACCTTGAAGGTTGCACTAGTCTTCTCACTCACAAAATCCATCCAATCATCTACAGATTGTAAATTATCAGGCATTAGCTTCAAAATTGCATTCTTTGTTGGGGCATCTCGAATTTGTTTTACTAAACGAGATTTTCCAGCCCTCCATAATCTACCCATCTTTTGGAAGAAAAACTTTTTTTGCCAATCTTCCACATTGTACCTTGACTGAAGTATAAAAGAGTTAGAAATGAAAAATAATGTAACTTAATAAAGTAATGAACTTATTAGAGAAAAATAAAGTAACTTAATACCTGGATAGATTTCCATAACACTACTTTCAATCTTGTTGGTAGTTTTAGCCAAAAATATTGTTAAACAAAAATATTAGCCAACACCAAATCTTTAACAACAATTTCTATGTTCTGTTGTTCATATATATAGTTTCTGTTTTTATTTCTGTTCATATATATATGCTATGTTGTTATTCCCAGTTCAAGTACCAATACTACATCCAATTATGCAGCTATAATCTTTACTGTTTTTTAATCCTAAACTACAAGTAAAACAAAGATTCATACATCCAACTATTTTTTCAGGGTGAGATTGATAAGGTGGACTGAGTATGAGTTCTAGGTTCAAATGAGGACATCTTTCTTAAATTAGGAAATCTTCCCTTTCTAAATCTTGAAACTCTTCAACAACAGCCATGAGTTTATCTTCTTCCACTTTTACTTTCACATCAGTAGTAGTGAAGGAGATTGTTGTTGAAGCTACATAACCAAAGTTATTTCTGATACAAAAAACTTATAACAAGAACTTGAGGAAGCAAAATAAATGAATCTATGAACACAAAATAAATATCAGAAAATAAGCAAACTTATAATGAGTCTAAAATATCACAAAATAAATTTATGAACACCTCAGTGCAGTCGTATACAAGGAGGAGTCCTTGGCTTTGTCTTGAAGTGCATCTGTAAAGCTTTACGAGGTTAGGATGTTGCAATTTTGAGAGAATCTCAACTTCATTTGTGAACAGCACAACACTTTTGTAATTATTCTCGTATAGCCGCTTTACAGCAATTGTCCTTCCATCCTTGAGTGTTCTTGATTAACAGTCAAAACAAAGGGTTCAAGTAACAGTATCACATCAAATCAAGACCTCCTTAGAACATACACAATCAAAATAGTTTAAATACTATGTCATTCTTATAACATACACAATCTCAAGACAATACCATAACCTCCATCTCCAAGCTCTCTTGATCGGTCAAAATTATGAGTTACTTCCTCAAGTTCAGCATAAGTAAGTCCATTAACACCTCAGTGGAGTATCTAAAGACGAAGAAGATTATTATTATTAGACATTGAAACGAAAATGTTGCAGTTGTGTAAAAAATTAAAGGAAATGCACGAAGAAATTATTTTGAGATAAGGAAAGGAAACATTTCAAGCTTCATTGCCTAACGTAATGATTCAGTCAAGTTTCTAACCTAGAAAGGAAGAAGAAGCTAACCTCGAATCATTAGGTTTCAAGTGTAATGTCGACGGTGAGTTCCCTTGTACGAATAGAGAGACGATCGGCTATCGCGCAGTGACCATGAACACAGAGGGACACAGACAGAGATGGAAGCAATGTCGTCGTCGTTTGAATGGACGTGTGAGAGGTTGGCCAATGAAGAGATGAGATGAAGAAATCAATTGAATAATGTGAGAGATGAAGCCGATTGAACTGTGAGGGCGATGAAGAACTCCAAAGAGATGAAGAAATCGAAAAGAAAAAACTTTAGGGCTTATCGTGCGTGTGGGTTTTTTGTTTAATTATTTCAATTATTTTTTTCCTTTTCAATAGCTCAATTTAAAATGGGCTATGTTGAAGGGCTATTAAAAGCCCAATATGTTGTAGTGTCATTGCCTATAAATTGAAGCCTTTACTTTAGAACGTGTGTGCAATATTTGGATCGGAGCAAGTTCATATTCTTCCATTCTTTCTTTCTTGAGTTTTAGGTGAGAGTTTAGAACAAAAGGAGAGAGAGAGTTCATTTCCTACCATTTTCCCCTCACAATCAAGCAAAAATCATAGCTAAAAAGTATGTGAAATTATACTCTGAGGCTTGATTCACTTATTTGTGTTCCATTTTCTGTTTTTATTGTATTTCTTTGTAATATATACTCTATGGCCGAGAGGTTTAAAGATATGTTTATAATAGTAATGCATTTCTTCTATCATTCTCTCATTTCTCTTCGAACTTCCATGTTCAATCTGTTTAATTAGTTATGAAGCAATTGAATGTGTTATTAATACTAGAAAGTCTGAATGTATGTTTTATAAGTTTTGTATAGCTAAATGCATATGTCAAAGAATTGTTTATTCGAGAGAAGAACAATTGTGTTGATAGCAATCACTTGATAAGTGAAAGCACGTATTTAACTAAACAAGCGGCGATGAGCTTGTAATAATATAATCTCATCGCCAAATTTATCCTTTGCATAAGTTACAAAGATGTCAACTTGTGCTGTGAAAGCACCAAAAGGTTGCTCGCCTTAATTTAGGATAAATTACTTATATTGCATACAAACTGATTAGATACAAATCATAGCTTAACTTTAAGTATTTGGATCAGAGGCGAGCAAGTATGTCGAAGGCACCAAAAGGACACTTACCTTAATTCTCAAGTTAATAAATGCTTTGTAGCGCCTCGAACTATTAATACCCAATACATCACGATTAGTTAATTAAACATTCTTTCATTCCATGCCTGTGAATTGAGTTCATTTTTCATCTCACTTCATCATCATGACCACCTTGCGCGACCAAAGGAACCTTAGTGTAAATAATTAGGATAAACTATATTGTCCATATCAATATTGTATAGATTCTACCGCATGAGTTTAGTCATTGCACGATAAGACCATTAAGAACATTAATTCCTTGAGATGTTTAGCAACACATAAATAGGATTTACTCCTTTTATTGTATCATCCTAGTTAGTCGCCTAAAAGGTCGCTCTCAATTAGAGCTTGAACATGACATGTCCACAAACCACTGCATATGCATATATATAAATTGACAAGCGGAATGTTCATGTAAATTTTCAATAATTCTTTTCATCATTATAGATACTAGGTGATCCAATCAATTATGCCAAATTGCAAATATATCTGGATTCATGAATTTCAGATTCATTGTTGCATATGTTTCAATTACTCTTATATGAGTATAATATAATCTAGAAGATAAAGCAAATAACCTTTCTAATATACGTTTTTCATTTGAAATAATAAATATAATATAAACATATTCTATTCCATTCTTTCTATTAGTCTTAATATGATAACCATTGTAACGTATATATTTAAAACTCAATAGATTTCTCTTTGATTGACTAAAGAACAATGCATCATCAATTGTGAATTTTGTTTCTCTAGGCAAAATAATATTTGCTTTTCCGAACCCTTCAATTAAGTTTCCAGAACCTGATATTGTATTGACCTTTGCTTCCAGCATTGTCAATTTGAAAAAATATTTTTTACTTGTAGGTATTGTGTGTGTGGTTTCACTATCTACCAGACATAGATCTTCTTTATTCATTTCTGAATCACCTAACATATGATAATAATTCATATTTCTTCATTTAAAAGGAAATAATTAAAATAAGTAAAACATACTTGGAATATAAAAAGGTTCAATATTAATAAAAGAAAAATATGAAGAAAGATAGCAAAATAGCAATATTACTCTAGATATTTTTAATGTCAAAAGAAATACTTGTTCCGCCCATTGTGTCGATTTTCTCTTCAGAAGTTTCAAAGAAATCTGTTATATCTAAATTAGTCATATTGGATGGATCAAATATATCATTATCTTGATAGACACAATTGACTTCTACATTTTTTTTTTCCTTTTTCTTCTCTAGGAAAGCTTGATATAGATCAACTAAGTGTTTTGATGTACGACAGACACGTGACCAATGTCCAATCATACTACATTGGTAACATATTTATTAATCACTTTGTTGAATTCTTATTTTGTGGAGCTTTCTCTTTATGATCATCGTTTCATGTGGTTCTTTTGAAATTTGGATTATTAGAACGGCCACCATGTAAACAATAATTATTTCTTCCTTTTCCACAGTCTCTACCTCGACCTTAACCACGACCATGACCTTGTCCATGATTAAAATTCACAACATTCGCTTTAAGAAATGATGTTATTCCAGTTGGTCGAGATTCGTGATTTTTCATCAACAACTCGTTATAATTTTGTTTGGCAATAAGAAGACATGATATGAGTTCAAAATATTTAGTAAAACCTTTGTCTCGATATTGTTGTTGTAGGAACATATTCGAGGTAAGAAAAGTAGAAAAGGTCTTTCCCAATATGTCCATATCAATAATTTTTTATCCACGTAACAACAATTTTCAACTAATTTTGAATAATTCATAATTGTAATCAGTTACTGAATTAAAATCTTGTAGCCTCAAATGTATCCAATACTAACGAGCTTTTGGGAAGATGAACTAATTTTAAATGTTCATACATTTATTTCGACTTATTCCACAACGTATATATGAGGATCTTTTATTGTTAAATTTAAATCCTCATGAATGTGATCATGAAGGAAAATCATGGCTTTCATTTTCTCTTGACTGGTCGTTGCATTTCCTTGTTTAATTGTATTTTCGAGACTCATGGCGTCTAGGTGCATTTCAGCATCAAGAACTCATGACAAATAATTGCTATCGTTGATGTCAATTAGAGACGTGTAAATTCTAGTTTCGGAAGAGTTGCCATGGTAATACTATCATAAAATATTATAATTCTATTAGAAATTTAATATGTATTAAATATGCAAATTAATATTTATTTTATTAGTTATAACGAGAAGGAGAAAATTGACATATTGTTAGGACTTATCTTCGACAGAGGAGGCGACTAGAGCTCGTGCTGATAACGTGTTGTAAAAGCGAAACACAATCGAAATATGAAAATTGAGAGAATATAATATTAAAATAATAAAATAGAATAAATAAATAAATAAATAAATTAAGAAATTAAGAAATTAAGAAAACCTAGATAATTTTCACTTTCTCCCACTTTCATGGAAAACTCTCCAATTTGATTGTTTCTTTACAAATCCATCAAAACCCTTTATATATATATATAGGTAAAGTGGGAAGTAGGTGGTTGATTACTTAGCCACTAAAAGTGCATGGATACTTGACATAAGTGTTTATAAGACTAAGACGCATGAGTTGGTTAGATAACGAGCATCTATATATTTATAGAATATTTATAATATTTTGAATGTTTTATGGTTGTTTTATATATGTTATGGAGAAAGAGATGCATGAATAAGAGCAGCCGTACAAATAGAATACAAACAATTATTAATATATTTGTGGGTAAAAAGAAATAATAATAATAATAATAATAATAATAATAATAATAATAATAATAATAATAATAATAATAATAATAATAATAATAATAATAATAATAATAATAATAATAATAATAATAATAATAATAATAATAATAATAATAATAATTAGGACAAAATATAATACATATAAAAATCCAACGGTGAAACATGGAATTTAGATTTGGAAGTTAGCTAACAATTCCAAACACGTAAGGCCATAGTCATTATCTCGCGTTAAACGCTTGAGATTACAACTAATATTCCACATACTTAACTCCAAATTAAATTATTCCAAATTGCTTTATTTATTTCTATATATATATATATATATATATATATATATATATATGTTATGTGTGTGTTATATTAAAGACTACAGCACAAGGTTTTTTTTTTTTTTCTTTTTCTTTTTTATTGTTGATCACAAATATCAAATCATATATAAGAGAGAATATAAAATAATAAAATAGAATAAAAATTCAATCAGTTTGACCACCGAACAATTAACATATTCTTCTTAATGTCTACCACCTTCTCTTTATAACTCTCAATCGCACATCTTTTTCTTCTTGGAAATTAGGGCAGTTGATGAGAAAGAGAGAGCCAAAATAGAATAATGTTGTAAAATTTCTCTTTATTCAAAAGAAGAGAGAAATTTAAAAGAAATTGAGTGAAAGGAACAAATTAAGGAAACAAAAAAGATGGTATTTCGGATGTACGGAATGGCAGTAAAGCCATATGTTATGTTTTCTTCGTCGCCTCTTTTTCATCGTCCTTTCAAAATTAGAGCTCAATGTTTCAGAGACGATCAAGGTGAGACTTTTTCTCTATATCATCCATTGATCTATATATGCTTTTTATTTTGGTTATCTCAACTGATTTTGGAAATGCTTTCAGTACCTCCTCAAACCATGTTTTAACCCTTCAAAATCTATATAATATTTCATCTATGAATGTGTTCTCCATAATATATACCCTTAATCTTTAAAGAATTCATGTAAAATTCCAAAGTTAGTTCATAGTTTGGATTGGAGAAACCTAAAATTTAGTTTCTCCAGATTATTTAGATCAAACAACAAATTCAAAATTATTTTTGTATCTTAGTCTTCAATAGTTAGATTGATTTTTAAAAATACTATTACAATTCATAGATAACAAACTATAGAAGAGCCGGTGAATATTAATAATCTAATTTAGAGAAATTTTCATGAATATAACAAACTACTAAAATATTTATAGCAGCACGTGTTACGTAGCTTTGGAAGGTAGTATGTTTTTTCTTTAATATTTTAGGTTTGTCCTCCCGTCTTTGATTTCTTTCCATCGTCTTTCTTTCTCTTATCTTCTTTCTTTACATCGTTTAGATTATTGGTAACGAAATCTAATTTCTTTTTATCGTCTTTATTCTTTTTTTCTTTTTTCGTTGCGATTTATTTCCATTGTCTTTCTTAATTTTCTCTTCTTTTTTACGTCGTTTAGATTTGGGTAACCAAATTTTAAAAAAATCGTGTATAAAGAATCTTGAACAAAAAAATTGTTTAGATTAGAGTAGTCAAATCAAAACGATTGTGTAAAAAAAAATAAACGATCGTGTAAAAAAAATAGACGATCGTGTATCAAAAGAATTAAAAAAATCGTTTAGCAAAATCTAAATGATCATGTACCAAAGAATCTTGAAAATTAAACGATCATGAAATTGTAAGAATCTTGAAAAAATTAGTTTAGCCAAATCTAAACGAATTTCTAATTTTTTTGATACACTATCGTTTATTTCTTTTACACGATCGTTTAGATTTGGCTACTTTACTCTAAAAAACTTTTTTTTTTAATATTTTTTATACACGATCTTTTAGATTTTGTTACCTAAATCTAAACGACGTAAAAAAAAAGAGGAAAAGAAGAAAGACAATAAAAAGAAATCACAACGAAAAAAAGAGAAAAAAGAAAAACAATAGAAAGAAATCAGATTTGGTTACCCAAATCTAAACAACGTAAAAAAAAGTAAGAAAAAAAGAAAGACGATAGAAAGAAATCGTAGCGAAAAAAAGGAGGAAAGAAATAAAGAAAGACGATAGAAAGAAATCGCAGCAAAAAAGAGAGAAAAACGGAAAAACAAGTCTGAAATATTTAAAAAATGGCTTACGTTCATAGGTTTTGTTACAGAGACCATAAATATTTTAGTAATTTGTTATATTTATGAAATTTTATAATTAATTTTTTACAAATTAACAAGAAAGGATCAATTGAATATATAATTTATTACATTTTTTAAGTAGGTATAAATGTGATTGTTGAACATAGATCACCAACATGAGCATAAAATTAGTAGTTGGAGTTTTCAAACAAACAAATTATGATTGTGGTGCAGGAAGGTTCAATAAGATGGTAGATAGCAACTTGGGAGTTTTAAGAGAGAGGATAGAAGAGGTAAAGACGAGAGAGAAACTAGAGAGGTGCTTGAGTTGCAAACATAATTATGGATGGAACTATGTGGCTTCCTATGATTACAAACTCCAAAAGGACAAACAATTTTCTGAGTTTCTTCAAATTTTATTTCTAATTACTGCCTCTTTGGGTTTTACATTTCTTTCTGGTACTTTTTCCCTTTGTTTGCTTTCCTTTCTACTTCATTTCCACCATTAATTCAATTAACTTCTCCATTTCTTCCTATGAAGAATACTAAACCTTTTTTCAATTATTTTAATTTTGTTTTTCGATTTTGTCTATATTATTGATATTTTCTTTTGAACTATCAATGTGAAGATTTGAACTTCTGAGATGATGTTTTTACACCTTGTGCATAATTATACTTTTGAATCATATTTGAAGTCTTGCTTGGTTATGATTATTTTATACTTAAAATATTTTTCTTTAAATATTCGATAATGGTTGAAGATTTATAGCATTTGATCTCTTGGTGGTGGTTATATACTTTAATAAGGTAGCTTAGGTGGATAAGAATACATTAATAGTTGTAATTATATATCTATTCCGATCTTTTTAGTGCACACTAGCTATAGCTATTAGCATAGAAACTTAATTAATCAATTAACTTTCGTCTAGCTAGCAATTAATAGGCAATACAACATCTTAAAAAAAAAGGGGGAATTCGTAAGGCGTACATTGTTTTTACCAAAAAAAAAAAAAAAAAAGAAAATCTTTTTTTTTTTTTTTATCAAGAAACTAATAGGAAGTGAGTTTTATTATAAAGGTAATTAATCGATTGACTTTTTATTCAAAGCATCAATGATATTTGGAATTACCACATTTGAAGAACTTCCATGAATATTAAAATATAGCAATTAGAAGTGAAAATAGGTCAAAATTAAACATCAATGAAGTATCAACCTACGCCTGTATAAACCCTATTGATGGAAGAAATGAATGAAATAAAATCAAATTACCACATACCAAGGAGCTTGTTGAAGGCTATATAAACCTTTCTTCGTAATATGATAAACAAACGATCATCTCTAGAAACTTGAAATCCATGAGATTGCTCCATAGAAACAGTTATAGATAATATCCTTTGAAGAAAAACATTATTTTATATATGTGATTTTGTTTATGTTGGATTTTATGTCCTAAAATTAAAATTTGTAGAAAGTAAATGTTATTCGTTAACTGTTATTAATAAAGTGTTATTACAATTTCAATAAAACGTTATTAATTATATTATAGTTAGCTAGTTTTATTTTAATAACCTAAACACTACAAGAAATTTTGAGTTTTTAGTGGCGCACAAAAAACATTACTAAAACGAAAAAACACCGCGTAGCTAAAAGTTTCTAACATTTGTGCGTCACAAAATGTGTACTTTTACTAACATTTGCGTTAGTAAATACTTACTTTTGATAACATATTTATTCTCACTATTTACATTCGTCTCTAAAGGTGATGTTTTGGTGGCAGATAATGTTACTGCTAAAAGTTAATTTATGACCATTACAAACATCTTTTGCAACATATTAAAATCAATATTTAGTACTACTAAAAATTTGTAACCATCTAACTTTTTGTACTAAGCTGAGGTCATTACTATTAAAAAGAAATAAAAACTTTCTTAACAAAATGGAAAATAACACTAAACTTGTATTGAAAACCTTAAGTACTCATTTATAAATCATATGTAAATGAATGTAGAATAAATCTAGAAAAAAAATCATAGTTTGGGCCCTATCTAATTTTTAAAGAGAAATAATCAAAAAAATACTAAAATACTAAAATCAAAACTATAAAGTAAAAGTGGAAGTAACAAAAAGTTTCTTTATGGCAAGTCGCGGTCACTTCTTGTCGTTCGTCAACTTTCCTCTATCTCTACCTCTCTCCTCCTTTATTATCTATCAAATCAAATCTTCAAACTTTTTGCCCTTCCTTTAAATTTACTTATATAAATAAAATTATCCAAATCCTTAAATCTCACCAGACCAATTAACCAATAACAATCTTTAATAACATAAATTTGCAACTCTTCAAACTAATTAAATATTCTCCGAACAAATATCTAATCAATCCTAATTTCCACACAATCAACCAATTCCCACCAATTAACTCAATTATAACAACATAATTAAAATTACACCAAGATAACTAAAATTAAAATTACCTTATATTTTGATGCATTATAAAATTACTATAGTTTTTTTAGTTTAAAAAACCAATGAGTTTCCGACGTTATTAAAAGCATCAGTAAAAGTATTTTATTAAATAAAAAAACTATTCAATTTACTGTATAACCTTGTAATAAAATGTCAAATATAATAATCTTAGAAACTATCACTAGGCAGCATGCAATAACACCAACTTCATCACAATAATTATATGCCGAGAAACTTTGATAATTTCATAAAGAGTTCGAGTAATGTCAACCCATGTTATGAGTATGAAGTTATATCAAGTAAATAAATGTACAAAGTTAGTTCCAAAAGTAGTGTGTAGAACAAAAATTGGTACAAAAGTAGTCTTGGAAACATGAAATGATCTTTCCTAACAAAATTATAGGATACCAACCAAAACTCTTTTCATATTCATCGAAAGTCAACATTAGAATCTTGTATAGAAGACCATTTGTGCGTCAACCTGAAATATGTAAGCATAACCGAATAAATAAGTAAAATATGTTAGCAAAAAACGAAACTTAGACACTTTAAAGTGTAATGACACTAGTCAATATGATTCAACTCAAACATTCTAACAACAATTGGGGGGCATGTCTAAATCAAAAGCAACAAACTTTATAAGAATTTAACTCAAAAAATGAAACTTAGGCACTTTAAAGCATAATGACACTATTGTTTAGATTTCTATATGATCGTTTACCCTCCTACATGATCATTTAGCTTTCCATATGATCTTTTACTCTCTTACATGATCATTTAGCATCCTAACACGATTGTGTAGCTTCAACCTTCAAACAATCGTTTAGCTTCCAACTCAACTGCTTAGCTCCTTTACCGATCGCTTAGCTGATAACCCAATCTCTTAACTTCCTAACTGCATACTTTTAACTCGATCACTTAGTCTTCAATTCCTTGACACATAGCCAAACTTCCTGTATTCCAAATATCATGCCATACTTTTAATGACATAATTAGATCTTTTTTAATCTTAACTCCAAACAACACCCACTCTTCCAAGTTCTTCAAAAGGACTCAATCTTCTCTAAAATTTAGGCTTTACAGGCAGACATGTCTAAATCAAAAGCAACTTCATAAGGATTAACTCAAAAAACGAAACATAGAGCGCACTTTAAAGCATAATAACACTACTCAATATGATTCAACTCAAACATTCTAACCACAATGAGGAAGGGGATGTCTAAATCAAAAGCAATAAACTCCATAAGAATTTTGTTAGACCTTCAATATTGCATACATATAAAAGAAGGGCAGAAAAGGGATTCGATAAAGATAATTCAGAGAGGAGAGAGAAAGAAAGCATCATAGAGGGTTCATCATGGGTAAGGGGTATTTATAAAGAATGTTTAGGGATTACTATTTTTAGGTTTCATATTGTCTTTTTGGTTAAAACTTTCATAACCTTTATAGGAGAAGTTTTCAGCCTTCTCAAAGGTATTAGACATTATTGTTATTATTGTTTTCTGGACTTCTTGATATTAGGTTATGTATATTTTGATCTTTACTATAAATATAGAATATCATAGTATTGTCTTTGTTTGTCTTGTTGGGGATTTTTCTGCTTTCCAGGTTAAGAATCCTAACAGATTCAATTCAGTATAATTCTACTCAAACATTCTAATCATAATTAGAAAGAGGGGGAGTGACATTTCTAAATCAAAAGTAACAAACTCCATAAGGATTCAACTCAATCGTTGTAATCACAAGCACAAAAATAATCCCAAGAACAAATCTATGACTACCATAACTGCAAGACATTCATATCAATTCACAACGTATTAAAAGATTTGTCGCTCCACCAGTTAAGCACCTTAATGTGCATAAGTTTCACTAAAAAATTAAACGAAGTGAACTTTAGACATCTCATCTAGATCATGAATCATCTCTAGCATCTCATCATTCATTGTATCTCTAACTCAAATGTTTTCTCTAAGATTTACATTTTCTCTACATTCATCTTAATTGAAAAATGTTGCACCTAGAAACCTTCAATTAGATCTAAAAAAAGGAGAAAGATCAACATTATCTCCATGGAATATCTATCGCCTATAAGTCGGGGATATACCATATTTATATAGATGACGTTTTACGACATCTAATCCTCCAATTGATGTTCACACAATTTAAACAAGGACATCTTGTTCTTCCCTCTTCGTCTAAATAATTAGTTGCAATTTCGATAATATTAACAACACCATCAAAATACTCACTAGAAGCTCCATCTTTGAAATTTATCTAACTTTGATCCATAATAAGTACAATGTGCCTTAAAGTACCTAAACTCTGTCAAGATCTGGGAAGCACTAAGCTTAGTGCTCCTAGACTCGTAGCCATATATAAATTGCAAAATATCGCACAAATAATGGATAAAAAGCTCCATGTCTAACGTTTTGGCATATTTGTAAAAAGCTTCATAGAAGTGTTTGGGAGCATAATCTAAGTTGTCTTCTTTCTTAAGTTTTCTTAAGTTAAAAAAAAAAAAGATGTTTTATGAACATGTTTTAACCAAAGGTGTGAGGCCTAAATCTGAGAAAAGAGATTCCTATTGAAGAAGAGAGGCGTAAGGAGTAGAATGATCCTTCTAAAATGAAAAGATTGATCATTCTAAAGATAAAAATTCGAAGAGAAGGAACGAAGTTGCGTAAGAGAAGGCGATGGAGGAAAAGTTGGCATAACAAAGAAGTCCTATCGCGAGAAGAGTTAGACGATTGGGTGAAGTGATGTGAAGAGAAGTCAGAAAAGAAGTTGGCGGTTATAGCCTGTTGCAAGGAAGAAAGAGGGGAAAAGGATTTTAGCTTTCCGAGATGATGAAGTTTGTGTCTCGAGAGAATGTCAAATTGAGAGTTGACAATTGGCTTACATGTTGAGCTTGGTTTGGCTGTATAGTGTGACAAAGTGGTAAAGTGACAAGTGTAAAGTTGTAATTCGGAACTGGTAGGAAAAAAGAGTAATCGGTCCAAAGGATTAGTATAAATGGGAGCAAAGACCTAAGACAATAGTTGTTATTTGGAAGTTTCGTTGAGTGTAAGTAGCTGGGTTGCTGATGAGAGAGTTACAGACAAGGAGAAGTGTTCGGCAAAGAAAGGGACCAAAAGCTTTCATGAGTAACCTTCTTAAATTTTAAACTCCTGCGTGAGTAACTTTCTTAAACTAAACACTTATGTGTGGGTGATCTTTTTTAACCCTCATGCAAGGGTGATGTGTAAAGTTAATGTTTCGTAAACGTTTTCTTAAATGATTCTTCTGAGTCCAAGTTATGCATAACACGTTTTGTGCGATTGTGATGAATGTATGCAAACAATTAGTCTTATTCTTATCAAGTGAGAAATGCTTATACACTGTGCACATAATGTGAATAGCGTTGTGTGGACGACCGAACAACAAGAAAGAATTGAATCAGGAAAACTTCCTAGAGGCTATGGATGGAGTGAACATCACAGTAGCTTAATCGTAAGATACTGGCAAAAGTGAATAACAATAAGGCTTGACGATGAGAAGGATTCATGTCCTTGATGGAAAGGAATAAGAGGAGCTAATGCGAGATTTCTGTGATTTATGAAATGAGGCGTTAGAAGACGTATTTGAGAAATGAAAATGTTTTGTACTTGAATTGTATTCCCAAAAAGGTTCTTTTATAAGACCCTCATTTACTAAGTATTTGACTTATGTGTTTAAGTTTTCCTTCCTTAGGTTATTAGGCATTGAGGCCAAGTAAGAAGAGGTAAGATGGGTTATGGCATGGGAAAGTTGATCAAGTTACCTGTCTTCAGATGGATTAAAGTCGTTATGTCCACATGGGTTGAATCATGTCTCGAAGAGATGGATTGCTATGTGATCAAGGAAAAGGATAAGAAAGGGATTCTTATACTCTTGAACACCTTGATGCGAAACTTTTAGAACTTAGGTTTTATTTAAGTGGCTTGCGAGGAAGAAAATGTATTTGTAAAGTGTTGAACCAAGTAATAAAATTAGAGTTGTGTTTTTCTATCTTTCTATTGTGTTACATTTGTATCCTTATGGTCCTTATCGCTTAGAAGTTACGTTAAGAGTCGAAGGCTAGGCAATTAAGCTAAGCTGGTCGGTCTAGTATTTTTTACTGCGATGAGTTGAAAAGGTCTTTCGAGTTTAAATTTGGAACTCTGCGATGGAGATCAGTTGAGAATTCTACTTATTAAGCGTTCAACTTGTTATCTTGCGGAAAGGTATGCGTTGGGTGTCTAGGCGGCATGCCTCCTTCTAGTTGCGTAAAGTGGCTGGCGGAAGCAAGGCCTGACAAAAGGCCATCAAGGTAGACATCAAGATACCATCAAGAAACTAGTTTTCTTAATGATTGAGCTTTCTTGATGTTTGCCTATTTAATGGCAAAGGTCAATTAGGTAGACATTTTTTGACTAGTTTTGCACATTAAAGAAGGTCAAATTTGTAGTAGTGTTATTTGACATTGATATGTTAAGACTATTGGGTTGATATATTAAGTAGGCAACTTGTTGTTTAGAGAACTTATGGCTTCCTTGTTATGTAAGGGGTTTGGAATTATTCTTCCATAGAATCATTCAAAATGGGTTCTTGATATGTTGTCTTACTGTTCTTAGACTCCAGAATTTCTTTGTTAATAAATTTATCTATCATTCTATTTTATGTTTTGTATTAATTTGGGTGCTAATTCTAGTGTAACCGTTGCCTTAACAGATAAAAACCATATTGATTTTGTGTGCCTATCTATGCTTACCTATGTTGAATCGAAATTATTGGCATGGATTTATAAGTGTTGTTTAACTTTGGATGTACTTGCTTAATTTACTGTAAAAATAAACACCGCCAATCAACGTATACTATAATTTTTCTTTCTTTACAAGTTACTAATGCTTTTACTTTTCAAATACTATGCATCTTAACGTTCTCAAGATGTATTCAATGAAATGCACATACAACCAGCTTCTAACTAGAAATCTAGAGTGTCTTTTATTTCTTAACATCCATCATAAAATAACATCATATACTCAGCATATTGTGTAAAACATTCTTCTTGTATTCTCAACAACTAATAACTGTCTTAAAACTTTCCTTTTTACGGTAAGACTACTCCAATATTAGTTAAAAGAATATGAGAATACCTTGATTTCCTATGCAATACCTTGATTGGTTTAACAATGTAATCATAATTTTTGACTTACTCCAACTGCTGGCTATCGCAAATCTTCATACCTTGTCATACTTACTTGATATTTTGTTATCTAAATATAAAAGTACTTATTAATTTACAATTATTATCTTGTTCAACTATTTACGTTGTGTTTGGATTACCTTTCAAATTGTGTAAACATTAAAAAAATCATTTAAAAAATTTTTGAGGTGTTTTCAAAATGTATTTTTGAAATATGAGATTAAAAACTAAGCCATATAAAAAAAAATTAGAACCAAAATTGGAGAAAATAGGTTTGTAAACATAATTATGTATATAAACATTTATAACAGAAATTAACTAAAGATGTAAGTATTTAAATTTGAAACTCATTTTTAAAAAAATATATGTTTTAAAAATACATAGATAATCCAAACATTACTCTTATTCTCTTCCTCTCTACATAGTATTTGAACAGTACTCTTGGAAGGTATTTTACTCAATCTCTAACGTGTTCTTAAATCTTAGATCTCGTACTTCTAATTCTTTCTTTCTTATTTGGTATGTATTTGAACAATATTTGATAATAAACAATATTCCTAATAATATATTGCGGTAGATTTTCTTCCCAACACTTCGTAGCTAATTAGGTATTTCCCACTAATCAACTTTTATATTTCCCACCAAACATCAATTTTTATTTCTCAAGTAATGGTTTTTACACCCTATCAACTTAATTTTACATGTCATAACCAAAAGACAAACATTTACAAGCTTCATTATCTCAAAATATTAGCATTCATTCTACCATCAGCTATCACAAGTGTATCTTGTAGTTGTGCCTGTTGCAAACTCTTCCCTATTATTTGGCATCGTTTAAACTTGGCTATCCAAATTTACGAACCAATAATTCAACGTTTTTTTTTCAAGATGGTTTTATATTTGTTAGATTTGGTTATATACCAATATCCCAACAACTTTCGTTCAAGATCGTGTACCAATATCTATCTTGAAAATTCGCAGAAGAAGAAAGATAGTGGAAAGGAAGAAAAAGAGAAGAAAGACGATAGAAATGAAAAAGAAATTGCACACCAGGAAGAGAAGAAAGAGATGGAAACAAAGGACAAACCAAAAATATTTTTAAAAAAAATGGTTGTCTTCATAGATATTTTGATTTTGTTACACAGAACCGTAAATATTTTGTGGTTTTATTATATTTAATTTTTCTATTGAATAATATTAAATATTAATAAATATTTAAATGAAAAAGTATTTGGAAAAAAGGGTTATTCAAATCGGATTACAAGTAATCCATAGAGTTTCTATAAATTTGACACGTGGGGCCCTTATAAAAGTCGCGATCTATGAGAATAATCTCTGTAATTACTCTTAGATACTCCATTCCACCTATTCTTCCAAGAAGCGGTTCTCATAAGTTGGATGTTTGCCAGAATCATAACAAGGAAGATAGATATGATGGAAAGAGGAAGACTTGAAGGAAGAAATTTTGTTCCAAGTATGGATTGACAAAGAGTTTTGTCCTTCTGCTGCATTGATGACAAGTTGCTCATAAAGATAATTATGAGAAATTTGTTGGGCTTATTTTATAAAATTTGGAAGGCTTAGAATTAAGGCCCATTTGAGTTCAATTAGGTTATTTTAAAATACTCACCAAACGAAAATAACAAATTTGTTTTGGATAAATGGTAAATTTTTATTTAAGCTAATAAAACAACAAAATCGAAAAATATGAAAAAAAGTTGATGGAACAATGTCTTTAATGCTCTTACTAAATGATAAAATTGAATCCCATCTACAATTATTCAATAAACCACAAATAACCTATAATTTAAATCAAATTCCTAATACACAATTAACACCTATCGTTATCAAAGTTCCACATCATTTTTGCAGCTGTTTCATATCTTCTTCAAATCGTACGCGTTCAGACATTCAAATGTTCAGGCAGAAACGAGTGGAGCTAGCTTCCAACTTCGTCTCTTTCAAACTCTTCAACGTCTTCATACATTTGACGCAAATCAAGAGATTTCCTTCTTGTCAACTCTTTCGACTAGAGACTCATGTGTCAAACAACCCATTGCAAACCCCAAGAAGAACCACAACTGAAAAACAGAACACCCACGACGAAAATAACCGTAAAACTCACCAGAAATGTGACTCAACCTTCCATCCTCCTGCCTGCGGCAAAACCCGTGAAAGTCGACTAAATCCCAACAAATATCGAAACGTCAGAACCCGCCACAAATCCACGACCAAAGTCAGACGCCGTCAAACGCTGATCGAAAAAGCTCGTCGTTACTTGCGTTGAAACTTCGATGTCTTGCTCTTCGCCGGCCGCACTTTTCTCCTCTCTTGTTTGCAAGAAAAACTTTCTCTCTCTCACTATGTTTGTCTCTTGTGTTGGTTGACCCCTCTCTCTCAATCTCTTTCCTTTCTTTTCTCAAATAAAACCTAAAAGAAGAAGATTGAAATACTTACAAAAATACCATTGAAGCATAATTACAATTCTAAAATTTAAATTCAAATTGTCATTAAAAATTATATTATGTATTATTTAATAAATTGTTTAAAATATAAAATAACTGAAATCTTGTATTTATATTTGACATTATTTTAGGGAATGATCTAAAATTTAAATTCAAATTGTTATTAAAAATATATATTATATAGTATTTAATAAATTGTTCAAAAGATAAAAAAAGCGGAGAATCATGTATATATATTTGTCATTCTTACAGGGGAGGTTGTTGCAATCTTGTCCAGCAACAAAATAGCAAATTTAGTTAAGATTTATCAAATTTGAATATTGTTTGCAAAATACACTGTCTTTGTGCTATTTCCAATATCCTGTCTCATTTTTTTGAGCTATTCAAATATCATGTATTTAGAATATATGAATTATCCTATACCCAGGAGAATGATACTATATCTTAATGATCAATTTTTTACCTTTTTGTGTGTGTCTCAAATCTGTTGTTTATAGCATCATTCATACTCGACATGTACTATGTTTGGGAAATCTTAATTCTATTGGTTATTATAAAGTTCGGTTAGTTAAATAATTGTGATTATGATTTAATTACACTATTTAAGAAATTATTCTTATTTTTGGTTTTGTGACAAATCTATCCTAATGTTAAGTTTTTTGGATTGGAAAAATATATGTTTATATGAGCAAATGAATATTAATATTTGAATATGTGATCATGATCAATATAGAACGAATAGTTTATCATATTATTTAAAAGCATAAATTACAATGTAATTGTGTTAGCAACATATGTTATACATTTTGTCAAATATTGTGAATTTAATATGAAAAGAATAATATTGTCATGTTTCGTAACTTTATAGAAAATCAATGTAATCAAACCTGATTGGTTTAACAAATAAATTGATTTTGTTAAACTAAGAAAGAAATAAATAAATAATAAAACAAATTAAATATATTCAAATTTATACTTTCCTTATATTTTTCAAACAAATAATTTCAATTGGGTTAATGAAATATATTTATTTACTAACAATAAAAATACTTTTAATAAGTTCAATAAAATATTTTGAATTAAATCGAATTTATTAATTTTTTGTTAATAAATAAATAAATTTGGATATTATCAAAACAAATTAAAAACTAATAAAATATTTTCCTATATTAAACTAAAGGGTTGTTACGAACAAAATATCAAAACTAATAAATTTTCCATTTCAAATTTCAAATTCGTATAAAAAAATAATTAATAAATTTTAAATTTAAATTATTATTAAAATTTTGTATTTTGTATTTGTTGAGCAATAAATTTTGGCCAATTAAATTCTGCCACGTCATCACAATAAATATTGTGATAATCATAATTTGATTGGGTTTGGATAATTAAGCTTTCTTGTACCTGATCTAATTAAGCCCTAAATATAAATTAGGGCAAGAAATAATGGACCAAGCCCGTCAAACAATTGGGCCTGGACACGAACCCAACAAGCAGATGGGCCCAAGCCCAGAGTGTCATGTGGGCTCAAGCCCAAGCCCAATAAGCAAATGGGCCAAGCCTAAGTCCAACAGACAGATAGGCCCAAGCCTAACAAACAAACAGGCCCAAGCCCACTTAAAGCCCATAAAATTTCTCTATAAATAGAGACATCTACCATTCATTTGAGGGGACCTTTGATTGAAGAGAAGAATCGAAGCTCTGAAGAATTGAAGACAAAAACTTCTGAAGACTCTCAAGACGTGCAAGTTATCATCAACCTCAAGATCAACCTTCTGAAAGATCGAAGACTTGGAAGATCAAACTTTCCTTGAATTCCAGAAGATTGAAGCTTGAATTGACTTGTAGTTACAACTTCTTGAAGATCGAAGATCACGAAGTTTTAAATTTTACTTTTTGTATCCGAGAGAAAGAATCAAAGGAGTAAATATTAGAGATTGTATCCGCAATACATAAATCAATACAAAGTTCGATTCCACGAATTAAATTTCTCCTGAAATCTCGTGTGAACAATTTGTCACGCCCGGTGGGACCATCTCTACCTTTCATCTCTTTCTCTTTTCGAAGAACATCCAAAGAAAATCATGACATCTCAAGGCAACACTTCCAAAGCTCTCAGTGACATCGGCAAACGGCCAAACACCCGTAGCCGCTCAAGGGAGATTCAGTCATCTGAAGATATGCCTCCTTTTGACGTTGCAAAGAATATTTGGGAGCAAATCTCTAAGCCACCAAAAGGTGGAATTGTAATCAAAGAGAATCCTGCGATTGATGAACACAACTCGTTGTCTGAGCGCTCAAACGAGGAGGTTCCACAGCCAAATATAATGTCAGTTATGGTAACTGATGTGGATACAAGCGAAGACAGAATGGGAGAGCTCGAAAAAAAGGTTAATATGCTCATGAAGGCGGTTGAAGAAAGGGATTTTGAGATCGCATTGTTGAAGAATCACATTGAAAGTCGTGACGCTGCTGAATCAAGTCACACACACACTATAAAAAATGCTACCAAAGGGAAAGCGATTATGCAAGAAAGTCAACCACAAAATTCCACCTCGATCGCATCATTGTCTGTCCAACAGCTGCAAGAGATGATTGCAAACTCCATCAAAACTCAATACGGTGGACCTGCTCAAACATTCTCTTTATATTCTAAGCCATATACAAAAAGGATTGACAATATGAGAATGCCACATGGATACCAGCCACCCAAGTTTCAACAGTTCGATGGAAAGGGCAATCCAAAACAACATGTTGCTCATTTCATCGAAACTTGTGAAACTGCTGGTACACGAGGAGATTTGTTAGTCAAGCAGTTTGTTCGAACCCTCAAAGGAAACGCCTTCGACTGGTACACCGACTTGGAGCCTGAATCCATTGATAGTTGGGAGCAGCTTGAAAGAGACTTTCTCAACCGTTTCTACAGTACCCGTCGTATTGTTAGCATGATAGAGTTAACTGCAACCAAGCAGCGAAAAGGTGAGCCAGTCATTGACTATATTAATCGCTGGAGAGCATTAAGCCTCGACTGCAAAGATAGATTAACCGAACTATCAGCTGTTGAAATGTGCACTCAAGGAATGCATTGGGGACTCGTGTACATCTTGCAGGGAATTAAACCCCGTACCTTTGAAGAGTTAGCAACCAGAGCTCATGATATGGAGCTAAGTATTGCTAATAGAGGAAACAATGATCTTTTAGTCCCAGAAGTTAGAAAAGAAAAGAAAGAAGTGAAGAGCACCCAGAAGGTATTGAAGGGTGCTACCAAGGAGGCTATGGTCGTCAGTACGACCCCTTTGAAGCTTGTCTCAAAGGAAAAGAAAATGGAAAAACGCCAAGACGAAGGCGAAAAAAGACGTCCAACATTAAAAGAAAGGTAAGAAAAAGTTTATCCTTTTCCAGACTCTGACTTACCGGACATGTTAGACCAACTACTGGAAAAACAACTCATTCAACTCCCCGAATGTAAACGACCTGCAGAAATGGGGAGAGTAAACGATCCCAATTACTGCAAATATCATCGGGTCATCAGCCATCCCGTTGAAAAATGTTTTGTGTTGAAGGAGTTGATTCTAAAGTTAGCTCTAGACAAAAAGATCGAGCTAGAACTTGATGATGTGGCACAAACAAATCACGCCGCAGTAATCATACAGTCAGATAGTAGATTGTCTGCTATAGGGAGTCTAATCCAATTTGGATCGTTGGAGCCTGTTGTTATATATTCTTCACCGGAGGATTTACAAAATAAAGACTTCCGGACTGATAGCCCCAAGGAAGAAGAAAGACAAGTGGATAATGTTGAGGAAGGATGGACGCTGGTAACGCGTCGAAAGAAGCGCAAGCAAAGTTTTTCCCAAAAAGAATCTGGCGCGTACCGAACGTACAGAAGCAAGGGTAAGTCCAAGAGAAGGAACACAAGAAAGAACCCGAGAAAGTTTCTACCGATTATTGAAGAAAGTGAGGGGCTTTCTCGACCACGACGACCGATAATTCTAAAGGACTTCTTCCCTAAAAACTTTCCAATGGAAATAGTCTCGTGTCATACTACCAGTATGACGCAGGAGGACACTTTTCCATCAAATGCGATGGAGGAGACACCCAAGCCAGAGGATTTACTTCCTTTAGGCATAAATGATTTGTTGACACTATCGCGAGAAGTTAAGGATACAATCATCGAGATATTAAAAAATGATGATGTCTCGACTATTGTTACATCACCAACGATGACGTATGATTCCTCTTGTATGTCGATATCATTCAGTGATGAAGATTTGCTACTTGGGTCAAAGCTCCATAATAGACCTTTATATGTGTCAGGGTACGTTCGGCAGCAAAAGCTCAATCAAATTCTCATAGATAACGGTTCCGCCGTCAACATTCTACCCAAGTCAACAATGAATCAATTAGGTATCTAAGTAGAAGAGTTATCAAATAGTAAACTGGTGATTCAAGGCTTTAATCAAGGAGCACAACGGGCAATAGGCACTGTTCGTTTGGAGGTCGTCATAGGAGATTTGCGGGCAAGCACAATATTCCATGTGATCGATTCGAGGACTACTTATAAAATGTTATTGGGACGTCCATGGATACATGAAAATGGAATAGTAACCTCCACGCTTCATCAATGCTTCAAGTTCTATAAACAGGGAATTAAGAAGGTTGATGCTGACTCTAGGCCATTTACAAAAGCTGAGTCTCACTTTGCTGATGCAAAATTTTACACAAAAAGTGAAGACGTGAGTGAAATCATATCAACTGAAGGTCCAGTGACTAAGGGCACTTTTAAGAACGAGCAAGAAATGAGCACAAGCAAGAAATCAAATAAAGGGAATGCACTTAATAGTCAACAAAATGGTGAATCGACGACCGAAACTAAGTTAAGGGCGCCAGAGGCTGAAAAGATAGCAACCTTACAAAAGGAAGTCTCAAATCCCCCTGTTTTACGTTATATTCCTTTGTCCCGATGTAAGAAGGGAGAATCACCATTTACAGAATGTTCGAAAAACCTGACGGTAAAAAATACCGAGATATTAAAGGAAAATTTCACTGTGCCGCTTACCAAGATAGAGAAAGGAGAAGCGAAAAAAATTGAGAAAAAGGACTTAGAAGCATACCTTCCAGAAAGACGAACAGTGGAGGGATTCGACCCAAAGGCATATAAGTTGATGGCAAAGGCGGGTTATGACTTTACAACTTGTACTGAGCTTAAAAGCGTGAAAATACTTGATGAAAGGCTTGAGCTTTCCCCTACTCAAAAGAAGCTTCAGAAACAAGGATATTCTATACCTAATTCCAGAGCTGGAATTGGATATCAGTCTTCTGAACCAGTCCGAATAACTGGTAAAGGAAAAGCAAAAGTTGCTAATACATGCCACATTACGGTTGAAGAAAGCAAAGATTCTGAAGAAGGCAAAAAAGATAGAAGTCAAAGAAGTTCAGTTTTCGATCGCATTGCTTTTTCTGCTATACGTCCTTCAGTCTTCCAGAGGGTGAGTACATCGATAGCGAAAGACAGTAATCAAGTTTCAACCTGCAGCTCCACTCGACTTTCTGCCTTTCAAAGGCTAAACACAAGTGCAAAGAAAGTACGATCTATCAGCCCAACTCCGACCACAAGAAAATCTGTCTTCAAAAGGTTAAGCGTATCAGTAACAAGAGACCAAAAGAAAGCCTCCATGTCCGTCTCAAACAAATCTAGCCTAGTGACAGGAGACGAGGAAATTCGTAGTGCATTTCCATCAAGAATGAAAAGAAAGATGTTCGTCTCAGTAAATACAGAGGGTTCATTGAAAGTAAAGCGACATGATGTTGTTTTTACTCGACCTGAAGATAATGAACCAGAAGATGAACCAGATGTGGCAGGTTGTTACCATGTTACAATAGAAGAGACATCTGATCATGATATATTTGAAGAGGATGCCGAAGCAGCTCCGTTATCACTTGAGGATGGGGGTCAATCAACGATTGACGAGTTAAAAGAATTCAATCTTGGTACGAAAGAAGAACCTCGTCCAACCTTCATAAGCACCCAACTTTCTGACAATGATGAAAATGAGTATGTAAACTTACTCAAAGCATATAAAGATGTCTTTGCATGGTCATACAAGGAAATGCCTGGGCTCGATCCAAAGGTGGCCGTTCATCGCTTAGCAATCAAACCAGAGCATCGGCCGGTCAAGCAAGCCCAACGACGATTTCGACCAGAACTCATTTCTCAAATCGAGGAAGAGGTAAATAAGCTCATTGAGGCTGGATTTATTCGTGAAGTCAAGTACCCAACATGGATAGCTAATATTGTTCCCGTAAGGAAGAAGAATGGCCAACTACATGTTTGTGTCAATTTTCGCGACCTAAATAACGCATGCCCAAAAGATGACTTTCCTTTGCCTATCATGGAAATCATGATAGATGCAACTGCAGGGCATGAAGCTTTATCTTTCATGGATGGGTCGTCAGGATATAATTAGATTAGAATGGCTCTAGAGGACGAGGAGAAAACAGCATTCCGAACTCCAAAAGGTATATACTGTTATAAGGTAATGCCTTTCGGATTGAAAAATGCAGGTGCTACATATCAGCGCGCTATGCAAAGGATCTTTGATGATATGTTGCATAAACACATTGAATGTTATGTTGACGATCTCGTAGTCAAGTCCAAGAAGAAATGCGATCACTTGAAAGACCTAAAGCTGGTACTTGATCGCCTCAGAAAATATCAACTAAGAATGAACCCTCTCAAGTGTGCATTTGGTGTAACTTCAGGGAAGTTTTTGGGATTTATAGTGAGACATCGCGGCATCGAAGTTGATCACTCAAAAATTGATGTTATCCAGAAGATGCCAAGTCTGAAGAACCTGCACGAATTAAGACGATTGCAAGGTCGCTTGGCTTACATTAGAAGGTTTATATCTAATCTTGCAGGTCGATGTCAACCATTCCAGAGACTAATGAGGAAGGATGCAGTCTTTGATTGGGACCAGTCATGCCAAAATGCATTTGATAGCATAAAGAAGTATCTGCTCAACCCTCCGATCTTAAATGCGCCTGCAACTGGAAAACCATTAATATTGTATATTGCGGCTCAAGAGACTTCGCTCGGGGCATTACTTGCACAAGAAAATGATAAGGGTAAGGAATGCGCACTCTACTATCTAAGTAGAACTCTGACAGGAGCTGAATTAAATTATTCTCCAATTGAAAAAATGTGTCTCGCCCTCTTCTTTGCAATAGATAAACTGAGACATTATATGCAAGCCTTCACTATACACTTGGTGGCAAAAGCTGATCCTGTCAAATATATATTATCAAGGCCAGTCATCTCGGGAGACCTCGCGAAGTGGGCTATTATACTCCAACAATACGACATTGTATATATCCCCCAAAAAGCAGTAAAGGGCCAAGCATTAGCAGATTTCCTGGCTGATCATCCAGTTCCATCAAATTGGAAGTTATGTGACGACTTACCTGATGAGGAAGTATTGTTTGTTGAAAGCATGGAGCCTTGGATCATGTTATTTGATGGTGCGGCACGAAGAAGTGGAGCTGGTGTTGGCATTGTCTTCATTTCTCCTGAGAAACATATGTTGCCATATAGCTTCACACTCGGTGAATTGTGTTCAAATAATGTTGCCGAGTACCAAGCCTTCATTATCGGCCTCCAAATGGCTTCAGAATTTGGGATAAAGTGCATAGAAATATTCGGCGATTCGAAGTTAATCAGAAATCGGCTCTCTTATCAGTATGAGGTAAAGCATCAAGACTTGAAGCCTTACTTTAGTTATGCTAGAAGATTGATGGACAGATTCGACAGCATAATATTGGAGCATATACCGAGATCAGAAAACAAGAAAGCTGATGCACTTGCAAATCTAGCCACTGCTTTAACAGTCTCGGAAGATATACCAATAAACATTTCCCTTTGCCAAAAATGGATTGTGCCGTCAATTGAAAGTCAATACGAAGAAGCTGATGTGATATCTGTATATGCAATTGATGAAGAAGATTGGCGCAAACCCATTATAGACTATTTGGAGCATGGAAAACTTCCCACCGATCCTCGACATAGAGCTGAAATACGTAGAAGAGCTGCGCGATTTATTTATTACAAAGACACACTTTACAGACGCTCATATGAGGGACTTCTACTGCGATGCCTAGGAAAAGAGGAATCGACAAAGGCCTTAGAGGAAGCTCATTCAGGTATTTGTGGTGCCCACCAGTCTGGTCCAAAGCTCCAATATCAGTTGAAAAGAATGGGTTACTATTGGCCTACCATGATCCACGATTCGATGCATTTTGCGAAGCATTGTGAGGCTTGTCAATTCCATGCAAATTTTATACATCAGCCACCAGAACCGCTCCATCCGACAATAGCTTCATGGCCTTTTGAAGCTTGGGGACTCGACCTGGTTGGACCTATCACGCCTAAATCAACGGCTGGTCATTCTTACATCCTTGCAGGAACTGATTATTTTTCTAAATGGGCTGAAGCCGTGCCATTAAGAGAAGCAAAGAAGGAAAACATTGTAAATTTCGTTCAGACACACATCATTTACAGATATGGTATTCCTCATCGCATCGTAACTGATAATGGAAGACAATTCGCTAACACTTTGATGGACAAGCTATGCGAAAAATTTAACTTCAAACAGTTCAAGTCTTCTATGTACAATGCTGCAGCAAATGGATTGGCAGAAGCATTCAACAAAACTTTGTGCAGTCTGCTTAAAAAGGTGGTCTCTAAGACAAAAAGAGATTGGCAAGAAAAGATTGGGGAAGCATTGTGGGCCTACAGAACTACCCATCGTACTCCTACGGGTGTTACACCTTATTCCTTAGTTTATGGCGTTGAAGCAGTACTCCCACTAGAAAGAGAAATTCCTTCCTTAAGAATGGCTATTCAAGAAGGGCTAACTACTGAAGACAATGCTAGATTACGCCTTGAAGAGTTGGAAGCACTTGATGAAAAGAGACTGGAAGCTCAACAAGCACTCGAATGTTATCAAGCACGAATGTCAAAAGCCTTTGACAAACAGGTAAGGCCCCGATCATTTCAATTTGGTGACTTAGTGCTCGCAGTAAGAAGACCTATTATCACGACAAGGCATACGGGAAATAAGTTCACACCTAAATGGGACGGACCCTACATTGTCAAAGAAGTTTTCACGAATGGAGCATACAAAATCATTGATCAAGACGGATTACGAATTGGCCCAATCAACGGCAGATTTCTCAAGAAGTTTTATGCCTAATCCAGTTATGTAAACAAAAAAAAAATTATAATAATAAGTAAATAAATAAATTTTGAACTACGTCATGACTTGATCCCTATAGTATAAAAAGGGTACGTAGGCAGCTTAAAATTCACTTTAAGTTCAGTCACATGTATTAAAAAAAAAAAGAGTCATGTTTCATTGTCTGCTCATATGAAAACATGGCAAAACAAATGTAAATGTGTATATATATATATATATATAAAAAAAAAAAATTCCGTCTGCATTATAATTCAAAAAAAAAATCACATCTACAAGGTTTGCAGCAAAAGAAAAAGGGGGCAAAGGGGGAATAAATCAAAGCCTCCACTTGAAGTTCTTGAATTCTTCTCGTGCAGCTTCCATGCTCTGGCGAACAGTAGCTAGTGCCTCAATCGCTTCCTCAGTAATAGCAGGGGTGCTTTCAAGGGTATTGACTTCATCCTGGAGCTTGGCAACTTCTAGTTCTTGTTGGTCTATGGCCTCCGTTTTTTCACAAGATAAGATCGACAGCTGTTCAGATTCAGCATTTATGCTTTGAAGTCTCTTCTCCAGTTCCTTCCTTTCTAAAGATAACTCTACGGTTCTTTCCTGAATAACTTTGGCATCTCCTCGTAATTGTTTCACCAAAGTCAAAGCTTCCTTGATGGCAGATGTCTTCTCATTTAATTGACGAGCTTTGTCCGTCAACGACAACTGTGCAGAATATGAAGATTGCACATCGTTAAAATTGTCTACCCTCTTAAGGTAACTATTTAGATACTCTTCAAGAGAAGTCAGGCCATCCGCATGAATCTTCTCAATCCCGGAGAGAACCGTCGCTATTTCTGGCCTAAGTCTAGGGATATATTCAAAAGGAGTTCGCATGATCTTATCTTGGATATCCTCCCACATACATAAGGCTGTTTTCTGAAAGAAATTTGAAACCACCTTTTCACCAACCCACTGAGAAGGTTCAGGGTTTCTCATAGTCTGTTTATTAGAAACGCCTAATGGTAATTCAGAAAACTTAAGGGGAGCATGTGCTGAGCTAACTTTTTGTAAAGATGCTTTAGGACAGGCACCTTCTTTGGATGAAGTGCTCTCAAGGTCTTTTCCCCCCACTGTCATCTTGCCTCGACGAATCTCCTCGAGAAGAGCAGATGGGCGTAAGGATTGTTCAGTCGGTTTATTGACGGGAGTTCTCGAGGTACCAACTTCCTCAAATGCCGAATCAACTGCGTGAGGTCCCGTCAAAGATTCATCACTGTCTGGCTCTATAAGTCCTTCAAGATGATCGTTTAATGGTGACTGCAAAAGTAAACAATTAATAAGTCACTTAGGAAGAAGATGAACAAAACAAAAAAAAAACGTTAGAAGGGAAAACGTGCAAACCAATGGTGGAACATCAGGAACTTCCAAAGCACTTAAACCCCTTCCGTCGGGATGATCACCTAATACCTTCGCTTTCTTCAAAGGTCTCTTCCAATGACGATCACTTTTGTTGCTATCACTCTCATCTTTATGCTCCTTTACCTCCCCCTCAAGATTAGGAGCCATCACCTCAACCAATCGAATTTCTTTACCACCTAGGTTGCTCCCTCGGTTCTTCGGTAGTCTAGGCTGTGAAGGGGGAGGAATGGCACTACTCACCAAATGGTGTCTGTTATCCTCAAAATAGGTCTCGTGCTTCGTAGTCCACCAGTCTGTAAATCGCTGAGTCACATGCTTGCAAGGCTCTAATGAACGGGCGGGCAAGTATAGCTCGGATAAAGTGTTACGCCTCGTACATATTCTCCAGTGATATAATATATTATCCAGCGTGATCGCAGGTGGCATACCCCCTATATCATTAGGAAGGTCCTGGTAAAAACCAAACTGTCGTCCAAATCGATATGGACTGTATGATGTTATGATCCAGATATTTTCGCAACGAGAGGACAAGTAGCAAGAACGCATGCTTACGAAATATGACGTTTGCAGAAACGATGAATCATGGGTATCAACCATGCGTTCATGTTTACTTCTGTTCTGGAGGCTAGCGTGCCACTGAATTCTCGCACCATTATGGATCAATTCGCGTGCCTCATATTCGCCAAAATAAATAGACCCGCCTTCGCCTGAAAAGTTAGTCATCTTGGGCCCTCGAACTTCCGTGGGAAGTGGATAATGTGTGCCAAAATAATGAGCTAACCAGCCATGGACGTAATGCATGGAAAAGTGAAAGTCCATGCGTCCTATCGGATTGGAGGCTTTGGTTATCAAACCTAGCCCATGGTATATGTTCGCCAAAACTGGAACTGCAAGACTATAAATAGTGCCAGCGGCCATTAGGCTTGCAACCCTAAACACTCCAGGACGAAGAAACGATCCTTTCTGAGGAAATACGAAAAGGCACAACCAGCAAGATAAGAAGGCAGCTAAATACGTTTCATCCTTCAAATCATCTCTGATCCCAAGTTCTGCGAATAACATGCTCTCCCTAGAAGACCACTCACGAGCTTGGATCTTCGAACCATCAGGGTTTTGAGTAGATTTGGAGCGCGACGCCTTCTTTTGCTTTCGCGTTGTTGGCTTATCATAGCTCTTAGATCCAAGATACCAGAATGAAATCCAAGAGCCAATGGTTACATGGGAGTCATTCTTAGAAGAGGCCGAGCGATCATTCCTCTGCGTACAAACTATTGAGTAATACGCCTGGAAAAGATATTGACAGGTCGTCGGAAGACACTTCGTCTTATCCCGCGATGTGGCGGTCAATTCTTTAAAAGAAGGGATCCTTTCCTCGTAGAAATCTCCCTTAATGGGAAGACCCCCAAAGGACCATAAGTCCCTTAAAGAAATGGATAACTCGCCTGCCATAGTATGAAGAGTATTAGTCGAAGGACACCATGCTTCACAAAATGCTCGAACAACATCACTGTTGCGATCATAAGTGTATAAAGAAGTTGTTACGGCGCCATATAAACGAGTACTGTAAAGAAGTCGTGTATTTCGACCAACTACAAGCTCCAACCACTCCCAATAACAGTCAGTAAAGCAAAACTCTCCAGGGACCTTGGTCACAGTACCCCAACGTGTTTGGCCTTCAATTAAACGTTGTCCAAGAGTGAGAGCTCTACCAGAATTAGGAGCCTCATTGTGGATAGAAGATTGCAAGACCATGCGCTTTTTCCCTCGGACAAGGGTACCTCCACGGATAACCTGGGAAGAACTGAGTTGTTGTCTAAGCGTGGCCAATGATCTGCAAAAGCGCCAGCCCATGGCTTCTCCACAATGAGACTAAGTCCATCTTCTCTGGGTTGATTTCTGTCAGAAAGTATTACGAGATGTCGAACTCCAGACAAGAATCGTTCCGTGAAGTAAACCATCGTCTGTAAAAGAAAATCATCACAAGCAAGTTAGTGTCGATGACATTGTCTTGGAACAAAGAGTATATGAAAACAAAGTCGACGAATCAGTAGGGCGTCATGATAGAGTTGCATCGTCTATCACGAACAAACCCTAGGCATCGAAGAAGCACCAGGGCGTCATGATAGAGTTGCATCGTCTATCATGAACAAACCCCATGAGTTGATGAATCAGTACGGCGTCATGATAGAGTTGCATCGTCTATCACGAACAAACCCCAGGCGTCAAGGAAGCACTAGGGCGTCATGATAGAGTTGCATCGTCTATCACGAACAAACCCCAGACGTCGAGGAATCAGTAGGGCGTCATGATAGAGTTGCATCGTCTATCACGAACAAACCCCAGGCGTCGAGGAAGCAGCAGGGCGTCATGATAGAGTTGCATCGTCTATCACGAACAAACCCCAGGCGTCGAGGAAGCAGCAGGGCGTCATGATAGAGTTGCATCGTCTATCACGAACAAACCCCAAGCGTCGAGGAATCAGTAGGGCGTCATGATAGAGTTGCATCGTCTATCACGAACAAACCCCAAGCGTCGAGGAATCAGTAGGGCGTCATGATAGAGTTGCATCGTCTATCACGAACAAACTCCAGCGTCGAAGAATCATTAGGGCGTCATGATAGAGTTGCATCGTCTATCACGAACAAACCCCAAGCGTCGAGGAATCAGTAGGGCGTCATGATAGAGTTGCATCGTCTATCACGAACAAACCCTAGGCATCGGGGAAGCAGCAGGGCGTCATGATAGAGTTGCATCGTCTATCACGAACAAACCCCAAGCGTCGAGGAATCAGTAGGGCGTCATGATAGAGTTGCATCGTCTATCACGAACAAACCCCAGGCGTCGAGGAATCAGTAGGGCGTCATGATAGAGTTGCATCGTCTATCACGAACAAACCCCAGACGTCGAGGAATCATTAGGGCGTCATGATAGAGTTGCATCGTCTATCACGAACAAACCCCAGGCGTCGAGGAATCAGTAGGGCGTCATGATAGAGTTGCATCGTCTATCATGAACAAACCCCAAAAGTTGACATTCATAGAAGTAGGGCATCCAGGAGATCTAACTTCATATATACTTGCATGGGATCTCCATTTTTTTTCTTTCTTTAAAAAAAAAAGAAAAAGAAAAGAAAAAAGAAAAAAAGAAAAAAAAATTCGTTAATAGTAAACAAAAAAATGGAACCAACCTTTGATAGAGCTTCTGGTTGGTGCAAACCTGAAAAAAAAAATATAGATAAGTTAGAAAAAAAAAGAGAAAGAAAAAGAAGGGATTAACAAACAAATAAATAAATAAATGAAAAGTCTTTCTTTTAGAAAAGGGTAAATATATATATATATATATATATAGAAAACAAAGAAAAATAAAAAAATAAAAAAAAAGAAAGAAAAGAAAAAGAATTATAAGTAAATAAATAATAGACTACAAAAAAAATGGCGAACAAAGTGGAAAGTTAACAAAAAGGGAAGAAACTAATTTTAAAACAATAATGATAATAATAGCAATAAACATTTATGAAAAAAAAATTTTTAAAAAAAAAAAAAAGAGAAGAAAGAGATTAAAAAAAAAGGTTGAAAAAAAAAGGAAAAAAAAATTTTCTTTTAGAAATTATAAAAAAAAAAAAAAAAATTATAAATAGATATTTATTCAAAAAAAAAAAAAAAAAAAAAAAACCCTAAATCTGCCGCCGCCCCCCCCCCCCCATCTTCTCTCTTTCTTTTCCCCCTTCTCTTTTCTTCCTTCTCTTTTCCTCTGCTTCTTCTTCCTTTTTCTTTTTATTTTTTCTTTTTTTTTCTTTCTTTCTTTCTCCTTTTCCATTTTCTTTTTTTCTTCCTTCGCCTCTACATCTCTGCACCTCTTCTTCTTCTTCCTTTCTCTCTTTTTTTTTTTTCTTCTTTCTTTCGCCGCGGACTAACAGAGGCGTGCAGCCGGCGGAATTAAAAAAAAAAAAACCAAAAAAAAAAAATCAACAAAAAAAAAAGAAAAAGAAAAAAAAAAGAAACAAAGAAAAACCTTTTTCTTCTTCCTCCCTCTTTGACAATAAATAATGTGAATGTTGTGCCTCTTTGCACCATAGCCTCACGTATTTATAGGGACTAAAAATAAATTGTTGGGATTTAATATTTAAATTGTTGAGATTTAATATTTAAATTGGTGAGATTTAACATTTAAATGGTTGAGATTTAATATTTAAATTGGTGAGATTTAATATTTAAATTGGTGAGATTTAACATTTAAATGGTTGAGATCTTCATCTAAAACATTTAAATTGTTGAGATCTTTATCTAAATCTTAAAAAAAAAAGTTTTTTTTTTTAAATCTTGGAGAAGTTTGAGATTTTATTTATTTATTTATTTTTCTTCCGTTTTCTGGAAAATATGTATCTATATATTCTATACAAATAATAATAATTCAAAAGAGGAAGATATATACATATATATATTAAATTAAAAAAAAAAAAAAAGAATGATTATCATTCATATACACATTTTTATCTTTCTTATTTTTATTTTTATTATTATTATTATTATTATTCTTTCTTCTCTTTTCTTCTAAATATGTAGAAAATATAATAAAATAAATAAATAAATAAGTACTAATTTTACCATCCCATTTCTCTTTTACACAAAAAAAAAAAAAAAAATTACATTAGAAGTCAATAATAATAATAAACAACTTACATCCATAAATTGGCAATATTCCAATTTTATTACTTTTAAGCATCAATTTTCCAATTACTATTTAAAAATAATGATAATAATAAATTGATTAATTAAATTTCACGTAGTGTTTTAATCACTCATATCCAAATGCATAGTGATTAATTTGACATTTTTTATGGGAGCCAAAATCAAGAACAAATCGCTTGTATTTTTTATCTCAGATTATTGTTTTCGAAATTCATCCACTCATGCAGGTGTACGAATCTCGAAAATGGGGCATTTGTTGAGCAATAAATTTTGGCCAATTAAATTCTGCCACGTCATCACAATAAATATTGTGATAATCATAATTTGATTGGGTTTGGATAATTAAGCTTTCTTGTACCTGATCTAATTAAGCCCTAAATATAAATTAGGGCAAGAAATAATGGACCAAGCCCGTCAAACAATTGGGCCTGGACACGAACCCAACAAGCAGATGGGCCCAAGCCCAGAGTGTCAGGTGGGCTCAAGCCCAAGCCCAATAAGCAAATGGGCCAAGCCTAAGTCCAACAGACAGATAGGCCCAAGCCTAACAAACAAACAGGCCCAAGCCCACTTAAAGCCCATAAAATTTCTCTATAAATAGAGACATCTACCATTCATTTGAGGGGACCTTTGATTGAAGAGAAGAATCGAAGCTCTGAAGAATTGAAGACAAAAACTTCTGAAGACTCTCAAGACGTGCAAGTTATCATCAACCTCAAGATCAACCTTCTGAAAGATCAAAGACTTGGAAGATCAAACTTTCCTTGAATTCCAGAAGATTGAAGCTTGAATTGACTTGTAGTTACAACTTCTTGAAGATTGAAGATCACGAAGTTTTAAATTTTACTTTTTGTATCCGAGAGAAAGAATCAAAGGAGTAAATATTAGAGATTGTATCCGCAATACATAAATCAATACAAAGTTCGATTCCACGAATTAAATTTCTCCTGAAATCTCGTGTGAACAGTATTATTTAATAAATTTTTAATAAATATTTTGAAATATATATTTCTTAAATTTTAAATTATAACAATCTGAATTTTAAATTTTAAATTCAAATTGTTATTAAGAATTTATCTTTGTCATGATTATGTCATGATTATGTAAGACTTGAATTCAAATCCACGATTTTAAGGGAGGATATAAAATCTAAATTTAAATTGTTATTAAAAGTATGTATTATATATTATTTAATAAATTTTTGATAAATATTATAAAATATAAAAAATCCAAAACTATTAAATTTATATTTGTCATTATTTTGGGTATTATCTAAAATTTAAATTCAAACCGTTATTAAATATATCTATGAATTATAGAAATAAATTATTAATTAATTGATTTAAATTCTAAGAATCTGAAAATCTCATAAGATTACAGATGTTGGTGCAATCTTAACGGACAAGAAAATATCAGATTTAGTTAAGTTTGACCAAAATTGAACGTTGTTTACAAATACATTATTGTATTCGTAATCTGTAATCTGTGATATTATGTCCCATTTTTTGATCTGTACAAATATATATCGGTAAGAAATGAATTGTGTTGTATAGAGGAGTATAATCAGATATTAAAAAATAAATAAAAAAGAAAAGTACTCAGCAGCTTTGCTATAAATCCAAAAATTTATATTTTTCAATTTATTATTTATTATTTTACTATTTACATCGTTATTTTAGAATGACATCGGGAGTTAGTCATTCGGTGAGCATGCGACACTAAGGAGAGAGAAAAACATATTGAGAAAATTTGAGAAATGCTCCATCTAACTTTTTAGTCTTTTCAGAATCATTATGTAGTTTGAAAACGCTAAAATTTTGACATCTTATTCATGACACGAAACTCTTTCCTATAGACAGTGGGAATTTAGTTTGGAACTACTTATAGTAATTAATTGCCACTTTCAACTAACATGTTTCTAATTTTATTCATTTTTATTCGTTGTTATTTATTATTGACATCGTTAATCTTGATATATATATTGTGTATCTGGTTATGAATTTTTTGTATCAATTATTTTGATCATAGTATAGTGGTTTTTTTTACTCTTTATATTTAGAGGATGTTTTTTTTTTTTTCACTTTAAAATTTCTTTGTAACCTTGGTTACTTTTGTCGTTTCTAGTTGATAAATATTTTATTGGATTCACATAAAAGCTTATAATTACTATAAGATACAGTACTTATCCCACATGAGCGATTTGGATCAAATCATTTGTAACGATTACAAATGTGGATCCTATTCATAGTATCAGAAAAAGCCTTACGTTTTATTACTGGAGATGATATATATATATATATATATATATATATGTTAACCACATACCGTTGAAGATTATAGTTAATAATATTAAATTTGATGAGTAATGAATGGTTTAATATTGGGATTTAATAATGAAGATAAACAATAGTTGATTGCAAGGTTTTAGAGTGATAAAACTAAAATAGTTATGTATGAACAGTGAACTAAAAAAAGTGAAAGGGAAAGGGGTGAGGTTAAAGATGAAGCAGAGAAAAGAGGTTTATATTAAAGAATTAAGTAAAAGGTTGGAATGTTCAAAGTTATGGTTAAAGTGAAGAAAGTAGGAAAACAGATGTGGTCGGGGTTTTTTAAGTTTCTAAGAAATGGCATTGGGAAATTGGGAATGCGAATGTACAGCCCGGCTACGCGGCAAAGAATATGGTATTATATAAATAACCGACACCGCACTGCCGCTAGCTACATCCCTTCATTTAACACTCTCACGCATTCCTTCCATGTCACCGCCGCCAACCCATCCCCTCCCTTCCCCCTTCATACTTCCAAATCCACTTCTATAAATTTGCCCTTCTTTATTTTCTTTTTTACTTTATTTTTTATTTTTTTAACAACACCTACTCCCTATTTTAACCCCCAACAATATTTGATAACAAAGTATAAATCACTTACTGAGCATACATAAGCATATAAAATAAAATCTATTATAAATATTTCAAAATTCATATCTAATCAATGGGTTAATTTTTTAAGTTAACAATGATCCGTTGATTACCTATGCTATAATAGAATTTTAAATATTTTAATAAAAAGGTAAATCATCTATTGAATAAAACTAAAAATAAACTTAAGATTTTAGTACCGAAAACAACATCTAATCTAATTAGCATGTATTATGAGGTCAACTTAATTGTCATTTTTAATTCATAACATCAAATCTTGATACTGTTATTTCAAAATTTATTCTATACACTCAATTTATTTCAAAAACATGAATTTTCTTCCCAACACTATTTCTTTTTTTATAAAAAAAAAAAAAAAATAAACATGAACAACTTTCAAAATAAGAAACTTTGACAACCATATATATCTAAGGGCTTGTTTTTGCTTTCTCAATTCAGTTTATGTTTTTGGAAACTTTAATTCAAATATTACAAATTCTAAAAAGAAACAGTTGTATGTTTTCAATTTGTCTAGACTTTGTATTTTGAATTAAAATTTTGAAAATGCAAATATATATATATATATATATATATATATATATATATATATATATATTTAAAAAAAGGTAAAAACAGTTTGAAATACTATAGCCTATGGTGTGTAAATATAAACTGGATTCATTAATTTAATGTATTGTAAGTTACATAATAAAAGAAAATAATATAATTATACAATTGTTTTTAACATAGAACATGTTCTAGTTGTATGTAGCATAGTACCAAACTGATTTGGAACAATTATTTGAATTAAACTCCTAAATCTACAATCAAACATAAAGTACACAACTTTAGTTTCATTAAATCTATGTTGTTATGATATCCTACCAAACGTTAGTGGAATTGTATTGAAGAGGGGGTTTGACTTCAATTTATAGATAAAATGAAAGTTTAGTAGCTTCCCATGCTGAAATGGGATTTGACTCTAAAGGAAAAAAAAAAAAAGAAAAAAAGAATTGACAAATGAGAACTTTGTTATATATTAAGGATGACGGCATCAAAACTAAAATGAAAACAAAGAAATATATATATATATATATATATATTAATAAAATTTAGGCCTGTATTTGGCAATGTTCCACGCGTAATTAGCAATAATGTCAATCCTACACTTTTGCTTTGAAAATCAACCGATTCCACATTTCCATCCTCCTTATGACTTTTCCAATTATCATTCCTTCCAATTCCCTCTCCATTATAAATATATTCCTTAACTTCTAATTCTTCCTATCCACCATTTTTCTACATTTCTTCACAACAATAATTTTGCCTTTTTCTAATTCATGGGGAATTACATTTCTTGTACTCTCTCCACACCAATCGGTGTCAAACCCTCCTCTTCTTCCACCACCACCGTCATCTTTCCCAGCGGCCAAATCCGACACTTTCACGAGTCGGTCAAGGCGGCCGAGCTCATGTTCGAGATCCCCAATTTCTTCCTTGTTAATTCTCAATCCCTTCATTTGGGTCGGAGATTTTCGGCTTTGATGGCCGATGAGGATCTCGAGATGGGTAATTTGTACCTTATGTTTCCCATGAAGAAGGTCAATTCGGTGGTGTCGGTGGCGGATATGGGGGCTTTGTTTCTCGCTGCCGAGCGGGTCTCCGGCAGGAATAAGCGGCGGATTATCGGCGGTGGGGATTCTACTGTTTGTGTTTGGCCAGAGGTGGAAACAGAGGAATCGAAACCGAAGTTGAATTTGGATGGTAGTGGTGGTAGTGATGAGGATGACGACGACGTGGAGGGGTTTTCGCCGGTCCCGGAATTTGGTCATCGGAGGTCGATGTGTAGGTCGAGGAAGCCATTGTTGGAGACTATAGCTGAAGAGCCTGTATGTTCGAGATGATGGGAAATTGGGGGAAAATTTAAAAGCTATTTGATTTGTTCTTTGTTTCTATTGGGGATTTTTCTTTTCGAAATTAGTGAAAGGGAAAACCCATTTGTTGATTAATTTGTACTATGGGAAAATTAGTTGATATTAGGCTTTTGAAATCTTTCACGTGTTCAAAGAACGTGAAAATATTTGTGTAATTATGTACAATATTTCGTAAATTTTTTTCACTCGCGTGATAAACTAAACATTTCATTTTTTCTTTTAAGATGGTAAAAAACAAAAACAAAAACAAAATTGACATCTACATTTGTAATTATAGTTGGAGGATTATATCCTCCTAATTCTATTTTTTGTTAGACAAAGTATAACATGCAAAAAAAGAAAAAAAGAAAAGAAAAGAAAAGAAAAGCATTCCCGTTACCACGCACATGAAGGCATTTAGAGCTTCCGTAGATACACAGGTCAACTATAAAACTTAATGTTCAATTACTTTCATCCCTAACCAATTTTTCATTTTTTCATTGTTTTTTTCTTTAATGTAAGTTTCTATTAGTAATAAATTATGCAATTTTTGTAAGTAGGTACCTTTCTTGAGATGTGAATGCAATTCAACATTTTGTAGTGAGATCAATTTTCCACTACACTTATAACTTAGGTTAACCAAACAATTACAATGTTACAAGTTTAAAATTTGGTGAAATAATTAATTTCAATCAGTACTTTTCTCTAATGAAATATAATTTTAGGGATCTTTCCAAAAATATAACTAAAATATTTGTCTTGTATAAAAAAGAAAGAGTCCACGGGCCCAAAATGAAAAATACAAAAAATACCGCATCGACAACCCACTTAAATTATTTGGTACACGATCATTTAGATTTTGCTATTATTGCTTGGTACACAACTCATTAGATTTGATCGTTTAGATTTGATACAAGATTGATTAGATTTGATCGGGTAGTAAAATCTAAACAATTTTTTTTTCAAGATTTCTTGGTACATGATCATTTGGATTTCGCAAAAATTTTTGGTACACTATTGTTTGAATTTGGCTAAACGATTTCTTTTAAGATTCTTTTAGTACATAATCATTTTTATTTGACTTTATATTTTGTACATGATAATTTAGATTTATTTCGGTAGCAAATCTAAACGATTTTTTTTAAAGATCCTTTGGTACACGATCGATTAGATTTGATTACTTTTTGTACACGATCGTTTAAATTTAGCTACCCAAATATAAACACATTTTTTTTAAGATCTTTTATATTTAGTACACGATCTTGAATAACCAAATAACTGTTTGGAAAAAAAAAACAGATCTTTTATATTTGGTACACGATCTTGAACCAAATAATAATTTGAAAAAAAATATGAAGAGAAGAAAAACGATGGAAAGAAAAAAATCGTAGAAGAGGAAGAGAAGAAAAATGATGAAAAGGAATGCCAAACCTAGAATATTTTAAAAAACTGGTCACCTTCATGGACTTTTTCATTTTGTTACACGGGATGTAAATATTTTGTTGATTTTTTATATATTTATGAAAATTTTCCATAGTTTTATGTCTATGAAAAATAAAATATTCATAAAAAATTTGAACTTTGAGTATTTTAAAAAAATGTAGTGTTTTTCATTAAATAATGACAAAAATAGGATGTATGGCCAAACTATTATAAAAAATAGGCTAGCTTTTGAAACGAGGTAAGTCGTGTACCGCACGATTTTCCTTAATCCATGCCAGCCTATTTTAACCACTTTGCTGACCAGTTTGACCACGTGAAACGTGACTAGATAAAGGAAGTTGTGTACTGGGTACAGGACTTCCATAATAATAATAATAATAATTTATGGTTTAAATTAATTACGTAATTCTTTTTGATTGTTTTTAAAAGAAAAAAGAAATGATGGTTGGTTATAAGTAAGAAGTTACATCAAGTAAATGAATGTACAAAGTTAGTTTACACTAGGTATCACAAGTTTGCATAACAAACATTCGTGCAAAAGTAGTGTGCATAAAAAATAATATCGATTCACAATATATCATGTTTGTATATACTACTTTAATCCGACACTTTATATCAAATTAATTAAGTTGAAAAACTACCTGTTGACTATTATTTGATTAACTTTGTTCTAGGTTGGAGGTAGCTTCTTGACTTGTTAACTTACTTAAATTTGCTTCAATTGTATCTTATTGCAATTCAATGCAGTAGCAGCAGCAGCAACTAGTAACAAGTCAAACCACAATACTTCAGAACCCAATAAATAAAAAACAATGAATACAAAATAAACAAAGAACCTAAAAAAAACGCTTAAATTAAGAGAAGCCCTTTGAAGAAGAGAACAAGGTAGAAACAATTTAAGTCTATGGGTCAAACAAAGTCATTGAATGTTATCAATGTCAGAAACAGAGCTATGTACTCCATTTTCCTCCGACATAAACCAAAATTTGCAAATAACATCAACCCTCTTAGTTCTCTCACCAGTTGTGGCTAACAAAAACACGAAGTGACACAGGAAAGGAAGTACCTCCAGCGGGAGATTGTGGGGGAAAAGGAATCGTTCTAAGAGGTCAGTTCAAAGGCCGATTTTCGGTTCTACTTCATGTTCTAGGAGTATTGGCATTTTGGAGAAGGTTTGCGAGCAGTAGTGAGAGTGAGGAGTGGGTGACAGAAGTTGAGACTACAAAGTCTGGGGCTGGATAAGGTTTCCGTGGGTTACCGACCATTGTTCGCCATGGGTCACAAACAGTCATTCACGTGGGCCATTTAGTTGGGTGTGGGTTGGAGTTCCCGTGGGTCACTAAAGAAATTACTATCGTCGTCCATTCACCGTGGGTCACTGTTTGCCGTCAGAAAATAAGGATTTTATGGTTGCTGGGTGAAACTTGGAGGTAGAGGGTGGGTTCGTGGACTCGTGGAGATGGAGAGAAAGCGGGGAGATAGTGATTTTTTATTTTATTAATTATTTAACAAAAAGAGGTTGGAGAGAAATTAAAAATAAAGGGGAAAATTTGGGAATTTGGTAAAGTTTTAACAACATACATGTTTCTTGCTATAACTATTTAATGTTTAGTGATATTATTGTTGTGTTGCTAATTTTTGTAGTTGCCCGGATTAAAACGTGTTGCTAATAGTAATATTTTGTGATAATTTTTTTTTGCGTTGCTATAAACGATCTTTTACTAGCAAAATTTACTTACGCTACTAGAACTTTGTCACTAAATAATGAATTTCTTGTAGTCATTACCTAAACGATCGTAGACCATTCGTTTAGATTATAATACATGATCATTTACAACAATATTATTCACATGCGAGTGTGGTGTGTAAATATTTTTTATATTTTCCATTGTGGACTTTTTTCATTTTTGAAATTGTGTAAATATTTTATCGAATTGTTATATTTTTTTTAAAAAACCTTTAAGATAATTCAATTTAAATTTGAGAGGATTAAGTATTTTGGTTGATTGTTTTTTTTTTCTTTGGAAAAAGGGAAAAGAATTTTAGGGTTGATGCCCTAAATCTCGTGGTCATGTAGTTTGTAATTGTATATATTTATATTTTATTTATCTAATAAAATAAAGTGTTTTATTTTATTTCACATTTAGTTGCATTAACCCACAAAACCAATAAACTAACATCCAAGGTTATCTTTTGTAACCTAAACATGTATGTGGAGACATACAAGTGGCTCATGTTTAAGTGATAACCTAAATGGTATGTAGTAAATGGATAAGGTTGGATACCTTATCCTGGTGACACTGCGAATATGACCTGCTTTGTAGTTGTTACAATTGTTCTAAAGTATTACAAATGATTTGATCCTAATCATTCACGTCGAGACATTAGAGCGGGGGTATTCTATACAAAGAGTTTGTATAAGACCGGACCATGAAATGAATAGTCTCTCTTATTAACACCGTTACTAGTTGAGACTACATTTTACCAGGATGACTATAGGTGACTTGACTTGAATCCTGAGTGAGTTGTGAACTTCTGCCTATGAAGGCGATCCTTTGATTTGTATGGGTGAGAGTGGCCTATGTAGCCGACTCAATATGCCTACCATTTTGAGGATTCGTCTGATTGAGGAGCTGGGAACACAGCTACACAAGAAGGAATTCACTCATTCTCTATAGATAGAGTAAGTAGAGAAATTGCTCTCTTAAGGGTTGATTTCAGGGCTTGCACAATGTGGCGCCACACTCTCTCTTGGCCTGAGAGGAGTTCAGTTATAGTAGGATTATAATTATTGTTCATTAGAGAAATCAGTGGTACTTAAAGAGTTAGATGTAATTACAGGGGTAAAACGGTAATTTTTGGTCTAGCTGTACTTACGAGCGATTTGTGAATGGTCATTGCACTGTTGATTGGTTATATCTAATGGACACAAAAATATATCTACAGTATGAAGAGTGCAACTATTAGTCTTTAGTGGAATGACTAATAGTTAATGAATATAGATTAATTTAATTAAAGAGTTTAATTAATTAATCTCATTTCATTGGAGCTTCAAACTGTAGCTCCATAAGGTCCCCTTGTTAGCTCAATAAGGATAAATGAGAATCAAATTTATTTTGGTTTAATTTGAATTGTTCAAATTGATTAAAGGAAATAAATTGTATATGATACAATTAAATAATCTATTTGATACATTATAATGTAAAGTTTTTACGGAAAAGTTAATATTTGAATATGATTCAAATAATAATAATAATATGAATAAGATTCATAAATAAACTATAGGTTAAAATTAACATGGATTCAATTCATATTAGAACTATAGATTATATGAGAGATCTAAATCATTGGTTATATTATATATGATATAATATAAAGTTTATATTATATGAGATATACTATATATTAATTAAATTTATATTAATTTTATTTAATTTAATTAATATTTTTTTAAATAAATAGAATGAATAACTCCCTCGGAGTTATTGTACTTGGGAAAGAGGGAGAAAGTTAATTTCCCTCCATATCATTGTTAAGATTTGTTTTAAGAAGAAAAAAAAAAGAGATTTTCTTAAGCAATATCTTGGTATCTCTCTGTATTCTAAAGGAAACAGAATTCTCTCCAAATTTCTTCCCTCATCAAAATTACAAAAACCCAAACTCTATGATTCTTAAGATTTTGTGGTGTCTTAAAAGCTTGGAAAAAGAATTCTTTAAAATTCTATAAAAGTTAGTTTATTTTCACCTTTTCCTCTATGAGAAACATGTTTAAGTTTTGTTTATTGTTTTTCTTTGAATTTATTGGTTTTAGAAATTGAATTTCACTTGCACGGCTTTCATACGCTTCCACTTTGTAAATTCCATTCCTTCATATATATATATATATATATATATATATATATATATATATATATAGTAAAGCGTGTTAAGGTGGAGGATAATAATAAATTATTTTCATTTTATCCCTCACAGTAGAGCAGTGGCCATCATTCTTCCGATCGTCAGACTTTCCTCAACCATGCGTCGTCGTTTTCCTTGTCATCAATTGTAACTACTCTGTCGTCATTCCTCCTCTGTCGTGCCTCTCAACCACCAGCACTACGTAGAGCTTAGCCACCAGCAACGTTTGTTCGAACCCCAATTGTGCCTACCATCTCATATCTGCGACTCATCGTCGCCTCGCTATGGGTTATGTTGCAACGCTCATTTCTGACCTGGGATCTCCCTAATTTTCCATTGCTATCGTGTAGTGTCGTTGCCACTCATTTGATCTACTAAGTTGGGTGAGTTGTTGTGAGATTTTTTTGGTTTTTGCATGAGTTCTTGAACGCCCATCGTAGATTGAGTTTAAAAAAAAATTCTTGGTTTTTTCTAGGATAATTAGGTGTTTTTGGAGGCATTTAAGTCACTTTTCCTGGCGACATGAGGTTAAGCAATTGGGAGTTTAGATGAATTTTGGAAGCATTGTGGTGAAGTTAATAAATTGATATTATGCTTTAGGTTTGATTTTAAGGTGGTGGAATTGGATTTGGAAGGTGGTTTGCTTGGAAATTGTTATTTAATCTTTATTTGAAGTATGATTTACTACTGAGTTTCTCAAACCTAATGGATGATAAGATGGGTTTTCACTAAATTATGACAATGAGATGTTCTGATTGATAATTATTTTCTATGTCTATTTCTTGATTGGACTCTGAAAGGATTATGGAAAATTCATGGTTATTGTTACTAATGTGATGATATGTTTATGACATAGTATGAAATTTGCATGCTGAATATTGGACCGATGGTGTTTGTTAACCTTAGCTAACAAGATGAGTAATATAAGTCCTTAGGTCTACACTAAATATGTGTTTATGTGAGATCACCAAGACTTTTGTGATACAAGATGTACACTAAAGCTTTTATAGGAATGTTAATTATTAGGTTTACTTTGTGGATTCAATAGTGGATCATTTACTAAGTATTTGTATGTGTCTGTATAATTTGATTACATGATGTGTGATGGAACATACTTAGTATGCGTTAGAATAATCCTAAACTACTATGCACGATACTATGAATTGGATGACGATGCATTGCAAGTTTTCCTATTTAAATCCAAGTGCAAACTCAAATAGGTTCTTGGTGAATTTAGAGTCAAACACAGGAAAATTGTTACTTTTATTAAGGATTCTAGTCTCAGCCTTTTGTGATGCAAACTACAATCAATTGAAACAAACTTGTGTTATGCATTCTAAATTAAACTAAGTAACTACTGCCTAGATGCGATGATTTGCTAGACAAATATTTGGTTATCCGAAGAGCATATCATTAAGAAGTTTTCCATAATTCCTTCAAACAAAGCATATATTACTAATTAAGGCTAGCTACTTGTCAGCACCTCAATGCCTCAAAATATTCTATTTCTAATCATAAATGATGTATCAATATAAGACAAACTTAAGCTTATTTCTAAGATTAATTCTATCTTACTCATTTAAACGATTACCTTTTGGCATAGGTTAAACAAAATGAAACTTGTTTTATTGAATCTAATTCAACTTCTTAACCGTTAACAAATTTAGCTACTTTAGAAGTGATAAAGATTAAAGAACAGAGGTGGAGATATGATAAAGATTAAAGAACAGAGGTGGAGATATGATGAAAATTGCAGTGTTCATATTGATAATAAAGAATTGTTTAACAATAGCACATTCTCTAATATAATCACACTATAAGCTAAAAATAAAATAATGGCATACTACAATAACATATATAGAATTATAATAAAATACTTGAAGATAAACCACTCACTATCAATGACTCGATCTCCTGAATTATATGCTTTCTCCACCTCAATTTAGCCTGAAACAAATATTAAGGTCGATTAGTTATCTTCACAAAGCAAGACGACAAAACAATCCCAAGACACTTCATATAAGCACAACTCAAACTATTTTATATTTCTATAGTCCTTAAATTCTCATTTCGCCTTAGATTAGACTAGACTTTTTACCTACGAACCATTAGACTTGAAATTTAGATACTTAACCCAATGAAAATCCAACTTAGTTCAAGCTCAATGAGTGTTTTATATAGATAAATCAAGCTCAATGGGTCTTTTATATGGATACATTTTAATCTCTTTTATCGATTTTTTTTTTTTTTTTTGGTTTTGGATTTATATTATATCAACAAGAGACCAACAACCCTAAGCACTTCCTAAGATTTAGATTGAACTATTCCCCAAATGCTTTAATTTAGGTTAAAATTTTACTTTTTGACCCTTAAATTTCAACTTAAACTCTTAACACCATAAGCACCCGAACTTAAGTCGTCTTTTAATTTCATACGCGTTTATATCAAATATCCATACCTTAGAGATTTAGGTCCATCAACAATATCAATACCAATCTAACGAGTCAAAATACTTAGGAACTTACTCAAATTTGCCTAAAACGACCTTAAACGTGTTGACCAATGCTTCTAAGTTCTCCAAATCTTCAACATCTCATACAAAATAATATAGGTTATATCGAGTTCATACTAAAACTAAATGGGTATTCAAGAATTATGAGATAACTCACTAAACTTACCTAAAACGACCGTAATGAAAGCTTGTCGTAATCGGCTTGACAACACATTATAATGACTTTCTAACTTCGAATCTAGTACCTAAAACCATTTATATTTTTCGAAGCTTATAGAAGTAACACCCAAGCGAACTCCAAAGTTGATGGAAAGTTCATTTTCAGCCTTTAACATTCAACTCAAAGACCGAGTAGCATGGAAAAATTTATCTTAATGCTTAAACTTAATGGGCATTTGAGGACTATAAGAAAACTCAATAAATCACTCTAAACCTTACCAAGAACTTAGCAAAGTAGCCTTAACCCCAATGGACAATCCTCTAATGACCTCCAAGTTTCGAATCCTGGCATCCAAAAATCACGGGTTGTTCAATAATAGTACTAAAATTAAATGGATACTCAATACGCGTTCCATAAAGCTTAGAATCTTACCCAAATTGTGTCATACACCCAATTTCGAGTCTCCTCGCTGCTAGACCATGACAAAATTCTCCCAATAACTAAATTTTAATATCTAAACATGATGGGTATTGCTACATTTATGTTCAAGCTTAAAGGGTGTTTGGAAAACTTCAAGGACCAACTAATTTACACCAAAATCATAAAATCTTTACCAAATCTACAAGAACTTAGAGAGGGAAGAAGTACTTAGTGTCATGAGTGATTTTCTAAGTGGATTAAAGTTTTTAAAGCTTTCTTTCTAAGTTTCATGTTGTCTTGTATGTTTCTAATATACATTAATGTTTAAAGTTTTCATATTTGAAGAATGAATGCTTGTATGTGAGTAAACCATTAGCCCTATTCATATCAATGAGCAAACTATTATGTGCACATAATGAGTAAAGGCAACCATACAGAAAAGGACTATATGGTTGTATGAATCTGACCAATACGTAAAAGGAGTATATTGATTTAGCAGCTTGAGTAAAGGGAAATGAACCATGAAATTCTCTAAGGGATGTTGTTGATGAAAAGACAATTACAGTAGTCTATGCACGGGAATGGTTCATATTCTTAGTGAAAGGAATAAAAAAGGCTAATGTGCGATTTATGTTTTAATAAAATGAGGCATTAAGAGCCTGTTTTATGAAATGTATTTACGCATTGTATTCCCCAAAAATATTTTCCAAAATATCACTTACTAAGTATTTGACTTACGTTTTACATTTCCCTTCCCCAGGTTACAAGGCGTTAAGGCCAAGTTGAGAAAAGTAGGACAAACTGCTACGCGTTGAAGCGTGAGCAAGGCATTTAAGTGTGAAGCTGTGCAAGGCATTTTAAGCTTTATTTTACGGTTCAAATATTAAGAAAGTGTGTATCATGTATATATATATCTGAACCTGTGAGTTTTAAGTAATAAAAGGAGTTGTTTGATTTACATATCTTGTGTTGCATGTTTCTTTATTGCTTAGTAGTTTAAGGTTTAAGTTCAAACTAAGCAATGAAGCTATGGTTCAAGGACTTACATTGAGCGTTACGCCGTTTAATTTAAAGCCGTTAGGGTTGCTCAAGTCGTGTCCTGTGCCACAACGCAAGGTTCGCGATGCGTTACAGGGACGAGGCATGACATATAATACTCATTTGTTTCTATGTTTTATTTTTCAAATAAAGGTAAAAGAAAGCTGGTGAGTGACAAGAGGGAGCTATGACCATGCCATTTGGGCCAAACTGTTGCTTCTTCCCTTCTTTTATTTTCCATGAGATTTAAACTGTTTTAAACACTTGTTGGAGAGGAAGTTAAATGATTTAAACATTTTATTTTCTTTTATGGTTTAATTTGGGGACCCCAGTTAGAATTTTTTTTTTTTTCATTTGTTTATTCACTAGTTTCCTTCGTTTATTTACTTACTTTAAACCCTAACCACATGTATTTAATTTCCTATTTTCTAAGAAAAAAATATTTAAAAGTTGCATTGTCTTGATTTTAATCTTGTTTTTCTATGAGTAATAGCCTTAACTTAAGTATGAAAAGTTGGTCGTTACAATCAACAAGGTAAATTTGGCAATATGGTGATCACTATGTTACTATCACTCCAAAATGAAAAAAAGCGATGACTCTGGCAACTTGAATGAAGATAAATAACTTTTGGGTGCAAGTTAATTTGTGTCAAATCCAAAATTCTCCTTGTTTAACACATAAAGTAGCAGATATGCGTATGCTTGTTGTTTTGAATTGAATTAACAAAAGCTAGATTATAATCACATCATCTCTTATTTAATGAAGATATTCATATGCTCACGTATTTTAATTTGCTTGATTGAAAAGTCATATTATTTGGCATATACAAAAATTGAAAAGACTTTTAGGCTAAGAGACATCAACATAAAAGTTTTCTAATTATTGGTCATATCTTTAACTACTATCAAACGAAAGGAAATTTAAGCTCTATAATTTTGCTATTCACTCACGTTTTGATTTATATATATTATTTGATTTTTGTTTTGTGAGTTTTTGTAAACATTTAATTTGACTGTAGATAATAGGTTTCAGAAGTATAATAAAATAGATGAAACATAACTGACCCTAATTTTTTTACAATAAATAAAACCATGTAATAATTTATTTCACAATATAGGTCAGGTGAAAATAAGGTTGAATTGTCAAGAAAGCCCTTTCCTATTTGGATAATTACACTGAACAGTCAAAAGGCCGTTTCTGTTGGGATAATTATAATAAGTAGTACATTTACCAATAATTATTATGTATAAAAATATTTTTTAAAATTTACAAAATATAAGAACTCAAGGTGTATATCAATATTAGACTTCGATAGATTTTCCTATATTTACAATTTAAAATATTAATATATACTTAATTATTTTGAATCTAATTTTTATATTTCTAACTAATATTCGTAGGTCGTACCTTTATCCTGTTGTAAAGCTCAATTACTTAGCTACTTTCCTTTAGATGATTAGATAATATAATGTTAGTAGTTATTTTATAGTTAATTTTAGGTTTCTCCTTTCTTGTTTCTTCTCCTTCTCGTTGCGATTTCTTTCATTTTTCCATCGTCTTTCTTCTTTTCCTCTTCTTTTTTTACCTCATTCAATTTGGGTAACCAAATCTAAACGATCGTGTACAAAAAATAGCAAAATCTAAAAAATCATGTATAAAAAATCTTGAAAAAAATCATTTAGATTGAAGTAACCAAACGTGATCGTGTAAAAAAAAATAAATCGTCGTGTAGACAAATCTAAACGATCATGTAACAAAAGAATTAAAAAAATCGTTTAGCCAAATCTAAACAATTGTGTACTAAAAAAGTGTAAACAAATCTAAACGATCGTGTAAAAAAAAATAAACGATCGTGTAACGAAAGAATTAAAAAAAAAATTGTTTAGCCAAATCTAAACGATCGTATACCAAATTTAAAAAAAAAATCGTTTAGATTTGAACAATCGTATAGCCAAATTTAAACATAACAAAATTAAACGATAGAATTGAAAAAATAAATTGTAGCTAAATCTAAACGATGATGTATCAATAAATAGCCAAATCTAAATGATCGTGGCCGGTGGACTTTTTCCGTTTTTGTAAATATTTTGCCACTTTTTTATAGTTGTAAAGAAACGTTTACTCTTTGATCAATTGGTGTCGTGGTGTAGTTGGTTATCACGTCAGTCTAACACACTGAAGGTCTCCGGTTCAAGTCCGGGCGACGCCATGAGTTTATAATGGTCCCTTTTAATTTTCATTTACATTTCTACCAAATTAGGTTGGCTGCAGCTTTTTCTATACAAACAACACTTTCTGTGCTTTTAACTGACATAAAAACCTCTCAACTCAAAACACTCTTTCCGTAAAATAAAAAATTGAGTGAAATTTATAATTAATTTCATAATTTGAAGGTTAATTTTCAAAAATATAATAAAATACAAAAAATATAATTGTTTTTGGAAGATTCGTCGCTTCTTTTTTTTTTTATTTTTATTTCTTATTGCGATTTATTCATCTTCTTTTCTTCAGCTCCTCTTTAAGATTTTCCTTCTTTCTTCATCTTCTCTTTCTTTCTTCCAGTTGCGAGAATTTATTGGAGTTAATAATGGTAGTTATTTATTCTTCTTAGATAGACAAAGATAGTAGAATATCACAATATTTACGTTTTGCTCTTGGCTTTTTTGTTTTGTTTTCCCTCCTCACATTTTCTTCTTCATCACTTTCATTTGATGTTTCAATATCTTCTCCTTCATCTTCAGCTACTTCTTCTTCTTGTCCATCTTTATCTTTATCTATCTGAATATAACAAGAAAAAAAAATTGTTGTCAAAATAATTGTGCAAGAAAATGTAAACGATCATGCAAGAAAAAGTAAACGATCGCGTAGAAGTTTAAATGATCATTTACCATTGTCAACACGATCATTTAGCACGATCAACACGATCATTTATATTTGAAAACTATTCCCATCGTTTAAAAAGAACCACATGATCGTATGGATATGATATAAACGATCACTTATGAAGTCAACACGATCATTTAGCTGGTCAACAGGATCGTTTAGATTTGAAGCCCTTTTCCCATTGTTAAAAAAAAAAATCATATGATCGTGTGGATATGATCTACATGATTGCTTACCATACAATCATTTAACATGACCAATACAATTGTTTAGATTTGAAACCATTTTTCCATCGTTTAAAAAGAATTACATGGTCGTATAAATATGATCTAAATCATCGCTTACCATAATCAATAGGATCATTTAGCGTGGTCAACACAATCGTTTAGATTTGAAATACTTTTCCCATCGTTAAAAAGAACTACACGATCGTGTTGATACTACCTACACGACCGTGTATCTTTTCCTACACGAGTGCATACCGTGATCATTTAGAACAGGAATTACACGCGTGCGTATGGTCGATTAATCGAATGTTGACTAGGTCATTTTTCGTATTTTCCATTGTGGGCCTATGACATTTTTTTCGTTTTCGAAATTGTTCTATACAATGTAAATATTTTACCAATTTGTTATATATTTGAAAAAACCCGTAATTTAAATATCTTATATTTGAATTAAATCATATAATTATAGAAAAACTATTGTAAATTGTAAAGCTGCTGAAATATTTACAAAATATAACAAAATTTCAAACTCTATCAGTGACATTGATACACATTCGTAGTATCTAAAACTTTTCTATATTTGTAAATGTTTTTATCCATTTTTCTATATTGGAAAGAGTGTCTTAAATATACTATATTTAAACAAATTAACATTTATTCTTTAAAAAATCAAATAAACATCTGTATAGCATACAAACATGCATCACTCCTAACATACAGTTTTAATATAAATCTAATTCATATTAATTTAATATTTTGATCAAATTCAAAATATATTAAATCTACCATAAGATATAGTGTTATAAGAATTTATAATTAACATACATTATTTTGTAAAATAATTTGAATATTTCAAATTTCTTTCAAATCAATTGATCCTTGTAATCTATAATGAGTTAACTGAGACCTAATGAATCTATAGAAGATAAGCTCTAATGATTTGAGATTGATTTATTAAATTTTTCAATAATTAATTAATCAACATTCAAATAACTATGGGACAAACCATTATTGACTCCGTAGTCAAACTCTTATGCACCATAGAATATGTTGTGTCCATGGATATAACTATTACACATAAGTAGATCGCTCACGAGTTTTTTGTAACTATAGTTGATTTAAAGTACGGGCCCTCACAAGTAGGAGTTTAGATCTCACTTAGAATTGAGATCAAGTTACATATGATAATTATAAAGAATATTAATCTTTTAAGTGGATGACACTACAAAAGAGATTAATAATTTAACGGTCTAGTCTTATACAAACTCAATGTATAGGATACTCTCACTGACATATCTTTTAAGGCCCTGATTGCGTTTTGTCCTACATGATGAGATTACACGAGTTTTACGTTCTAAGCTACTGATGAAGACTATACGTGAACTGATATGCATTTTAAGTTTCCTTCACTGAGAAGTAGTGACATCATCCTCATATAAGAAAGCGGCGACTGATTTGAATTTTCCGCCCAATCAAAATTCAAGATAAAAAATGACAGTGACACGTGGCCTTTTGAGATTGGTCGATTCCCATTGTAGGATAAAAGTCATCATTGCTGCATGAAAAGTGTCACTGAAGAGGCTTATAAATAGACGAAGTCTAGTCATTTTGAAGCTGATTTTATCTTGAGTTCATTTAAGAAACAATCGAGTGAATTGAGAGAAGTGAGAGATTTCAAGATTTCAAGAGATTTATCACGAGCTTGAATTCGACAACGAATTACAAGAAAGAGTGAGGAAGTTCTTGACTAAGGAGTAAGCGAAGAAGCTAATCGATTGTGAGAGGTTCTTCCTAAAAGGAAATGTTTTAAAAAATAAAAAGATTTCTAATGTGTTTAAATCCTTAAATGTATTTCTATGGAAACTCTGAGTTACATGATTTCTCTTATGCCTTCCTAACTATTAAAATGCATGTGATTTATAAATAAATGAGATTTAATATGAATTGAAATGATGAAATGAGATGGCCTTGTGTATCGTATGCGACAAGATGAGATTTCCTCATACTTGCTATATGCTTTGGTGTGGGATGCCTTATCCTTGCTGTGTGATCTAAGTTAAGATGCCCTATTCTTGCTGTGTGATCTGGAATAGGATGCCTCATACTTGCTGCATGATCTGGTATGAAATGCTTCATACTTGCTATGTGATCTGGTATGAAATGATTGCTTGCTATATGATTTGGCATCGAAAGACGCCTTATGCGTGATGAAATTGATGGAAACCTACTGAATGCATTGACATTATTCCGAACAGGTACAACTCAACAAAAGAGATGGTAAATGCTTGAGATGAGGAATGATACAAAGATGTAATTATATAATGAATTATGAAGAATAAGTTTTGATGCGATATGAGCCTCTATGCATGACTTAAAAGAAAGTGATTTTCCATGTGAATTACAAATGATTGATGATTAGATTTAAATTGTGTTGATCGCCTAACACATTGGAATGATTTGCTTTAAACTAAATATTTTACTATTGAAAAGCATATTATTTGGATTGCATAAGTTCGCGAAGTGATTTATAACGCGTTAAGATAGAATTTGACTTGTTAAAGGTATTGATAAAATACCCTACTCACTAGACATTTTTGTCTAATCTTTCAAATGTTTTGTTTTACTTTCTCCCCCTTTCCAGGTATCGAAGAATAATCCCGCGTTCGACTTACAGCCTTAATCACCTATTGTGCCTACGTGAACGCATCAACTTGGTCATGGCTACAGTTAACTCGCATAGCATATAGAAGCTAGGTGAGAAGAGTCAAAATGTTGTCTTCAGTTTGTATTTAGTTTCTTTTGAAGGTACATTGTACCAAGGGTCAAATGTACTCTGTTATGAAATAACAATAAAGTCTTGTTAGTTTTAACTGAGTTCTCATTTCACATTAGGCTTGTTGGTTGTGTTTATTCTGTTTACTAGGTGTTCTACGTGTTATCTCGTAGAGAGACTCATTGAGAATGTCTAACATCTCTATTTGATTGTATGGAGTGACTTTTGAGGCAGGGCATGACATGTCTCGACATGAATAATTTGAATTATATTGTTTGTAACCTTTACAAAATGAGTTGTAGTAATAATGTTACTAGAATAAGAAATATCACACCCCATCTTAAAGCACCTCCTTGGTAGGCCTGAGACATGGCATGAACCCGACCAACATCATTCTCCTCCTAACAATGCCTGTCAACCTTGCTTAACCAGTAACTCTTAGCTGTCTTTAGTCAGGTAAACTCAGACACAAGAATGTGGAAAGAAAAGTGTAATTCGAAAACAATCATTTAAATTTTTGCAAACATTCTCAGGTTTACCCAACCAATGGTCAACTTGCTCAACAATCTTATATAGACAAAATGGAGTTTAAAGTCCCAACTAGACAACACTAATACAAAACTCAGTTCACAAAATAACTAGTCTATTATAGCCAACGACAACTACGTCCTCTCTTAGCTTAAATACAAAATGATCATGCACGCATGGAATGAGTCGTACAAAAATCTAATCAACTTCTAGTAGAGTGGGTGGATGCTTTAACAGCCATTGGAACCTCGATCTTTACCTACAAGAAAATTTAAACCTTGAAAATATGCTCTATAAAGCCCCATGAGCGAAAACTTTTAAAACCAAGCACGATAATGAAACTTTGGCAAAACATACATAAACTTAGCAAAGCACATTTTTTTTTTCATCTTTTAGCTTTTAACTTCCTCTTTTCCTTTATTTTTCTTGCTATACCTTGAACTCTTCATATCTACTGGATGAAACTCTAGGCATGGAAGCCCTATCCCTTAATACAATACTTACGTGATGAAACTTTAGGTGCCAGTAGCACCCTATCTCGATATAGCTATCATGAGATGAAAAATCTAGCCGTTCGTAGAGACCTTCATCACTTACCTAGTCTATGTGATGGAAACTCTAGGCATCTACTGGATACCCTCATCATACGGCTCCTGTACACAGGACAATCTCTCCCATAAGGTTGTTATCAGATCAAGACATCTCAGTATAGACTTAAACATATTTAGAAATCTCATGCAAAAGCATAAACTTACTTAAGTTAGCATGCTTATGAAAACTCTTGCATTGAGCAAGTCTCAAATCGAACTTTGATTTTAAAAATCATCTCTTTGCTCAACATTGGCAGAAATATAGCATTCAAACATCTTCTCATAAATCTCATGTTTCAAGAAAACATTTCTCAATTTGAATGCTCAGGAAACTTAACTCAATCATGCTTTCTCATAACTCTTTTCTAAACTTGGAACTCATGCTTTGTAAATAAATTTCATAAATCTAGCACATTCAAATTCTTAACTCGGAACATGCTTTAAAACATAATTTCCTAAATGAAGCTTAGAAATTCATTTTAGTCACTCACAAATTTTGGCTAGGTTCTTGGAATATAGATTTGTCCTATTTTTCCTCTTGCCCTAAAAATGACAAGGAAGCTCAGTTTAAAACTTGGCTTCAACTATGATAAAAATCTTTTAACTTTTTCCTTTTTCTCTCTTTCTTCTCAAGAAAATTCTTTTCAACTCAAAATAACTCTTTTTATACTAACCTCGATCTTCCTTGAACTCTTTGGGTGGTTTTAGCCTGCTCAAGACCGGATTTTCAAGTTTGCTTTAGCTCCTTACGAGCTCCCAACTGACTTGGAACCTAAAATGACAAGTCCTAGCTTAGCAAACTTACTTTTAAGTTTTCTTAAACAAATAAGAGGAAGATTTAACTTACATGGATCAAAACCTCAAGCTTTACCCATTCTTCCTTAGATTAATCTTGACAAGCACCACACTTCTCGGGTAGCTTCTTGACCGAATGCCTAAACTGAAACTTGGCTGAAATACTCTTTTGCTTCAGCTTTAACTCTTGCAAGGAATTTCAACTTCTCTCAAACTCTTCTCTTTACTTGCTCTTGGAGTGAAAAATGTTGAGAAATGAGGAAAATGAGAACCTTTTGAAGTTAAAAAAGGAGTTATGCGGCTGAAAAACACTGATCGCATGAGAGAGATTAATTTTCAGAAATCTGTCATGCATTTCTTTAAGTGATCTTGGCAGAGCTCGGCCTAAGATCCACCGAGAATCCTCGAATATGTTTTCTCTCACTTCTAGTCTCAACCGGATACGACCTGAGATGGTCTAAGAATTGTTTTCTCCCCTTTCTGTATTTTGATCTTAAACTGTCACAGCCTCGAGATGCACTGAGATTGACATTCTGCCTCGAAAACCCTTTCTAAAATCACTTGACTTGCTTTTAGAAACACCATTTTGACTTCTCAAGTTCCTCAAGCTTGACCCAACACTCCTAAGCTGATTTCTTAACCTTTCTCAACTCTTAACAAGCAATTGGGATACGAGATATGGGTATTACGAGAAATCCCAACCCCATCCACTCCTTCCCAACTTAGGTAAGTAGCGAGTGTTCTCTTAAATGGTAACTCCAAGACTTGAATAAAAGGCTCTACTCTCTTACAAGCTCGAGAGTGGTTTATATTTAATGGTTAAACCATAAACATGTTGTTCACTAAAGGAGCATTGATATTTAAGAATTTAGAAGTGTAATCTAAGGGTAAAACAGTAATTTGATTCAACTAGTGTTATGAACACGCATCAAGGACTAACTTGCTATTAGTTGTCCATATTTATGTATGTAGAAATATATCTGCAGTGAAAAGAGTGTAATTATGAGTTTTTAGTGGGGTGTATACACATAGTTAATGAATTTTGATTAATTTGGTTCACGAGTTTAGCCAATTAATATCATATCGTTAAAGCTTCTGAGCTGTAGGTAAGACACCCTTCCTACCTCGTAAAGGGTATTAAGGTTATTATATTTTGAATTTGATTTGAAAGGTTGAAATTTACTTAGGAAATTAGTATAATGTATGGTAGTACATTATAATACAAAGTTTATATTTTAATTAAACTTTAGAATATGAATTTATTAATATTGATATGATTCAAAATTACTTTATGAGGGAATTAAATATTTGAGGGAGTTCAAATATAAATTTAATGTGAATTTTATTCAATTGCATTCATATAAAACTATAGGTTAAAATTAATATATATTAGATACATATTAAAACTATAAATTATGAGAGAAATACAATTGAATATTATTCAAATGTAGGTTAGATTAAATATGTGATATTGTCAAGTCCCGCCCTAAATGTCACTTCTTGTAGCCAGATGAGGGGACATGTTGCCTAGACACTTGCCACGTATCTCACTGCGAGATGACGCGATGAACACCTAGTAAGCAAAACAACTTACTGTAACTTGTTTAATCGCAAGGCCCTCGCCTCGAACCTTAAAGACTTAACTCAACCCAGAGGAAAAATCTGCAACCTTTAAACTTACTCCATTACTTAACACTTTTGCCATCATAAAGAAATTCATTGTAACGACCCAACTCTTTATACTAAGCTGAGGTCATTACTAAAAAGAAACAATCACAAACACTACTTTTTTCAAACGAGGGAAGACTAAATTTTCATTAAAAGCAGAATATTAAAACACTGAAACATAAACGCGGAAGCAAAACTGAGTCCCCATATGACATGTCACGGATCCTTCTTTGTCGCTCGCCAGCTTTCCTCTACCTTTACCTTCGCCTGAAATGTTAAACATAGAAAGAGTGAGTATAAACATATACTCAGTAAGGGACCTACTATTAGTCCCGCTAGGTGTCTGTTAACTTCCCATTAGAGTCCTGTAAAGAAGTACCCCTGAACTGGCACGTTCCCGAACACGTGCAATCTGTGATCCCGTAGGAACAAGCTGGTCTCTGGTGAACCCAAGGGAACACCTAAGACGATCGGGCTGTGAGTGATCCCGTCGAATCACTCAAATCATGTCTATGTCAATGTCAATGTCAGACTGGCGGTCCCGTCGAACTACGCAGTCATAAGTGTGAGTGATCCCGTCGGATCTCTCAAATCATGTCTGTGTCATAATAGTGGTGATCCCGGAGGACACCCATGCGGGTACGACTCTAATAGATAAAGTTAACAGAACACCCTATCCATCGCATGTAGCACAACATAACATCATAACATGGCATGAATATTAATCTTAACGTCCTTAATCATGTGATTAATATATCATGCATCAACAATCATCAACATAATAATCTCAGTCATCATCATCAACATACTATCAGTCATAACATGACATCAGTCATCAACAACATACTACCGATCATGAACATAACATCAGTCATCATCATCAACATACTACCAGTCATAACATGACATCAGTCATCAACATCAATCATCAATATAGTAATCTCAGTCATTATCAATAGGCATCAAATTATGCATTTTAGCTACCATCAATGCATAATCATAATTACATGCGGTCACTTAAATCAGTTCGAAGATCTAGTAGGAGATTCTCTTACCTGGAGATTTTAGCCAAACAAGGTACTCCCTAGCTGACAGTAAAAAAAATCTCCAATTAACTTGATCCTAATCATAAAAGGAAAACTCAGTATCTTAATTAATGAAATTAGCAATTGGCTAACATCCAAAAATTCTCCCAAATTAATTAACTTCTCAAACAAAAGGGGTTGAAACCAATTCAACCTTGATTGGAAAAAAAATCCAAGAAACCAATTCAACCTTGATTGGAAAAAAATCCAAGATTTAGATCTTAAAAAGTTTAGCCAATTGAACCTTTACAGAAACCCCAAATAGATCCAAAATTTAAATTAATAAAATATTAATTCAATTTCATTGGCTTATCAAGGTTACTCAAATGGAGGTTGGAAAATTCTCTTATCCTTGATGAAAAATTCATCACTTTAAATCCTCAAGCTTCCAAAGAGACCAATATTAACTTCAACTGATGAGGCGGCAGCGACAACAGAGGGTTATTATAGAGAAGAAGATAAAGAACCTTTTTCTTTTTCCTTTACTTTCTAACTTAAGCATTTCAATGCTATTTATAGACTCAAATAATAACAATAATATTTATTATTATTATTTCCTTTTCCTTTTCCTTTTAGGATATATATATAATACCAAAAAATATACATATATATTTATTCCCATTATCTTTCCTAAATAAATGCCTTAATCTTAGGCATTTATAACCATTAATAATAATAATAATACTTCTTTATTATTATTATTTTTCTCTCACCAAAATCTACAATAAATATATATTTATTTAAACCATTATTCTCTCTTATAAATATATATCTTTTTCGTCCAATCAAATCAACCATCTCTCTTCACATGGATTATCTTCTTTTCCAAACAAATATAATTATATTCCATAATATAATTAACACACTTTTCCATATTATTAATTGAATATATATATCAATATATATATATATACTCAATTAAATCCAATTCCACCAAAACCAACTTTTTTCCTCCAAAATCTCAAATTAACTTAAATCCTCAATTATTTTAATCAATCAAATCTTTTCCAATAAATCACTTATAATTTCCAACATGAATTATCTTAACCCAACCATAACAACTTCACTCCAGAATCAATATTTATCCTTCTGCAGAATAATTAATTATCTTCCACAATAATTAATTATTATTTACCTTTCTTCCAAAATAATTAATTATCTTCCACAATAATTAATTATTATTTATATTTCTCCAAAAATAATTAATTATCTTCCACAATGATTAATTATTATTTATCTTTCTCCAAAAATAATTATCTTTTCCTTAAATAATTATATTTCAACAAATATAATTATCTTTCCATTTCACATAATAATTATATATATATTTCCACGTATACATATAATTATTAAATCTCCAACAAAATTTCCACCCTACGGTTTAATTAAATAACGTTCATAATTATTTAATTAAATTCAACTTCAACAACACTAAAAATCCACAACTTTACTTAATCCTCTTAACCTACCATTTAATCAAAAACTCAACAAACTCCACATGCCAAAACCTTTAATTAATTAAATATTCATCTAACAAATATTTAATTAATTTCAATTCTCACATAAATCAAATAATTCTCATTAAATGAATTCAAAATAACGCCCAATAAATTAAATCTAATTAAACAAAATTAAGATACTTAACTCCAAAATTATCTTAATTTTTGGGGCGTTAAATTCATTACTAAGCAGTAAGAAAAAATAATAAGTAGCAGAATAAACATAACTTCTCTTTTTATTAACTTGACACTTTACACAAGGTTCAAACTTAATAGTTTCATTCCTTTTCTCGCTAAGCATAAAAATTAAAATTGTGTTTTGATTTACTTTTCTCTTCCACTACATACTGCTGCTTCTTATGATGGGGTATTTAGAGGTGTAAATACCTCATTTTCATTCTTCTTCTTGGTTGACCAGTAACTCTTTTAGGGACAACCTTTAGAGCTTCCTTTCTCTGGCTCAGTTCCTTCACACTCATCGTCTTCGACCTCACCAACTTTAACGTGTCAAACGTCTTTCCTTTGATCTGAGCGGGAGCCCCTAGCATTATAGATTGAAGTTCGTACCCACTGACTCCTTATACTTAAGGTAGGATGACACAGTTTGTGCGCTGCACAAGTTTGTATAACAACCCTCCTTTAGTTTGCTTTTACGCTTGACCTCCATTCCTTACTTGGCCTTAACATCTGATAACTTGGGGAGGAAAAACTTAAAACGTACGTCGAAGACTTAGGAAGTGATAAGTTCAAAACCTTTTTGGGAATACAATAGATTCAATAACAACGATAATAATAACAACGACAACAATAATAACAACAACAATATTAAGCTTCATAAACACGAAATTTTTATCACATCAAACATAATTACGACAATTACAACGATTTCACACGATTCAAGCCATCAGAGCACTTACTACTCATCACCAGAACCTGGAATACTCCCATTACTTGGACTTGGGATTCATACTCACTAACGTCTCACGATTTACTTGACATTTCCACTAGCGGTCTTGTAATATTCAATCTCATCTAAGACCTGGGATTCACTTTCACTATCGTCTTATCGTCTGGACCTGGGATTAACTTCCGCTAGTGCCTCGTGATTGGCTTGGAATTCGCATTTCACCAATGTCTTCACAAATCATTTCTCGCTCGGATCTAAGATGCACATTCACCAGCATCTAGCATTTCAAGAACACAACTCATACTCGCTCAGACCTGAGATTCACTTTCACCAGCATTTACCCACTTAGACCTGACATTCATACTTACTAGCATCTTACATTAAACCTAGGATCTCTACAATGTCTTGCGATCACTACTACAAAATCTACTTACTTGACACTAGGTACTTTTATATACTTGATGTTTTTAGTAAAAACAAACGTCACGTATTGACTATTTTAAAGAAAAAAATGTCAAGTATAGTCTAAAAAAAGTGGAGTTTTTATGGAAAATTTTCAATTTTTTTACGTTGGCTTTTACTTAACGTTTTTTTCCGCATTAAGTATAATGGAGAGTTTACTTGACGTTATATCCATGTCAAGTATAGTGGACACTATACTTGACGCGTTTTTCGTGTCAAGTATAGTATGAAGAAAAATAAAAGTGTCGAATTATTTTACATTAGTTTTACTTGACGTTTTATTTCGCATCAAGTATAGTACAGATTATACTTAATGGTTTATTAACGTCAAGTATAGTGCAGAGTTTGCTTGACGTTGTGGTCGCGTCAAGTATAGGTAATATTTAATTTTTTTTTAAAGTCAAATATAGTTTACATTTTTATTTAAAAATGTTTTGGAAATGTTAAGTATAAAAAATAAAAAGTATAAAAATACCATTTATTCCATCCTTTCATTAAATAAATTTATTAAAATAAATTTAATAAAATAAAGTTATTAAAATAAATTTATTAAAATAAACTTATTAAAATGTATTTTAATAAAATAATTTATTAAAATAAAATAACTTATTAAAATAAATTAATTTATTAAAATTTTCCTCATAACCCTTTTCATTTTTCCCTTTTCTCTTCCAAATCCATCTCAATATCTCAAGCCTCCATCTCCAATCTCTCCGCCACTGCTCGTGACGCCGCCACTCGTTGCTGTACGCTTAGCCTCTGACCCCGCACCAGAAGACACCGACCCACTGTAATCTGCTGTAACTTGCACCACTGGACGCCGCACCCCGTTATAACCTGCATATGCCAACCGCCGCCGCCACACCCGACCCCCTATAAGCCGCACACACCAACTGCTGCCCCATCCACTATTCGCCGATAAGTCTCTTCACCTCATGAACTTCGAGTTTGTTACATCGATGGACTGGTTTAGTCTTCGTATTAAATATTTAGTATCTTGACTTAGGTCTTAGGTAATTTACTGTTTGTTTGGCTTCTATGGTAGAGATGTTTGTTTGGCTTCTATGGTACAAATGGTATTGATCTACATTTGAATGTGATGTTTGAATGAAATGTTGATTGATTTTTGTAGCTTAATGTTATAAATATTAAAGGGATTAGATCAAAGAATGCAAATTTTTTAGGTTGAAGACAAGGAGAACAAAACATTCTTTAATAAAGGGAAAAAAGTTATTTGTGGGTTTGAAGACGATATTCTTTTAAATCTGAAAAATGTTAACTCAATAAATTCTAATTGTTGTTGTGCATTCCTTCTCCTTCAAGCTAGTGACAAATGGGTGGTGTATGACTTTGTTTGATATTAATACACTATATATTCTTTCCTTGTGTAGAGTGATCACTAGAAATCCTATTCAATATATTTCATTATTATTTCACTAAGTTTCTAAGGGAAACAACTTGAAATTAACTTAAGAACACACAAACTAAAATACATAGATTTTGTTATTACTTTATGTGTGCTGTTAAACTTCAAATTTAATATAGGTGAATTACATTAAAATACATAGATATTGTTATGTGTGCTGTTAAAGTAGAGTGATCACTTTATGTGTGCTGTTAAACTAAAATACATAGATTTTGTTATTACTTTAAAAGAGTTAGAACTTTATACCTATATTTGATAGTTTAGACATTAGAATCATAATCATATTTTAATTTAGTTCAATTAGTTATGAATATATATTTTCGACCAAAAGAATTGAAAGTAAATATATTCGTCTCCACCCGTGATAAAAAAAGATATATATTGGTTTTCTTTTCCTTTTCAAGTTATTTTTCTAAAAGGAAAAGTTAAAACTTGTGTGAATTTGAAAAAAAATAGTTCTTTCTTTCTTTCTTTCTTTTATTTTCTTTTATTGGATCTCTATATTTGCTAAAAGGCAAAAGGATAACCACTTTTGAGATTTTTTTATAGATAAGTTTTGAATTGTTTTTAGATCAAACCACGTGTTGGGTATGGTGAATAAGGATTTTTTATAACTTAATTTTATCTTTTGGTTTGAGATCGTAAAGTTTGAACTTAAGTTCGTTTATGTTTTATGTTTGGATCCTTGATTTGAGACCACTCTAAGGCTTGACGAAGAGTAAATTGCTTGTATAGCTTTGATTTCGATGTAAATGATGTTACTACTAGAGCACTTAAGCTAGATTGGGATCTTTTTGTTGATAGGATAGTAAGTTGCATGAGTTACCTAGCCAATTTTGAATTTTGTAATTTTTTTTTTGTAGATCCAAGGTTAGCATATTATAAGTATGGATAAATCATGGATGTCAAAGAGTAGATTATCTAAAGAGTTTGAGTTGGGTGTAGAGAACTTTATCAGATTTGGATTTTCCAATACAACTAATACTTCTATACGTTGCCCTTATTTAAAGTGTGGAAATTATCAAAAATATAAAGTCGATGATATTAGAGATCATTTATATTTTAATGGCATTGATGAAAGTTATAAGATTTGGGTTTGGCATGGTGAAGAACTTTCTAATTCATCCTTCCATGCAATATCTTCTAAGTGTATGTATGAAGACAATGACATTGGAAATATAAAAGAAATGGTTGAAATTGCTCATGAGCAATATTCAAAGGATCCAAGTGGTTTTGAGAAATTGCTTAATGATGCTGAAAAGCCGTTATACGAAGGATTGAAAAAATTACCAAATTGTCTACATTAGTGAAGTTGTATAACTTAAAAGTTAGACATGGATGAAGTAACATTAGTTTTTCAGAACTACTAAAAGCATTAAAAGACATCTTACCTTCTCCTAATGACCTCCCTACATCAATGTATGAAGCAAAGAAAATGGTAGGTGCACTAGGAATGGAATATGGAAAGATTCATGGGTGCCCTAACGATTGTTGCTTGTATCGAAAGGAATATGCCAACGCAATTGTGTGCCCTGAATGTGGTGAGTCTAGGTGGAAATATGGTAAAGATGCAAATAAGAAAAAGAAAATCCATGCTAAAATAATGTGGTACTTTCCACCTATTCCACGATTTCAACGAATGTTTAGAAGTGTTGAATGTGCTAAAAATTTAACATGGCATGCTAATGAAAGAGAAATTGACAATAAATTACGGCACCCTGTTGACTCTCCAGCTTGGAAGTTAGTTGACACCATGTTGCCAAATTTTAGTTCTGAACCTAGGAATCTTCGTGTAACGCTGTCAGCAGATGGAATAAATCCGTATAGTGATATGAACTCCAAATACAGTTACTGGCCAGTTGTGATGGTGATTTATAATGTTCCCTCATGGTTGTGTATGAAACCAAAGTTTATGATGTTATCAATTTTGATTTTGGGTCCAAAGCAACCAGAGATGACATTGGGATATACTTAGAACCATTGATTGATGATTTAAAACTTTTGTGGAAAAGGGTGTGCAATGTTACGATGCCTATAATGAGAAACTATTCAACCTAAGAACTGTTCTATTATGAACAATTAATGATTTTCTAGCATATGGAAATCTTACATTAAAATGTAGTGTGAAAGGGTATAAGACATGTCCAATTTGTGGAGATCACAGATCTTCAATATGATTGAAATATAAAAAGAAAATGGCATACATTGGGCATCGAAAATTTCTACCACATGATCATTCTTTTTGTCGTCAAAAGAAATCGTTTAATGGTCAGCGAGAACTTGGAAGTATTCCAGAACCTTTATCTGGGGAGGTTGTATTTGAAAAAACTAAAGATCTAGACTTTCAAAGAGGAAAAATAAACAAGAGAGGAAAACACTCTAAAGGAAGCACCAAGAGTTGTTGTAATAGGAGGTCTGCTTCTTTCGAGCTCCCCTATTGGAAGCATCTTCATGTTAGACATTGTTTATGTGATGCATATTGAGAAAAACGTTTGCATGAATATTGTAGACACAATTCTCGATGTTCCAGGAAAAACTAAGGATGGTTTGAATGCTAGACGTGATTTAGCTGATTTGAAGATTCGACCTAAGCTTACTCCTATTAGTAGGAATAAAAAAATTTCATTCCCTCTGCTTGTTATACACTTACTAAGAAAGAAAAACGGTTTCTTTTGAAGACATTATCAAAAATGAAAGTTCCTCGGGGTTACTCATCCAATGTTAGAAATCTTGTGTCAATAGAAGATTCAAAACTGAATGGTCTAAAATCTCATGATTGTCATGTCCTCTTACAACAATTGCTCCCCGTTGCCATCAGATCTGTGTTTTAAAAACATGTTCGATATGCTATAACTCGTCTGTGTCTTTTTTTCAATTCCATATGTAACAAAGTTATAGATGTTACACAAGTAGAGAAGTTGCAAGAAGACATTGTGATTACATTATGTTTACTAGATAAGTACTTCCCTCCTTCATTCTTTACGATAATGGTCCATCTCACTGTACACCTTGTTAGAGAAGTAAAACTTTGTGGGCCCATTTATTTGCGATGGATGTATCCATTTGAAAGGTTCATGAAGGTTTTAAAAAATGCTGTGAGGAATCGACATCATCCAGAGAGTTGTATTGCTGAAGGTTATATATTAGAAGAAGCTGTTGAATTTTGTTCAGAATATTTATGTGGAGTACATCCTATTGGACTTAGTTGTCAAAAGTTAAGAGACAATTCTCACAATTCAGAACTTGGTAGACCATTGCCAAGTGGAGTTACTAGCATACTTGAACGAGAGCTTCGACATCAAGCTCATCGATATGTTTTGGAGAATACCATTGACATGCAACCATATATAGAGTGAGTCTTTTTGTCTATGATCCATTTATTTGATTGAAACTCTTTTTTTGGAGTCGGCCACGACGTCTGATAAGTATGAATTATAGTCCTAATATTTGTTCTAATATTTTGAAATCTATTTCATATATTCTGCTCTAGAGACTAGCCTAGACTGAATATCCAATGAGATAAAATCATCTTGATCAAGATGACCGGCTTCTTCTATGTCGTATCCGTAGGATCAAGTCTCACACTCATATTCCTTTTTATTGAAAAGTTATTTAGTGGGCTAAAAAGTAGAAACCTACATACTTTAGACTTTCCTTTTTATTGAAAAATTATTTAGGGGTTCTTGTGAATCCAATTTAATTACTTGAAATTCTATTCAGTAAAGTGGAAGAATTATAAATCTCCAAAATAATACATAGGAACATCGCAAATAAACCCATTGCGACACACATTAAAGGTGTAGTTTCCCACCCATGAGCCACTTTACCATATTTCGAGTACAATGGTTTCAAGAAATCATCTACAATAGTTCGTATTGGCCCAAATGTAGATCTATTGTCAATAGTTTGTGTACCCATAAATATTCCTATATTTTTTTTTTATTTATTGAGATTTGATACCATTCAAATAAATGATCTTATTATAGATCTATTGTGGTATTGAAACTATATAATAATGGAAATAACAACCCTAGTTGCCATCCTATATATGGTTTACTTGTAAGTCTCACTGGGTATGCCTTATATATTGCTTATGGGCAACCCTCTCAACAACTAAGAGATCCATTCAAGGAACATGAGGACTAGTTGAGGTAACGAGCCTCACAAATTGAGATAATGAGAAATCATTTCGCCTTTTTATTGGAAATTTACGCGGTTCATGAAAAAAGATAGCAAAAATAATTATTCCTAGAGTTGAGACTAAGAGGAATGTATAAACCAATGCTTCCATAGGTTTGATTTCGGTTTACAATTATAGTTTCCATACCTTTTTAGTTGGGATCTTTTTATAAATTAAAAAAGATGAAGACAAAAGTCAAAGAAATGAAAAGTCAACAATCCAAATAAAGATTTATTTGCCCTTCAGTTGTAATAGACAAAAAAAAAAAAAAAGGAGCGAAAAGCAAAAGAAATTATGTTCAGAGGCTCGACCTATCCCCTGTTGCTCTCATTTGTAATCTTTATTCATTTTGTATTTGTAATTTGAACCTCTTGACCAAAAGACCTAAAGTTTAATATATGAATGCAATAAATTATCACTTTCACTCCTTCGTTTCTTCATCTTTTCATCATGCTTGTTCTTAGTAATCATGATATGTGCAAAGTATAAATAATTAGTAGGGAATCTGGATGTTGGTATTGTTGTTTAGTTAGTGTTGTACTCAACGCATCATTTTATTCAAAAGAAAGAATGAAATAATGGGCGTTGTTACTCGAAAAAGTAATAACCTGAAGCTCACTAAACAGGTAGTAAAGGAATCTATAATAGGTAAGCAACGCATAAGTAGGCGTCGACCCCTTTTATTGCATGACCCTAGCTGTAACAACCCAACTAAACTAAGGTCATTACTCTTAAAATAAATAAATAAAATTGCATTTAAAAGAAAAAGAAGAAAACTAAATCCTTCAATAAATAAATTCACAATACTCGTTTATAGAACATCATTTGGTAAAATAGAAATAAATGCTAGGTAAACATAGTCCTAGTTGGGACCCTATCTAACTTTTAAAGAAAATAACATAAAAATAATTAATGAGTTTCAATAAATTCCAATAAAAATACTAAAAACATTAAAAGCAGAAGCAACATAATTCTGAAAGGATGTTATTTGAGGTAAGTCGTTATCAAAATGATATGTTGTTATGGATGTAAGTATGCAAAACAAGAATTTATTCCTAGTCTAAAATAAAAGAATACAAGAATAGAGAAAGACTAGATGAAATATGAGGGTTAGGGATTACCTTAATTACCTTTCAAAGTTATCTTTTTAACCCTTCTTACCTTTGTGGAAATTAAGAGTAGTATGGGGAAGAAGGGTGTCAAACCTTAGAGAGCACTTAGGATTCAAAACTTCAAGATTCACAAACAAGGTTGATTAGTAGCTTCAAGATCTAAAAGAAAATTAGAAACACAAAAAAGGGGGGTTTGTGGAAGTAATTTTTGAACTATAGTAAAGAACAAGTATTAAGGGATGATTAGTGACAACAAGTAATTCAAGTAAAGTTTTTCTTTCAAGTTTAGTAGAGGGATTTTTTCTTGGGGAATTACCATGTTTCTTATCATTGAAAAAGAAAGAAAATCAATTAATCTTTTCTTGAATATGCATGAATGAAATTTTTACAAAAAGAAAGTAACCAAATCTCTATTAAAACACGATCAATCTCAGCGACCAAAGCATGTTCAAACCGAGGCAAAAATTTTCGGTTTTGCCCTTGAACTTGTTTTTGACCGTTCTTCTTCGTTATAACTTTGATTTAAGTGATTTCAGTGGCGTTGAACTCGTATCGGGGTGAAGTTTCATGTTCTGTATAAAAATAATATTTTAATGAGTAAATAGATAAAGGTTAGGAAAAATTAGTCTAATAATGTTAGGTCTAAAATAGCCCTAACAAAATACCCCCAACTTAAGACTTGTTCGTCCCGAGAAAGAAAATTAAAAATGTGCTAACATTCAGTCATTCATCATGCAAGGGATTCACACATTATTTTGAAAGAATTAAACTCAAACAATCATGCAAAATTTTTGATGGTGTTTTCAAACAAATATGCAAAGGAAACTCATGCCTTAACAATTCAACAAAGTAATTTTTTATTATCAATTAAATATTCAAGAGAAGCAACTAGTCAATTTGAGGTTGATTTTTAATAAAGTTCATTTATTGAAATCATGTTTAGATAAAACTTCTAGGTTTTGCTATTTCGACTCACTAGACATGCTTCAAAAGAATTAAAAAATGCCCTAGGCTTGTTTTCCCTCTACTTTGAAGCGGGAAGGATCCCTCCTTAAACTCGGCCCTCGGTCAAAACATTGAAACTAGCTAGAAAAATTCTAAAATAGAATTGTATGGGTTTTACTAACGCAAAGGATAGGCTTTTTCCGTAGGGATTCGTACCTCACTAACATCGGATAATCCTAATTGATCAGGGAAAAAATCCTAACGTTCGACTTAATCGTACTTTTTTTTTTATATAGAAGTATTTTGCTAAAAGTATGCATTTTTCTACTTTTTTTTAGGGATTCTATTTTTGGTAGCAAGCTTTTTGCTTAGCTCCGGCTTGACTAACTCTAATCTTGGATTTAATCTATTAGGTTCTATGATTGACCATTCTTTTGAGGTTACAACAAGCGAATTTAAGCATTCTATCCTTTTCTAAAGTCTTCTAGGTTTTTCATGGCTCGACAAAGGGGATTTTTCTAATTCATGAGTCAAAGAGATGAAAATTTAAAAATTAACCTCAATTTCATAAATGGCTCTTTATCCTATTTAAAATCAAAACAAAAATTGCTAAAAGATGTGTATCATAGGCAATCATCATAAGAAACTTTGCAAAAAAGTTAACATCCATGCATGTTCTTTTGCAAACGTTCATTCAAGCAAAGAACATTCATTTCATTCATGCATTCAAAATAATACTAAAAAAAAAATTGGTCAATTTTAATCTACCCAAGTCATGCAAATGCTTAAAAGAAGAAAAAATTAGCAACCTAGTTTAACTAGTTACCCACTCCCAACTTAAAAACTTTGCTTTGTCTTCAAAGCATATTTATGTAAAAAAAGTATGAAAATACCGAGGAACAGAAAACTCCCCTGGATTTGAGGACTTTGATTTTGAAGCTTGCTTCAAAGCGAAGTGGTTGCTTCCTTTTATGATTCTTTGATTTCTTCAAGTAAAGTTGCACTACATATTAAAAAAGAAAAGAATTTCTCTCAATTTTATTCAATGCAAAACTAATCTAGGAAAAACTAAAAAGACGGAAATTAAAGAAAAGTAAAGACAGAAAGCGATAAAATTTTTGACGCCTGGCTGCTTTGGCTTTATGTGTAGAGGGGGAGAGAAAGTGTTTCTATAGAACATTGTTGTACGGATTGCCCTTCATGAAATATTTTCAGTCTATGCCCATTCACTTTGAAAAGTTTTCCTGTGTCAAGACTTTTTATGGAAACTACACCAAAAGTAGAGAAATCAATCACAACAAAAGGACCAAGCCATTTAGATTTTAACTTTTCGGGCATGAGTTTAATAGAAGAATTATATAAAAGAACTTTTTGCCCTATTTCAAATTCTTTTCTTAAGATTTTTTTATCATGAAAAAGTTTAGTCTTTTCTTTGTAAATCCTAGAATTTTCATATGCTTCTAATCTTAATTCTTCTAATTCTAGCAAATCTGGAAATCTTTTCTCACAAGCTTCTAAGAGAGATAAATTGTATTGTCTAATTGCGCAATATGCTTTATGTTCTATTTCTACAGGGAGATGACAAGGCTTACCGTACACAAGCTTGAACAGAGATGTGCCAATTGGAGTTTTATAGGCCCTTCGGTATGCCCAAAGTGCATCGTTGAGGCGGAGGCTCCAATCCTTCCTTTTTGTGTTGACGGTTTTGTCTAGGATATTTTTTATCTCTCGATTAGAAGTTTCGGCTTGTCACGTTTGAGAATGGTATGGTGTGAAAATACGGTGTTGAACACCATATTTTCTCATCAAGGCTTCAACGGTCCGATTGCAAAAGTGTGTTCCTTGATTGCTAATGATTGCCCTTGGGATACCAAATCTAGAAAATATGTTAGAAACTAGAAATCTTGAGACAACAGAAGAATCATTAGTCCTAGTGGAGATTGCTTCGACCCACTTCGATACATAGTCAACGGCTAATAAAATGTAAAGATATCCAAACGAAGAAGGAAAGGGACCCATAAAATCCATGCCCCAAATATCAAAAACTTCACAAGTAATAACGGGATGAAGGGGCATTTCATTTCTTCTAGATAGAGATCCGGTTCTTTGACAATTTTCACATGATTTACAAAATGAAAAAGAATCTGCAAATAATATTTTCCAAAAGAATCCACTATCTAAAATTTTCCTAGTCGTTCTTTTAGGACTAAAGTGACCTCTGCATGCATGATCATGACAAAATGATAAAATTGATTCATATTCTTGCTCGGGAACACATTTCCTAATGATTTGGTCAGAACAATATTTCCAAAGAAATGGTGGTTCCCAAAAATAGTTTTTAGCATCACTACTTAGTTTGGCTTTTTGTGAAAAAGAAAAGTCTGGAGGAAAGTTACCCGTGACTAAGTAGTTTACAATATCGACGTACCATGGTTCTTGAAGATTTGTTTGAAAGAGATGTTCATCCGAGAAGTCTTCTCAGATTGGCATACTATCTTGCTTTTGTACAATTCGACTAAGATCCGGTTACAGAATTGTTGGCTCCTTTGCTATCCTTGATGGTTAGGTTGAATTCTTGCAAAAGTAAAACCTATCGAACAAGCCTTGGTTTTGATTATATTTTTGATACAAGATACCTAACCGCTGCATGATCAGTGTAAACAATTACTGGAGAGCCAATAATGTAGCTTCTAAACTTATCTAAAACAAAAACGATAGCAAGAAATTCTTTATCAATTATGGTGTAGTTAGATTGTGCTTGGTTAAGGGTCTTAGATGCATAGTATATAGCATGCAATTTTTTTATCTATCCTTTGTCCTAAAACAGCTCATAATGCTAAGTTGCTTGCATCACACATTATTTCAAAAGGTAAAATTCCAATTAGGAGATTGAAGGATAGGGGTAGAGACTAACCTTTGTTTGAGATCATCAAATGCTTTCTTACAATTGTCATCAATCAGAAATGGTACATCTTTTTGCAAGAGATTAGTTAGAGGCAAAGTAATTTTAGAAAAATCTTTTATAAACCGTCTATAAAAGTCGTCACTACCAAGGAAGGATCTAACATCTTTTAAACATGTTGGATATGGCAATTTTTGTATAACGTCAATTTTTGCTTTATCTACCAATATTCCTTTTGAAGACACTAAAGTGTCCTAAAACTATACCATGAGAAACCATGAAATGACACTTTTCATAATTCAAGACAAGGTTAGTTTCTATGCATCTATTTAGAATTAATTCTAGACCGGCTAAACATGCATAAAAACTATCACCATAAACTGTGAAATCATCCATGAAAACTTCAATGCATTTTTCAATAAAGTCGGAAAATATGCTCATCATGCAACGTTAAAATGTGCCCGGTGCATTACAAAGACCAAATGGCATACGCCTAAATGCATAAGTTCCATAATCACAAGTAAGAGTTGTTTTCTTTTGGTCTTCACATGCTATAGGAATTTGGTAAAAACCGGAAAACCCATCTAAGAAACAAAAAATGATTTACCCGCTAAACGTTCTATCATTTGATCAAGAAAAGGTAAGGGGAAATGATCCTTTTTTGTTACCTCATTGAGTTTTCGGTGATCTATGCACATTCTTCAACCATTTTGCATTCGCGTCAAAACCATCTCACCTTTGTCGTTCTTCACAACGGTCATCCTGGTCTTCTTTAGGACCACATGAATTGGACTTACCCATGTACTATCCAAGACGGTGTAGATAATTCCGACATCTTTTAGCTTTAGTACCTCTTTCATGACAACTTCTTTCAATGTTGGGTTAAGCCTTCTTTGTGGTTGGATTTTTTCTTTTTCTCCCTACTCCAAGATAATACGGTGCATGCAAAAAGTGGGAGATATGCCCTTGATGTCGTTAAGAGTCCAACCAATGACTTGCTTTTTCTTCTTCAAGACTTCGATAAGTCTTTATTCTTGTTTTTAGTTTAGTTCCCTTAAGATGATTACGGGAAACGTATTCTTTTTTCCTAAGAATATGTATTTCAAATGTGGTGGGAGAGTTTTGAGCTCAATCCCTAGTTTCTGTGGAGAAAAGAAAATATTATCACAATTATTTTTTTCTAAAGCATAATCAACATTGGGTTCTAACAATTCTCTATTTTCAACCATTTCTTGTCCAAAAAATTCATCATGTATAGACAATTCATCAACTTCATCATGTAATTCTAATGAACATAAAGACAAGCATTCATCCGGATATCTTATGGATTCAAAAATATTGAATGTGACAACGTCTCCATCAAACTCTACACTCAAGGAACCTTTATCAACATTTATAATGACTTTTGCAGTTTTAAGAAAAGGTGTTCCTAATAAAATAGAGTGAGATGGTTTTAGGCATGCTTCATTCATTTCTAATATGTGAAAATCCACTGGAAAAATTAGTTTGTCAATTTTCACAAGGACATCTTCAACTATTCCTAATGGTGAAATAAAAGATCTATCCGCTAATTGTATCCATACACTAGTTTTTTGCAAATTATTGAGTTCTAGATCTTTAAAGACGTTGTATGACATGATATTTATGAATGCTCCTAAGTCAAGCATTGCATGAGAAATTAGCCTATTTCCTATTACACAAGGTAGAGAAAACATACCGGGGTCATTGCATTTTTCCGGAATATTACTCTTTAGAAGAGTCGAAACATTTTGACTTACCATTGGTCTTTCTTTTGTTTTCCTCTTGTTGGTACACAACTCCTTTAGAAACTTTGCATACCTCGAAACTTGTTGGATTGCATCGAAAAGGGGCAAGTTGATTTGCACATTTCTAAACATCTCCAAGAGTTCTTCCTCCTTGGGTGTTTCCTTCTTTTTTTGGAGCCAACCTAGATGAAAAATGAGGTTTAGGTATGTAAGGAGTAAAATCATTAAAAGGAGATTTATCATTTTTAGAATTAGATGGTGAGAGGTTTGTTTCAACCTTTTCTTCCTTGGACTCATTCTTACTATTAAGAGGTAAGGGTTTGGAAGTTACCTTTTTCTCTTTGATGGTGGGAGTCTCAAGAATCTTACCACTCCTTAGTGAAATGGCACTTACATTAGCATGGTCCAGTTGAGCCGGAAGTTTGGCTTTCCCATCCATCTTGCTTATGGCGGTAGTAAGTTGAGTCATTTGTTGTTTCATCTCTTGTTGAAAAGAAAGAGTGTTAGTTGCCAAAGCTTTGATAATATCTTCAAGATTCGTACTTTGGTTTGAAGAGGTGGATGGTGCTTGTGTATGCTTTTGGTTGTCATTCCCCCATCTTAAGTTTGAGTTGTCTCTCCACCCCGAATTGTATGTATTACCGTGGGGGTCATATCTTCGAACAATGTTTACATCCTCGAACACCTCGAGACATTTTTCATTTGGATGACCAACCAAGCTACAAACTTCACACTTCGTTACTTTAAGAGGAGTACCTTGTACAAAAGAAGTAAGAAGAGTAGTCATATTTAACATTTGTGATTTTAATTCACTTACCTCATTTGTTAGAGAATTATCAAGCTCTGATGCTTTATTCCCAAAGCTTTGAGAATTTTCCGTCATTCTTGAAATGAGCTCCCGTGTTTCGGTGGGGGTCTTGTCGGCTAAAGCTCCTCCCGCCGCCGCATCTACCATATTCTTGTCAGAAGACAAAAGACCGGAGTAAAAATATTGAATTAAAGAAGGGTAAAAATTATGATGGTGAGGAAAGCTAGCACAAAGCTCTTTGAATCTTTCCCAGTATTCCGAAAGGGATTCTTCAAAGGCTTGTCTTATCCCATAAATTTCTTTCCTAATATTGTTTGCTCTAGAGGCGAGGAAAATTTCTCTATGCATTTCTTTTTTAGACTATCCCAAGTGGTTATGGAATCCGGTTCTAAGTAGTAGAACCATCTCTTTGCTAAATCCGTAAGGGAAAAAGGAAAGGCTCGTAAATTTAGTTGTTCTTCCGAGATGCCGTGAGGCCTCATGGAATCACAAACTATACGAAAATTCTTAAGATGTTTGCGAGGGCCCTCTCCGGAACTTCCTTTAAAGATGGGTAAAAGATGGATAAGTCCCGGTTTTAATTCAAAAGGTTGAGTGGTTGGGGGTATGACTATACAAAGAGGTCTTTGGTCTTCATCGAGCTCGGCAAGCTCTCTAAGGGTCTTTTCTCTAACTTCACCCATATTCCTTCTACCAAGGTTTGGATCTAAAGGAGAATCTAGGCTAGGTTCTAAACCTTTTAAAGGTTCTTGGTTAGAAAGATTGGGGATGCTATTTTCTTCTAATTCTACGAACCTTCCTATTTAAATCTTCAAAGTAAGAAAATTCTAAATTTGAAGAATGGGTCATACAAGAAAGGAGAAGAGAGAACACAAAAAATTCTACACGATCTTTTTATGCCTATATATATTTTTTATTTTTTTTATTACAAAATGAATATAAGAATCAAGAAGCTTTAAAAGAAAGTTTGAAATCAAAAAGTCTTGAAAACTACACTGTGCTCCCCAGCAACGCGCCATTTTTTAAAGGATGTTATTTGAGGTAAGTTGTTATCAAAATGATAGGTTGTTATGGATGTAAGTATGCAAAACAAGAATTTATTCCTAGTCTAAAATAAAAGAATACAAGAATAGAGATAGACTAGATGAAATATGAAGGTTAGGGATTACCTCAATTACCTTTCAAAGTTATCTTTTTAACCCTTCTTACCTTGATGGAAATTAAGAGTAGTATGGGTAAGAAGGGTGTCGAACCCTAGAGAGCTCTTAGGATTCAAAACTTCAAGATTCACAAACAAGGTCGATTAGTAGCTTCAAGATCTAAAAGAAAATTAGAAACACAAAAAAGGGGGGGTTTGTGGAAGTAATTTTTGAACTATAGTAAAGAACAAGTATTAAGGGATGATTAGTGACAACAAGTAATTCAAGTTTTTCTTTCAAGTTTAGTAGAGGGATTTTTTCTTGGGGAATTACCATGTTTCTTATCATTGAAAAAAAAAGAAGATCAATTATCTTTTCTTGAATATGCATGAAAGGAATTTTTACAAAAAGAAAGTAACCAAATCTCTATTAAAACACGATCAATCTCAGCGACCAAAGCATGCTCAAACCGAGGCAAAATTTATCCTATTCAAGATTTGCTAAGGAGGGGATAGCCACTACCCTTAGCAAAATTAATTCCCAATTCAAACTTGTTATGCAAGAATCAATTTGTAGAAAATTAAAGACATTCTCAACAATTAATTCATCATAACAAACTATTGCAAATCGAAATTTAAGTTCAGCACTTTAAGAGTTTGTAAAGAAATTTCAATGAAAAATTGATGGGGAAAACTTATTTGTTTTATTGAAATTTCAAAAGAAATTGCAAAGGGAAACAAGCAATCAAATAAAAAATTGAAAAGATATAGAAAGGAATTTAATTCTAAAAGAAAACATGGTAATTTAACCCAAGAAAAAGTCTCAAAAGATTACCTTAGCCCATGAAGATTGATGAAATTCTTGAAGGAAAATGATGAACTGGGTCACAAATGGGTTTGGGTCGGGTCTTGGGTTGGCCCAATTGAAGAGAAAAAAATAATAAAAAAAATGCAGCTGCTGAGATTCGAACTCACGACGGGGGAAAGGCGCGCGCGGACGAGGTATCGACAGTGGCGGGCGCGTGGGTCGCGAACCGGTTCACGGAGCGAGTGCTGGGTAGGATTTCGGGTTGCACGAAAAATGAAAGGAAAAATAGGGGCGCACCTAGGGTTCGAACACGTGACTTCGAGGCAAACACGTGGTGTGATCTGGTGATGCCACGTGGTGCGATCTGGTTCGTCCAATTTCCCGATTTTGCCCTTGAACTTGTTTTTGACCGTTCTTCTTCGTTATAACTCCGATTTAAGTGATTTCAGTGGCGTTGGACTCGTATCGGGTTGAAGTTTCATATTCTACATAAAAATGAATTTTTAGTGAATAAATGGATAAATGTTGGGAAAAATTAGTCTAATAATGTTTCAAATTCCCTTATGGCAAGTTATGGATCATTTCTTGTGATTTTCCATCTTTCCTCTACCTCTACCTTTGTCCGAAAAATTAAACATAGAAAAAAGTGAGTATAAACCAGTTGCTTACCTAGGAAAAGTTTAGGTTCATTGAATGAGAAAATTACTTACATAGGAAAGATTGAGGTTGAAACCAACTCAACCTTGAATGGAAGATTTTCACATATTAAATCCTTCTTCAAATTTGCCAACGAACTTCAAAGAATAATAGTCAAACTTTAAGAAAAAAAAAATCAGCTTATTCCCAAAATTAATTTCCTTAAGCCAAAATTTAATATTTGATTGACATACCTAAAACTCAATCAAAACTCACCAAAGAAAAGTTATAAAGTGGCTTAATTTGCTTAGAGAGGTAGGAGGCTTGGCTTACACGGCTGAGGGAGGAAGGAATTGGCTCGGGCAGCTTGGATAAAAAATGCATGGCTAGAAGAGGAGGAGTCGACTTGGATAGAAGAAGATCGACGTGCGTGGCTTGACTGGGATACGAACAGACGACGCAAAGAAATATGGGCTTCGACTTGACACAACGAAGAGACCAACGCGATAGAGGCTTAGAAGAAGGAGACAACGAGCAGTGGTCGAGGCAGACAACGACTTGATAGAAACAAGCTTTATCACAACTAGAATGAAGAAATGACATGAATTCTTTGAATGGTGGCTTCGCACGCGATAGAGAATGGTTGTGTAGTGGACGGAAGCTCGAGAAAAAGATCGGAGAGGGTGATTCGCAGTAGAGGAAAGACTTGAAGGCGGTGACCAGTGGCGAGATCCTTGATGCGGCAGCTAGGGTTCAAAGTGAGTGAAAGAAGAAGATGAATTGTGATTTTACCTTGCACGTAGACCGAGAATCCTCTATAATAATAATAATAACAACTACTAATAATAAGGAAAATTGCATCAAATGACAAAAATTTTTTGAAAAAAGGTCCATAGCACATATTTTTTTGCATATTGCAAATATGACAAATCTGACAAGTAATTAGATATATCAGAGAACTATCAAAGAGCTATCACAGAACTATCTGCTTTTAAATTTGCTACTTTGCAATTTAGAAAATATAGTGACATGTGCCCTATTATCATAATTATTTTGCTATTTTTTGCAAACACCCCTAATAATAATAATAAATTTTTATTATTTCATTTTCCTATTTACTTTTTTTCCTTTTCCTTTTTCAAATACATAAAATCCACCTTGTCTTTCCTCAATTAAAGCTCCTATCACATCCACTTTCTTTTTTCACTCTTTTTCCTAAATACAAATATTGTTTTCTTAAATAATTATATTTCCCCCAATATAATTGTTTTTAACCTCCAAAAGTAATTATATAATTAATTAATTAATCAAATAATTAACTAATTAACCAAAACTCCTTAAAATCCACCCATCTTTAATTAAAGGAAAATTTTCAGGAAGGTAACAAAACACCAAACTATTTACTGCTCATGTAATAAAGCTTATAAAATTAGCCATTTTTTAAATATTCCGGGTTTGCCCTTTCATCTTTCTTCTCCTCCTCGTTGCGATTTCTTTCATCCTCTTTCTTCTTTTCCTCTTTTTTTTTTTTTTTTTTCTTTTCCTCTGCGATTTCTTTCCATTGTCTTTCTTCTTTTCTTCTTCTTTTTTTCTACGTCATTTAAATTTGAGTAACCACATCTAAACTATCGTGTATAAGAAATAGCAGAGTCTAAAAAATCGTGTAAAAAAAGTAAACGATCATGTAAAAAAAAAGGGTTCCGCGGTTGTGGCAGTGGAGATTTCAGTCGAAGTTCATCTTGTGTGATCAGTAGTTGTGGAAGTTTTTGTATTCGTTGGGTTTCACTAGATGTAAATCAAAGTGTGTTCATTGCCCCGGGAGCAACTAACTCTCAGCGGATGCTACAACCCCTTCCTCTTAATTTGCTTCACTCTTGGAATGTTTTGAGCGTCAAATCAAGGTCAAGAGTCTGGGAGGGAGTCCAACCAACTAGCAGGGGATCCCTTGTACAGAAAAGAAAGGGAGAAAATTGCGGAATGCAACCGAGATCCAGAATTTGGTTGGAATGCTTTAGATGCCGTCGTGGAAACAAAGGTACCCTGTGGACAAGGAGAATAGGGCACGCCACGGTCTAAACAATCATGTAAAAAAAATCATTGTGTAGATAAATCTAAACGATTGTGTACCAAAATAATTAAAAAAATCGTTTATCCAAATCTAAACGATCATGTACTAAACAATCTTGAAAAAATAAATGATCGTGTAGACAAATCTAAACGATCGTGTAAAAAAAAATAAATGATCGCGTGCAAATTTTTTTTTAAAAAAACCGTTTAGCCAAATCTAAACGATCGTGTACAAAAGAAAAATGATTTGCCTACCCAAATCTAAACGATCAAATTTAAACGATTGTGTAACCAATTTTAAATGTAACCAAATTAAACGATCGTGTAACCAAATTAAAGGATCGTGTAACCAAATTAAACAATATAATTAAAAAAATAATTGCCAAATTAAATGACCAAATCTAAATGGTTGTGTACCAAATATATTACGCGCGCGTTTTGTACCAAATATATTACACGCGCATTGTTGATGGGGAATTTTTGGTATTTTACACGGTGAGCCTATGAGCTTTTTCCATTTTTGGAATTATTTTATACCGTGTAAATATTTTGTCGCTTTGTTTTATTTGTAAAAAGACCCCTTAATTAAAACTAATAACACACCAGTTAAACCAATTCTCAACGAAACCAAAAATCAAATACTTTAATTAATTAAACATTCATTGATGTAACAAATATTTAATTAATTCTAACATCCACAAAACCAAATAATTCTTAATCAAATAAGTCAAAATAATGTCCAATAATTCTAACATAATTAAATAAAATTAAGATAATTAAATTTAAAATTAGGTTAATTTTTGGGCGTTTACACTTTCTTGGTTGCTCAGCTTGGTAGCATAATTAGAACCTAAACTCAATATCCACAATAACAGTGTTTATCGCATACAAGCAAGCAAGCTCCGGGTGCATGGTAGGTTGACATCATTTCTTCATTCACCCGGCTTTAGAAATTCAAAGGCCGATTCCTCTTTGCTAGTATACCATCAAATTGGAATTTTCTTTATGATCTTGTATATGTTGACGATTGTCATCACAGCAAGTTCATCGCAAATGATTGAGAAGCTGATTTGTGATTTAAATCGTCAATTTTCTCTCAAAGATCATGGCTTACTAAACTCTTACAAGACCACACAAATTATCAACGAAGTGCGCCAATTTATGCATTCTCCAAATCAGTTTCACTAGTAAGCAGCAAAACATATACTCAGATCTTTGGCAAGAACAATTGATCACAGTTTGTTGTTCAAACAACTAAAAGAGTTAATCATTCAAGGATTTGCTGATGCTGACTGAGCCTCGGATCCTGACGACAGAAAGTCAACATCAGAACGATATGCATATATTTTGGTAGAAATTTATTTCAATGGGCTTCTAAGAAACAAACAGTTATTTCAAGATCAAGCACAGAAGCAGAGTGCTGTTTCCATGTTCACTTATGGCAGTCTCCAACTCTATGGTGTGACAACTAGAGTGCTGTTCATTGAAGTGGTAATCAAATCCTTCACTCCTTCGCCAAACATGTTGAGATTGACATCTATTTTGTAAGAGATCTTGTTGAGCCAAAAAAGAATCAAGTACAACATTTTCGAGTTGATGCTCAAATTGTAAATGTGCTCACATAGACTTTATCAGCTACAAAGTTTCTTCCTCTAAAAGAGGGCACATCAAATCAAACATGTCGGACTGTAAGAATACTGCTTATATATTTATCAATTTGTTTTCAATTGAATAGTGAGTTTTCATATTTTTGTTATTCAGTTAAGAGTAGTTTTATTTATCCTTTTTACACAATGTATCCTCTATATAAAGATCATTGTACTGATCACTTGATCAATGAAAATCAATTCATTTTGCGGTCATTAATCATTTGCCACTGTGTATCATTTTACCGTGCGGCAAATAGCTAGGTTGAATGCTTAGGATTTCCTAAATTTTGGCATTACGTGATGATGATGGGTGAATGGGGAAGATCAAATGTGGTTAAAACACCATGGTCATCTTACTACGATCCACCTGAAAGTCGAATGAGGAGGAAGTGAGTTACGCACGATTATTCTGAGAGACAGGTTTCTTCAGCTACAGATTTCAACTGTAGGGAGACTGATGGTGGGTTGAGACATAATGGTTTAGGTAGGGAGTGAACAGGTCGTTGACGATGGCGGGTTGTCTGAAATTAAACTTCAATGTAACAATTTGTTTGAACCAGTTGAGTGCGGGCTGACGTAGTGGTTCTTTCGAGAGGGTGGTGGAAAGGCAGTGTCCTCGCAGGCTATTGTTAGACAGATCTTTGTAAACGTACGTCAAGGCTAGGGAAGCCTTCGCTATGCTTTTTGGGCTCGTCTGATGCACATATATGGTTGTATTGTACAGGAAGTTGTAATCAATGATCTAATTTAGTTCTCTTTTGGTGTCATTTATGCTGAGATCTATAATTGAGTGCTTAATAATTTTTGGTGTCATTTATGTCTGATGCACAACAGGTTTGATGTTGAATCAATGCTACCTACTGCCTTTTATAAAATAATAATAAATAAATAAATCCACTATAATTAAATATAATCAAAATCAAAACCAACCTATATTAGTTGTATTAACTACATTATATATATATATACACCGTTGATACACAAACCACCGATCTTCTCCACAAGATAATTAACTCGATGATTAAATTTCAATTTATTGACCTCTAATGATAGGTAAGCTCATGATTAAAACGATTATATATATCCAAGAGTTATTAGCATGAAAAAGGAGGAAAAGCGAGGATAGCGATGTTCATATATATATGGGAAAGGGAGTGTTCCATCGCAAACTTCCACTGCATCAAATTTTTGATAATAATGTGTTCTCATTCGTATGAAACGCGAAAGCAAAAGGGAAAATTTTGCTTCTTTTATTTCTCTCTTTTCAAGCATTAATTATTATTATAGCCTCCTTTAAAGCAACTCTCTTTTGTTTCATTACGGAATCTAATCACATCTTGTTCCCCTCTTTCACTCTTTCTTATTTTGATTAAAATCTTTTTTTTTTCTTTTTATCTATCTCACACCCAAATGTTTTTCTCTTTATCTACTATATCATCAATAGCCCACGATTAGTTTCAAAGCTATTTCATATGAGTTCTAAAAAATGACGTCGCGATATCAAAAGTTCAGAGGTGAAAAATTGTAAAGATGAAAAAGTAATAAAAACTTAACTAATTAATCAATGTGAACTTGGAATGACGTAGGATAATAGTTTTAAGGTTTCATTTTTCCTCTACAATTAGTATGTGATTGTTTTTCTTTATTCTAAGTAAGTTATGATTACATCTAATTGGTTGAAGAGCTAACTGGTTCTATGTTCATTTAAGTCCAGATTTACTTTAATTTTATCCCATCTTTTGTTTTTGTTTTGTTTTTTTTTTTTTTTTTGGGATTTTTTCAATACTATGACCTATATAATTGATATGTTTTATATAATAAAATGTTTAAACATTATATTATATTTTTCTAATCATGTCTAAGAGTTTATTTTGGCTAAATATTTCCCTTTTTTTCTAGTTTTTTTTCTAGCCATGCATGACTATTTCGTCATATCTAAAGTTATCCACATTAGTAATACTATTCTTGTTGGAAGGCGTGTGATGAATGTCACAAGCATGCTTGTCCAAAGCATTGGTTGTCTATGGTTGTAGGCCCGACATATCCTTAAACCACCTTATCTTTATGTTTTGTACTTAGTTTAGTCTATGACTTTTTTTTTGTTGTCACCGACCTAGAGGTGTGACATTTCACACCTTTCATATGCAAGTTTATCAAAGCTAAAAATGTTCACAATGTACAAGAGGGGAGAGATAGTAGTTGAATCCTCAACCAAGCCTTGTTGTACTCTTTGCAATCTAAGCTTTGTAATTTGCAATTGACAGTCTTCAATGTTTTCTTTAACGATGTTTTCAATGCTTTTCTTTCTCTCTCATGTTTTATAAAACAATTTTCTCTCAAAACGTGAAGGGATGCTACATCATACCGTGAGTTTGTGCGTGACTTTCAGATTTAATACGGCTAACTTGTTCAACAAGTTAGAACAAGTGTCACACAATCGCCCATCCAATGTTTGCAAAGTTGCGATTGTGACAATGTATCAGAGCTTTATTAGCTCCTTGGCTAAACATGATGCAATTATGTCGACAATTGAAACAACTTTTGACATCGTAGTCTGAGCGACTGACTGAGATTGAAGAGCCATTCTTGTATTTGAGTGAATTTCCAAACGAACTAAAATTTCTTCAAATCCAGCTGGAGGGGTCAGAAGAAAAAGTCAGAGAAATAAATGCATTGAATTCTCGGGTATACGGACTACCCATAAATGAATTACGCTGAGGGTTGATTCGATAGAACATAAACCCGCCCAAACGGATAGTTTTGAACGTGGGAGTAGCTCTTTAAATTCTGTAACACATATGGAAGAACGTGTCAAAGAGCTTGACTGTTCCTAGAAGACTATGCTAAAGTTGTTCAGTGATCTGTCATACGACTTTAGAACAACGATAGAGATAATCAAGGCTGAGATGGCGGAGATGAAAGTGCAAGTGAATTTAACTATGCTATTGGGAATTGCAATGCATGCTAAAGAGCTTGAAAATTTCATCTTTGACATGGAACAGTACATTAATGCCAGTGGAACCAACTCTGAAGAAGCTAAGGTGACACTAGCCTCCATGCATTTGTCTGATGATGCAAAACTCTGGTGGAGGTCGAAAGTGAACAACGTATAAAATGGTCAATGTACCATTGATACGTGAGAAGACCTTAAGAAAGAACTAAGGGCTCAGTTCTTCCCTAAAAATGTTGAATTTATTGCTAAAAGAAAGCTACGAGAACTTAAACACACGAGAACCATTAGAGAGTATGTTAGACAATTCTTCAGTGTGTTATGTTGGACATTCGAGACATGTCAGAAAAGGATAAAATATCTACTTTGTAAAAGAGCTCAAGTCGTGGCCTAGGACTAAATTATATGAACAGAAAGTTCAAGATCTTGCCTCTGCTCGTGCTGCTGCAGAGAGATTGTTTAACTACGATGACGACCAATGATCCTAAAAAAAGAATGTGACCATATCGAATCCCAAAAATAGGATTACCAAGCCTAATTTCGCGAGAAACTTCATAAATGATAAGAAACTGCAGACCTAAAGCACTAGTACTCCTCGTGGAGCACATTAGTCAAATTCAGATCAAACAAGACCTATTTCTTGCTTCTTGCGTAAAAGCTCCCATTGTGCAGCCGAATGCCCACATCGAGACTGGTTAACAGCTTAACAAGCCTCCTTATAGTGTTCTAAGGATTCGAAGAAAGAAACAAAAGTGGAAAGAGAAGATGAGAGGGAGACCCCTTGAATGGATGTGTTAAAATTCTTATCATCAATTCAAAACAAGACCTCTCATGAAAAGGATGCTTTCGAAAAGGGACTCATGTTTGTCGATGCAATCATAAACTCCAAACCTGCAAAGAGTACAATGGTAGACTCATGTGCAACTTATAATTTCATTTCTGAACATGAAGAAGCAAGCCAGTTGGAGTTAAGAATAAAAAAAAAACACAAGAAAGATGAAAGCTGTTAATTCCAAAGTCTTTCTAATTGTTGGAGTATTGAAAAGGATATCTCTAAAATTAGCGGAATGGAGAGAAGATGTTGGTTTAGTCGTGGTTCACATGGAAGACTTTGGCACAACACTCAGTATGGAATTCTTCTTACAACATAAAGTCATTTCCATGCCATTGACACATGGTATGGTAGTAACGAGCAATAATCTGACAGTGGTCCAATCAAAGATCAAGCAACCAAGTGGGGTGAGAATGATTTCAGTTCTGCAACTGAAAAAGGGGCTCAATAGAGAAGAGCAGACCTTTATGGTCATCCCATTGATGAATAAGCAAATTGAAACTAGGACTTCCCCAGTGGAGATCCATAAAGTTCTAAATTAATATGTTGATATAATGCCACCTAAGCTGCCAAAGTCACTGCCTCCTCAATGGGAGATTGATAATGAGATTAAACTTGTTCTAGGAACCAAACCTCCAGCAAAGAATGCTTACGGAATGGCTCCACCTGAGTTAGCTGAGCTCAAGAAACAGTTAGATGAGTTATTGGCTGCTAGATTTATAAGACCTGAGAAAGCTCCCAATGAGGCTCTTGTGCTGTTTGAGAAGAAGAAAGACAGAACACTCCAATTAGGTATAGACTACAAAGTTTTAAACAAGGTTACAATTCAAAACATATATCCTCTCCCGATTATAAATGATTTTTTTTTACCAATTTAATGGAACTCAGTACTTTACAAAGCTCGACCTCCTGACAGACAATTACCAAGTTCAAATAACACAAGGGAACGAACTAAAGACTACTCACGTAACAAGGCATGGGGCCTTCGAGTTCCTCTTAATGCCTTTTACCTTGACAAACGTCCCCACAACCTTTTGCAGCTTAATGAATTAGATATTCCATGAGTATTTAGATTAATTTGTGGTGGTTTATCTTCATGACATTCTTGTTTTTAGTTCCAACCTTGAAGAACACCAGGTTCATCTTGGTTACTTTTCAACAAGCTCTCGCAAAATCAGTTAAATGTTTAAGAAAGAGAAATGTGTGTTTGCTCAATAACGTATCAATTTTCTCGGTCACATCATCAAATGTGGAACGATTTGAATGGATGAAGATAATTATTTAGGTATTAAGGAGTGAAGCGCTCCCACTTTCGTGATAGAGTTACGTTTCTTCCTTGGATTGACTTATTACTATAGCTGGTTCATTGAAGGATTTTCAAGAAGGGTTGCACCATTGACTGAGGTGTTGAAGAAAGATAAGACTTGGAAATGGCCAATCAAATGTCAAACTTCTTTCAACGAATTAAAGGTGACAATGATAAGTCGTCATGTCCTCGAATTGGTTGAGGTGTCAAAGCCATCTGTAGTTGAGATCGACGCGTCAGGCTTTTCTCTTGGGGTCATCCTTACCCAAGCTAAAATGGTCACCCAATAGCTTACGAGAGTCATAAGCTTAATAATATAATGCTGAGAGGAAATATACTGTTTTTGAGAAAGAAATGTTGGCAGTGGTCCATTGTTTGAGGGCCTAGCGATAATATTTAATGGGATCACCATTCGTCGTGAAATTTGACAACAGTGCTATTTGTCACTTCTTCAAGCAACCTAGGTTGACGTCTAAGCAAGCGAGGTGGCAAGAATTTTTGGCGGAATTCGACTTCAAGTTCGAGCACAAAAGAGGAACTAGCAATCCAGCTACTGATGCTCTCAGTCGTAAAGGCCAGCATGCAACCTTGTGTATGCTAGCCCCCATTCAAACGAGTAAAGTTGATGCATTGATGCACGATATCATTAAGGAATTCATTTAGAAGGATCCCTCTATCCAAGCTGTTATTGTTGTAACTAAAGTCGACAAAACAAGACAGTTTTGGGAAAAAGAAGACTTGTTGTAGATAAGAGAAATCAATTGTATGTTTTGAGAGTAGGCGATATGAGGAAAAAGTTACTGCACAAGTGTCATGACACACTATGGGCAGGCCATCCCAGATGGCAAAGGACATATGCGTTACTTAAGAAAGACTACTTTTGGCCTAGCATGTGAAATGATGTCATGCAGTATACGAAGACGAGGCTCATATACCAAAAAGATAAGGTCGAGAAAGTGAAAGTTGTTGGGCTTCTGAAATCCTTGCCTATTCCAACGAGACTGTGGGATAGTGTCTCCATGGATTTCATTGTACATCTCCTAAAGGTGGACGACCCTGAGGTCATCTTGGTTATCCTTGACCGATTCTTGAAATATGCCACTTTCATCCCCACTTCCAAACTATGTACTACCTAGTTGACTGCACCGTTATTATTTAAGCATGTCATGAAGTTGCAGGGGGTCCCGATGAGCATCGTGAATGATCGGGATGGTAGATTCATTGGTTTGGAGCAAGTTATTTACCTTCTTGGGAACGAGCCTGAACATTTCCTCAAGCTACCACCCTCAGACTTATGGTCAGACCGAGTGACTCAATTATGTGCTCGAGGAATATCTGTGTCATTTTGTTGATGCAATACAAAAGAATTGGGTCCTGTCAAAGTTAAAAAAGTTCAAAATGTATTATAGGAGAGGCATAGTAGCTGAATCCCCGACCAAGCCTTGTCGTACTCTTTGCAATCTAAGCATTCTTTGCAATTAACAATCTTCAATGCTTTCTTTAACGATGTTTTCAATGCTTTTTTTTCTCTCCCTCACATTTTATAAAACCATTTTCTCTCAAAACGTGAAGAGAGGCTACATCATACCCCGAGTATGTCTACGACTTTCAAATTTAATACAGCTGACTTGTTCATCGAGTTAGAACAAGTGTCGTAAAATCATCTGTATCGTGTTTGAAAACTTACGATTGTGATAATGAACACCCTAAAAAAATAATCACCAAATAGAATATTTTAGAGGAAATAAAAACAAACTTATTGGAAGACTTTAACTTTTTTTGTGTGTATTCTCTTCACACTTGGATGATAGAGATTATAATATTTCAATCCTATTTCTATGGTTGTCATGAGCATAACTCATACCATAATTAAACACAAAAATTTAAATCTTACACTTAATTAATGTGAAACTCTTACTAAATTAACTCTAACATTTTAACTCACATTGTTTAATTTTTTTCAACTCTCATTAAATCAATTCACATATAATTTATTTATTTAAAATATATTTAATTTTCAACAATTCTTACATTCAAAATCTAACAAAATTTTTTTTGTTATTGTTATGAGTTATTTCAAACCTGAGTATAATGAACTTTTCAAAATAAAATGATAACATTAGGGTGAAAGAGACAAAGTTTTACCTGGCTTGAGAAGAGTGGCATGAGCCCAGCCCATGCCATGAGGATTGGTCTCGGCAAAAGTCAAGGCTGACTCCAAGAACCTAATAGGAATTGGATCTCAAAAGAAGCCTAGCTCAAACTTAGGTTATGGAAATCCATATATACTTTGGAAACCCTACAAAGGGACAACCTGGTTTTACAACCAATTATAAATAGGGGAATCTGTGCAAATAGCAAATATGAGGATGGAAAAAAGAAAAATAGCAAACTATTATTTTTTTATTATTTATGGCAAAACTAATTGCCATAAATATTTTTCCACTTTTTTTGCATGAAATTATCTCTTCACGGATGACAATTGTCCATATACAAATATAATGTATTTGTTGAGATCAAAAAGTCAAACAAAATATCACATATCACGAATACAATATATTTTTTCAACAATCCCTATACATATTCAATTAGTTTCAACATCCCCTAATTATCACTATAAAAATCAACAAATTAATGAAAAATAACTTCAAATATTCAATTTTTTTTTTTCGAATTATAGATTCAAAATTGAATCCCTCCCTAAAATCATGTAAAAGATAATGCAACAATTAATTATTAGGATAAAAATTAAGAAATTAACGAAAAAGAATTTCAAATATTTAATATTTTCCTTTTTGGAATTATAGATTCAAAATTGAATCCCTCCCTAAAACTATGCTAAAGGTAATGCAATAATTAATTATTAGGATAACGTTAAGAAATTAACGAAATTATTTTTTTAAGATTCAATTTTTTACGCACGTAGATAACAATACTTCCCTAAAATCATGGCAAATATAATGCAAATAATTATAATAAATTAGTTAAGTTTAATTGAAAATTCAACCCCTCCTAAAATCATGCCAAATACAATACAATAATTAATTGTTAGGATAAAAATTAAGAAATTAAGGAAAAATAAATTAAAAGATTCAATTTGAAGCAACAGTGGAAAGCAATCATAACAATCAATCGAAACAAAGGAAAGAACCGATATGGCCGCATGAACAAAAATTTGAAGGATATTGATTTGAGGAACGAACGGAAGAACCAACATCATTTTTTATTTTCTAAAATTATTTAAAAAAATATAATAAATTAAGTTTACATTCTCTTAATTTTAACATTTTTATTTTCTAAATTATTTATGAAAAATCATTAATTTTGCATTCCTAATATTAGATTCCTAAGATTATGTCATATCGGTGTATTTGTTGAAATAAAAAAAATCAAACAAAATATCACATACCACGAATACAGTGTATTTGTAAACAATTATTCTTAACTAAATCAAAAAAATATTATATTGTTCCAACAATCCCTAAAAATATGTCATTAGTTTCAACATCCCCTAATTATTAAGATACAAAATACAGTGTATTAATTTTAGATTCATAAATTGAATTCTTAAAAGGCCAAAGATAATGTACAATCCATTAATTTAAGATGAATTTATTTTGTTGGGTGTTAAAGTTATTTAAGTTTGGAAAGGAAAAGAAAAAAAAAATAAAAAAAGATATAAATTTTATAATATTATAATATAATATAATATAATATAATATAATATAATATAACATAACATAATATGAATTATATTAATAATAATTATATTATATTATTTTATATTATATCTTTTTTTAAAACCCTAAATTCCTCATCATCTTTTTCATCTTAGTTGCAGCCCCCCATTCTCATCTTCTTCTTCTTCGAATCACACGACCGCCGCCGCCCCAGCCTCTCTTCTCTCCACCGAGATTTTCGACGACAATCTCCCTCCGTCCGTTGAAGCCACCATCGTCACCTTAGTTCTCCGTCAAGCTTTTATTCGTCGTTAGCCTAAGCTGTCACACCCCGAGCCGCTCCCCTTTCTGTTAGCCATCTCTTTTTCATCGCAACGTTCGGATCTGAAGTGAGTGGACTGTGTCTGTTCCAATCGGTGTTTGTCCATGAAGCTTTGACCACCGTCGTCGCATCTCCACAAACCCAGCCGTCGCCGTCATGATCTCCCATTCACATGAAGCTTGTTGCACGATCCATCCTTCTCCATAGCACGCTACCGCACCAGGGCGTGCTCTCCTCGCCGTTGAAGAAGCCTCCGTCCTCGAGTAGTCATGTCCCAAGTGTGGGTGCATAGTTTGTATTAATTACAGGGTATTTGTGGATTCTGTTATAAATGTATTTAAAAATCACATTTGTCAATTAGATAGGGGCATTTAAGACATTGTTCTCCCATTTATTATTTAAATTTTTTTTGTTTTGCTATCTTGTCAATTTAAAAATAAAATTGCTATTTATCCAAAGTAAACCTCTAACTTTGCTATTCTTCTTAAAGAAATAAGGGACAAAATCTTAAAAGAAAGTAAGTCCACTTATGTATACTTATTACATACTACATAGTTTAATTCCCTACTAACTTAAGCATGAAAGCAGGTGTGGCAAGCATAACTTTAGTGCACATACCTTTTTAATCATGCAAGTTTTATTTTTTAAAATTTTAAATTCACAGGTGTTACCATGAGAAAATTGAGTTCTTTAAATTTTGACATAAAACATTATCAATTCAACTTATTTAACACATCTATAATTTTAAAAATAATTGTCAGGACAATCCATTTTCTGTAGTCTTTACAATAACGTAGCATACGCACGATTATAGTTTTTGATTTCTTTCCAAAAAGATGTCTTATGACACTACATTTACATTATCTCTTCACTGAATTCTTTCTAAAAAGAAAAACCTCCCAGGGAAGTTTTAAGAGTTTATAATTCTCAACCTTAAAGAGAACTTTGTGTTTGTTTGTATTGCTTAACCAATAAGGATATACCAACAATCCCATATCTGACAATTATTGATTGGAAACAACCTGCAAGTTTCATTTTTTTAGGATACTTCTTGTAAAGAGTGTCTCATGCATTATAGAGAAAAAGGCAAGGCCATGCAACCATTCATGGGATAAAGCATTAAAGTTGAATGCCCATTTTCTAACAATTGCATGCCCTTTTACTTTTGCTTGCCTTTCTTTCATTGTTTTCATCTCTTTTTGCTTTTTCTCTTTTACTATTTGACCTTGGGTATATTCATTAGTTAGGTGGATGAGATTAAGAGTTTGTTTGAATCCAATCTTGTGTGCTTTATGCTGCCAATTTATTCAGAGTGAACAGTATTACATTCTTGTACTGTAGGAAGATTAATCATATTTGTAGGTAAATATTAGAGTGAAAAATGCTAAAAACTATAGTCATGTCACTAATAAATCTTTTAAGTGGACCAGAATATAATGGAGAATCTGAACTATAGATTATACATACATTCTAAATAAATTATTAGCTAGCTAAGTCTAATTTATACTTATATATCTTTTTAAATATTATTTTTGTAGTGTAATGGGGATCTTTATAACACCCACTAAATTCAATCATTTTGAATTGGGAGGGATTTTGAGAGTGTAAAAGAGGTTTTCATTATTGGAAAAGCCACTTTTATATTATGGACTACGAAAAATGAATTAGTTCTTTATTTAGTTCTTTTGTTGCAGGCTGCAGTGACAGTGAGGGATATGCTAAATTATTCTAGCTCAAAAAAGCAAAAAAGATAAAAGCAAAGTATACATCTTCTCAATAAACAACAAATGTTTAATTAAAAGCTGAAAAAGAAGAAGAAAGAAAGCAACCAAGCAAGCATTTCCTTCTTTAATGTTGTGCCTTAACATGAATGGTTTTGAAAAGTTGAGAATCATATATATATTGGAAAATTAGGGTGGATCTAACAAATATTAAAGGCTTGACTCATAAATATTAGTGAATTATTTTTTTCGAACACATTTTGCCCCTAAACGAATAGGTTGTTGTTTCTGAATTTTTTAGGACATCTTGTATAACATTTTTCTTAGTGGAACTAATCCATCACTAAGATTTCAACCTCTTTATTAAAACAAAGTTTCATTTTTAGAATTTTGAAATTTGAAGTTGTCTAAGTTTTGACTTTCATGTATTATGATTAAAAAACTTTTATCTTTTTTCAATCAAATACATTTGCTCCAACCATCAATAAGGCTGGGTGGAATTGTAATGAGTATGTGTAGCAAATCACTTGGAGAGTTGGAGAGAACTTGGGATGATTTTTTCATGTGTTATTGAAGGAAGCTTAATCAAAACTTTTGAAACACTTGCTTATATGGAGATAAGAGGATCTCACACTTAGGGGATTTCATAAAAAAAGTTTGGAGAACATTACTATGGAAGTAAGGGGATCTCAATCTTAGAGTGAGGCTAAATTGAAAGTAAAGTGTGAATTGTATGTGAGTTATTGAAGCTGAAAGAGTCTATCAGATAAGTATTTGTTTTAACTGCTAAGCTCTTTATATAGAGAAGTTTCTTTTTGTAACGACCTAACATTTCAAACTAAGATGAGGTCATTACTTTACTACTATGATACTTCATCAAAACAAAAATTTCATAAATCCTGTTTAAATTCAGTAAACATCCAAAAATAAAGAAACTGTCTTTGCGTCCTATTTCATACAATTTCAAAAGCTCAGAACATTGTCTATGAAATCATCAAAAACAAAACAAAACAAATAGATGTCTTAACCCTGACTCATTTTAAATCCTCGAAACAAAAATGGTAAAGACATTAAGCCGAAGCGTTAAAATAGACGTTCCCATATGGCATTCACGAATCCTTCTTGCCCTTTGCCGGTTTACCTATTGCATTACCATTGCCTGAAAAAGTTAAACATAAAAGGGTAAGTATAAAATATACCTAGTAAGAGACCCACTATTGGTCCCGTTAAGGGTAAGAACTGTAACGACCCAACTTCTTATATTAAGTCGAAGCTGTTAAAATTTCAAAAGACAAATAAAATTTGTAAAGTTTGGATAAACCGAAACAAAACCTAAAAAATCTTGGCTGCTGCAAGCTCCCGACGATGCTTCTGGAAGACACCTCCTGACCTCAGATTTCGCTGCGGTGTCAAGTCAGGCTGCAACTCCACCTTCCTCTTCTGTCCAAGGGCTGACCCTCTGTCGGCAGCCTTAGACGAATCAGCTCTCTCATGCAGGCTCAAATCTAGTGCCAGGCGTAAAGCACATCATGAGTGGTTGGTCTGAGGGCTAGAACAATACCCTGAAGGTCTAGTCGGAGACCTCTGACAAACTTCTTGGTCTTGGCCTCCTCATCCTTCACTATATCAGGGGCAAAACGGGACAGCATGTCAAACTCAGCGTCGTACTGCTCCACAGTCATGTCGCCTTATTCCAAGTTCAGGAACTTTTGCTGCTTCGCGTACTTTACGTTGGCAGAGAAGAACTTAGCATAGAAGCTCTCCTCGAACTGCTCCCAGGTTATCTTGTTGACATCTCCGCCTAGCATCCTCTCAACAGTCTTCCACCACGCAGTGCCTCTGTCCTCCAAGAAGAAAACAGCGCACTGGACCTTCTGGTCCTCAGGGCACTTCATGTACCTGAAGATCTTCTCTATAGAGGTTAGCCACATCTGGTGGGATTGTCCATGGATCCGTCAAACGTTTTAGGATTGTACTTCCTAAAGTCTCTCAGATGTTTGGCCTCAGCTGACAGTTGAACCGGCTCGGGCTGAGCTCCCACAAGGGCTGGAGGAGGGACGATATGGGCCTGAACAAGGGCGGCCTGGGTCTGCTGGGCCGCGAGGAAAGAGGCTAAAGCAGCCTGTAGCATGTCCTAATAGCGTTGCTCCATCGCGGCGAGATCTGTCTGGGTGACCGGTGCGTTAGGGTTGGCTGCCTACACAGTAGGTTGCTCCTCCGGCTGGGTACGTCCAGCTCCTCTGCCTCCCCTACCACCCCCTCGACGTGAACCTCTACGTGGCGGCATCTTTTCTTGAAGTTTCACCAAAAGAAACTTTTCAAAAACAACCACAACACTTATGCTAACTACACTTATACTAACTACACTTATTTCATTCAGGCAAGATTGTAACCATAACATTTAGCAAGGTCTTAAACATACCTGGCGAGTGACGAAGACCGCATAGCCATAGGGGTAAAATAAAACAAAACAAAACAAAACAAAGACTCACATCGTAAGTCAGTCTACAGAACTTAGAACATAAACTCTGATATCAACTGTAACGACCCAACTCCTTATACTAAGTCGAAGCCGTTAAAATTTCAAAAGACAAATAAAGTTTGGATAAAACGAAACAAAACCTCAAAAATTTAATTATTTAAAAACCTAATCAAAAGTAATTTGCGATATGTAAACAAATATTAAAATCCTAACTTGGGCCCTATCTAATTTTAAAGAAATGAAATAACAAATAAAGAATAATAAAAAGGCAAACATTCAAGGTCTAAACTCGGATATAAAGCGGAAGCAGAGATCCCTATGGCTCGCCATGGTCACTTCTGGTCGCTCGCCAGCTTGTCCTTGCCCTTACCTCTGCCCCTACCTGGAAAATGTGAAATGGAAACAGTGAGTATAAAATACTCAGTAAGGGACCCACTACTAGTCCCACTAGGTGCCTATTAACTTTCTATTAGAGTCCTGAAAATGGTACCCAAGAACTGACACGTTCCCGAACACGTCCAACATGTGATCCCGTAGGAACAAAATCTAGTCTTCGGTGACCCAAAGGAACACCTATGACAAACTGGTCTGTAGCGTACCCGGAGGAAACACTAAGACAATCGGGCTGCGAAGATCCCGTCAAATCACTTGAATCATGTCTATATCAATGCCAGACTGGCGGTCCCGTCGGACTACGCAGTCCTAAATAGGTGGTGATCCCGAAGGACACCAATGCAGGTACGACTCTAATAGGATAGGCTAACATGCACCCTAACCACAACATACACATAACATAGCATCATCACGTAATCATATCACGTCCTATCATCATATCACATTACATCATCATGTCAAAACATATTATCATAACAAGCCACAACATCACGTCAACCGTATCATCATATCAAATCACCTCATCAGTCACATCATATCCTCCTTAATTGACATATTGTTATGCAATCTAGTCCTCAATGTGTATAACTAAGAATGTATGCGATCTCTTAATTCTAGTCATAGAGCTAGTAGTAGAATCTCTTACCTGGAGATTTGCTCAACGAGTCCTAACCGCAAGGTCATGCTTTCCCAGCAGCGACGTCCTACTGGTTAGAACATAAACTTCTCACAACTTGATCACCAATCGATCAAAAACTCCAGACCTTCTAATGAAGTAACTTACCTTAGGTCGAAGTTGCGACTTGAGCTCCTAACTGGAGAAGTCCCACGCTTCAAGAATTAGTTGGTCCAAACTGTCCTTTTAAGAGAAATAATTTAATTTAACCCAAATTAAATTATTTAGGTTTAAAAATTTTAAGTCTTGGCTGGGTGTGCCAAAAACCCATTCAACTTACCAAAAATAGGTGGGAAACGAACCAAAATAGTCTTGGCGGCTCAAAAAGGTAGGCGGCTCAACTGGGAGTAGAGAATTCGGCTCAGGGATCGTGCACGGCTCGCGCGAGTGCTCGGTTGGAGGACGGCTCGGCTTATTCGTGCGCGACTAGCGGAGATACGCGTACGGCTGGCAGCTGACGGCTCGGCTTCACGCGATCCACAGACGGTTGGAGGTGCGAAACGGCTGGGCAATGCGGCTCGGGTCTTCGAGTTTGGATAGGGGCGACGTCCTGACGGGGCTGGCCTTGACGGCGACCGGCGCTACCAACCGCTTAACCTGCGACGAGGAGTGAAAGAAAGACGAACGGCGAGGCTCCACGTGAACGGCTGGAGACGCAGCTGAGCGAGCGGCTAGGCGACACGGCTGACAGAAGAACTTGGGCGGACGGCGGATCGACTGCGTGACGGAGGCGGCGGAGAGCGGCGAAACGCGGCGGCTAGGGTTTCTTCCTCTTCCTTTTTCTCCTTTTTTTGTTTTTCTTGTGCACGGGTTCCAAGGCTCATTTATACAAAAAAAAACCTAATATTAATTTTCCTTTTCCTTTTCCTTATTGTATTTCCAAAACAACCCAACCACCTCTCTCCTCATCTAAATCTCACCAAATTTCCCTTTTTCTCTTCCTTTTATCTTTTCTCAAATAAAACACATAGTCTCTTCCCTCAACCACCCAAACATCTTTAATTTAACAAACTAAACTTTTTTTTTTCATAAATCAATACATTATTCTCACAATTAAATTGTTAAGTCCTTAAGTCCAAAATACCCCCAAACATACCTAGCCAACACAAACATAAATTCCAACTTAACAAAATTTGATATTTTAAACTTTCCAATAGAACCCAATCTCCATACGATAAAATCTTCAAGATTTAAATAACACCCAAAAATCTCAAAATCGTACTTAAGATAATAATATTAAATTCCTAAATTTTGGGGCGTTACAAGAACAATTAGCTTCTTATTAGGGGATACCCTGCAACATAAAAGTCTAGTGATCTCATAGGATACATACATCAGTCTAGTAATCCCTTAGGATCCACATATTAGTCTAGTGATCCCATCGGATACACATATCAGTCTAGTGATTCCATAGGATACACATCTTAGTCTAGTGATCCCGAAGGATACACAACATGTGGTGATCCCATAGGACATCGTGCCTGCAAGGTATACCACCCCAGAGATAATACTAACAGTTACCCCTCAATCCATTCTAAACAATCCATGACAGTTAAATCAAAACACATTTTAAACTAACAATTCAGTCTCTACGCACGATCAGTCAAATAGTCTACATTCAGTCAACAGTACCGTCCATCAATATATATATCTAAACTATACATCACAGTCACACCATCTAATTCCAATCCATAGTACAAACCATCAACATGTAACTACATTTGACAATCAAATCATCTATATTCAGTCAATAGCACAACCATCAATATCCAAACTACACATGACAGTTAAATCATCTACATTCAGTCAACAACAAAACCCATCAATATCCAAACTGCACATGACAATCAAATCATCTATATTCAATCAACGGCTCAACCCATCAATATATCAAAATGACATATAATAATCAAGTCATCTATACTCTGTCAAAAGTGTAAACTAGCAATACTTTCTATCTCCACATAGCAGTCGAACCAGTGTAGTCAATATATTTTAACTTTTGTATCAGTCAATACATTTTAATTTCATATTGAGTCCAATAGTAGAAATCTCTTACCTTACGCTTAGCTAATATCCTTGCTTAAATCAAAGTCCAATGAATCAACTTAGATATAAACTTAAGGGATTCAAACACTATAGCAAGCAAGTACCTTCATGCTTTGGAAACATTTTCTAAATGAGCATACTTAAATACTTTGCATAATCATGCTTGTTAATCAAGATATAATAATCAGGGAAGTTCAATAACCATTCCAAAACATTCTTAAATAATAGCATGTAAAACTTATTCAGAAACTTTAATGAGAAATCATTTGTCACTCACTGATGGTTGTTTAAACCGCACGAGCCTTGAGCATGGCTTACCTTGCATGGGTTGTGCATTCAACGCAAGCCCATCAGCACCTTGCTAACCTCTTTCATCTTAAAATCCACGCCCATCTCGTCTAGCAAACCTTATCACTCGGCCAACCACGAACACTACCCAAAACTCACTTTTCAACCATAACTTAAGCCCCACTTTAGAAGTTAATATCTTAAAATCCAAAGCTCAAATAAAAATATTGTTGGAAAATGTCTTAATTTTCTTACCTCAAAATTTTAGTCAAAAAACTCATGGTACGTGTTATGTAGCCTCCTTAGAGTGAAGTCTACTCAGATTCCTTCCAATAATGATTTTTCTCTTTTCTTTCAACTCAAACTCAACTTTTCTCTCCTTAATTATAACCAGCCCCAACTTAAAAAATAGACTCAACTTGTAATCTTTTGGGACTAATTTTAGCAAGAACGCATTAGTAAAATGGGAGAAATTTTATTAAGTAACCTATTTATATGGAGCCTTGCATGAAAATTTCCTGGCACCTCATGCTTTCTGAAATTTAACCTAGGCATGCAAATGACACGTGAAATCCATTTAACTGACTTACCATGTTGCCCAACCTCACTCAAAACGCCTACCAAAACCTTAAGCCCTTAGAATACCTTGCTAACCTCACTTGACAAGGCAGCAAACCTCATCTCGCATGAACAAGTCTTCCTTACCTACCACTAAACGCCACATTAATCTCTAAGGACAATGTCTTCAGTCTCTTAGGCATCTAGCCTAATGACCAAAGACACTCTTCAATGCCCAACTAACCTCTTAAAACAAGTCTTCTCGCCTAGCAGTACCAAAACACCTAGTACACTTAAAGGTTATTCTCTTCTTCTCGACCACACACAACTCAAGCTTGGTTGCCTAGCTTATCTCATCTCACCTAAATAATCTCTTTGGAGGTTATTTACTCCTCTTTTGGCCACTCACCAAGCCCAAAATGCATAATCCATGGACTTAGTCAATTTTTCCCTTTTTACAACTTATCCTCCTTTACTTTTTAGCCATTCTTTCTTAACTTTCCTTCTTTCTACCTACCATGACAATTCTTTCTACCTACCATGACACACTTACAATTCTCAAGCTTATCCTTCACTTCAACTTCACTCTAAATCAATCTTTAAAACTCTTTTGGAAAACCCAAGTTTCTTAGAGTTTGGGGTTTACATCTTCAATATTAGTTTTAGTGTATTATTGATAAAAGATATAAAGAAGATATCAAGATTAACTTTACGAGGGAGCCTATTTATCTTCATTAGATTTAGATAAAATTTAGGGGAGCCTGATTATTTTTCGTTTCTATTAATAACTAAAAAGAGTACTTATGTTAGAAGGAATCTCTTCTAGTTTTTTTAAAGTTGTTCACTCATTTGAATCTTAATAATATCTGCTTATCTGAGCTAAATGCTCTCGAGACGTAGGCGAGTTTCACCGAACTGAATTAACAAAGCTTTCTGTGTTATTTGTTCTTACTGTTCCTTTAGTTATTTCTATAGTTGTTAACTAAAGTAACGACTAAAGAAAATTTACAAGTATTTCACTTTTTCACAAAATGACATGAGAAATTTGATAATCTAATCATTTCTAAAGGACTCAAAGTTAATGAAAATGACAAATGTATCTACTATAAGTAGGAAAATAGTATATGGGTTATTATATGCTTATACATAGATGGTATGTTAATCTTTGTATCAAATTTGCACGTCACAAATGAGGTAAAATCAATTTTGAGTGTAAATTTTGACATGAAAGACTTAGGAGAAGCTAATATGATTTTAGGTACAAAAATCGCTAGGTCTAAAAAGATAAAATTTCTTTGGATTAATCTCACTATGTAGCTAGTAATAGCGCTAGTAAACCAACATGTACTTCTTATGATTCTAGCATAAAATTGTTCAAGAACACTAGTGACAGTGTTAACAAATCATAGTATGCAAACATTATTAACAGTCTAAGATATGTTATTGATCGCACTAGGCCAGATATGGCTTATGTTGTAACATTATAACATAGGTTTACAAGCAGATCTAGTACATAGCATTGGAATGTTGTAGAATGAGTTATATATGAGATAAATTGAAGAAAATTCATAACCTAAGATTACGTTATCAAAAGCTTTTCGTTGTCCTAGAAGGTTAGAGTGATGCATATTGAAAGTCCCTCTTCGATGACTCTAAGTCGACTATGCCTATATCTTTAATGTAGTAGATTGAGTTGTTGCTTGGAAATTTAAGAAACATATATAGTATTTTAGGTCAATCAATGATAGAGTCCAAAATGATACACTAGCAACAACTATTGAAGAAGCAAATTGGTTTCGAAACTTGTTATCTTAGATTCCAATATGGGATAAACTAATACCATCCACGTTGATCCATTGTGCTATTATTGCAGCAATCACAAAAGTTTAGAACCATTATTATAACGACGAAAGATGACAAATATGTCATAAGCACAATACCATTAGAGAGTTTCTCAGTACTACTTGTGTTATTATAATGGATCATATACGAACTGATGAAAACTTGGCAGATCCTTTGACAAAAGGACTAATCAGAGAGAAGGTTTTTAAAACCTCATAAAGAATGAGACTCATGTATATAGAAAAATGAATCACTCATGAGGTAAATCCAACTTGTAGGCAGAAGATCCCAAGAAACAAGTTCAAAGGATAATAATTGATCACAAGTGATATGGAGAGAATCATGCTAGAATAATTAGAAGTTTCATTTGTATTCATTGTAATAGCATGATATCCTGAAACGAACGAAAAGTTTAAACTTCGTTCTTAGTGAGATCTATACATGATGCAAGTGGAGTACCTAGCCCATAAGAGTACTCTTTATACATTCATCTTTATGGACGTGGAAGTGAGGATCGCTTCCTATGAAACTTTTTAGGCAAATGCTCTAGATCATCCACCAAACTTGGATAGACATGCTAGGCCTTAAAGCCGAGCTTTCAAACTACACTTGAATAATGTTGTGTGTGTAAGATGTTAGAGATAGAGTTTAAAACTAAGTATTACTCAATTGTATTCTAAATCATCTTCACTACGTAAAGGTTCAAATCGACTAACCCTTTTCTTAAGCACAATATTACACAAATTGACATTGGTCGACGAAAATGGTTGTAAAATTTTTAAGTGGGGACTATTAGAAAAGAATTGTCAAGTGGGTGATTATTAATGAAAATTTTGTTTGAAAAAAATATATTAATATTTTGTTCCAAACTGAGATTCTCACATTCCTAAGTAAGCAAGGTGGAAGCTCCTTTATATACCCCTACCTTATATTGTGGGTTTAAGCCCCAAAGGGCATCCATATTTTAGAAGGGTGAAGAGAGAGACAATTGTGAATTTGTTGGTATCTCAACATTCACGCAACGCTTCCATCAATCCATCCATTTTTTATCAATAAAATTAGTTTTTTGAGGTGTTGATTTGAGGGCGTTGAAGGTAAGGTGTTGAAACCTTGAACGATTTGAGAGGTGATGCGTTGGGACCATGAAGTGTTGAGACTTTGGAATGCTTTGATGAGATGCAATGCATTAAGATCATTGAATGGATTGACTGTTCAAGTGTTACACTTTGGCGGAAGTATTACATTTTGACATAATCGTTGAGGCATTAATGATCTTATGACCATTTATGCGTTATTACTACATGTAGTTCATCTCCTTGTTTCATTTTTGCACTATTAGAAAACTTATCTCTACCAATACAATTGATCTCTCTAAACTTCCTCTTCTATTTTTGTTTTTTGAGCAAAGTCATTTACGAGTATTTAGTATTCCAATTGGTTTTGGTGCAGTTTTAGTTAAGTATTTGTTTGGTTTATCTTGGGGCCAATGTGACAATACTAAGAATTATTTACACTCCAAGCAGAGTCTTGAAATATCTTAAAGAGAGCATATTATAGGACTCAACCTTCATCTAACAAACTTTTTGTCTTGCAACTAGGCATTCTATCCAGGTGACCACCAATCTAGACGTTCTGTTTAGGCAACCACTTATCAGGCAATTAGTTTAGGTGTTCTAACTAGGCGACCATCTTCTAAACAACCTTCATCTAGGCGATTAATTCGTCAGCAGACCAAGTTTCTTGCTTTTATGTTCTAGGCGTTCAAAATTCAGATGCCTAATTGTTGCTCCACCACATTGTCTAGTACCAGTTCCAACAAAGATAAAATATAAAAAAAAAAATGATAAAGAAAAAAAAGATAAATACAATAGTGTAATTAGAGTAGTATTATTATATTTAAAAAAATTGAAAAATTATCTCCATCGATCTTTTACAAAGAATGTACCACAGTTTCCACAATAATAGAGAATAAGTATTTCTCTCTTTTTCAACTCTCCATGTCTTTTCTTTTGTGCCAACTAAAGATTACACAAACTTCACTTGGGAAACACCAAATAATATTAAAGCAAATCCAAACAATATAAATAAAGTAAAAAACTTAAATTTGGAATTAAGCCAAAAAAAAAAAAAAAAAGAAAAACCAACCAGCAGGAACCCAATATTCTTCACCTTTAGAGGTTGAATTTGTTAAAAGCTTTTCCATTTGCTATATTTTATTATTATTTACCTGCATTACCAACAAACAAACCAAATCCTTCAATACCAACTATATCATACATGCTATTTATCCAATATATATACATATATCATGGGTAACTTTAGTTATCAAAAGAACAAAAAAGTAATTTGGAATAATGTTTTGAGAAAAGTGTTGTTTTACAAAAGAAAAAGAAAAGTTAATAAAAGCTTTTGTTTTAAATTTTGTAGAATTCTTTACCTAAAAAGTATACTTTTAATTTTTTTTTAAATTACAAATTAACTTTTTTACCTTAATTTGAATATACATTAACTACTCTATAAATTATTAATAGATGTGTTGTTGATATAAAATAAAATTTTACTATATTTAAAAATATTTTAATTTATTTTTAAATAATTTTTCTATATATATAAATAAAGAGAATAAAAGGGAGCTGAAAATTGAATTACCAGATCGTTCAAACACCTTTCTTATAAAGACAAGAAAAATGATAACCAGAGCAACTCCAGCTAGTAGCCCAATGATAATCGCAAATGTCTTCTCACCATCACCATTAGATTTATCTGTTTAAATTCACGAGATTACAATCCCAAACAATAATAATAGTAAAACTAAAATAATATTTTGTTCATAAAACATTTTTAGTCCTCCAACATTCATCAAAGTATCAATTTGATCCCCAAATTATTGTTTTTCATAATCTAGTTGTTTGCTTTTTTTCTTTTTCTTTTTTTTTTAATTCAATTCTTCAGGTATAATATGTAACCAATTTTTAAACAGTTGCTATGTAAAAAAAAAATTTATAATTAGTTTAGATGAAATGGTTAGAAATGTCAAACTAAGTTACATTATGACTTTGTTTGATAATCATTCAATTTTGTTTTCTATTTTTTATTTTTCAAAATTTGTTTATTTTTTTTCAATTTCTTATAATAATATCTATCTTTTCCAAATTAATTGAGTTGAGTACTTAGTCAAATTTTTTAAAAAGAAAATAATTTTCAAAACTTAATTTGGTTCTTAAAAATTAAATATCGAAAAAAAAAACTTAAAAAAAAAAAATATATATATATATATATATATATATATATATATATATAAAGAAATGTTTACCGAAAAAGAATATAAATTATTAAGTTTTCATATGAATACCATAAAATTATGTTTAATTTTCTTCACAATTTTGGTGAACTTTTTTCCCAACCCTTAAAAACACACTTCAATTCTAAAGAATCTAAAATAATCTTCAAATGTTTTTATAATATGATTAGGTAATAGGACCAAAAAAAAAAAAAAAGTATTTATAAAATTCAAACTTTTTTTTTTAAATTGTTGAATATCAAACAAGGTATAAATTCTGGAAAATTGAAGAAAAAAAGATGAAAATTGATACTAAATCATTACTTGGATGAAAATTGTAGGAGAAAAAATGTATATTCATTTATAAAATAAAAAAAGAAAAAAAGAAAGAAAAAGAAAGAGAAAGGGATTACCAATGAAATGGCAGTAGTAGTAGTAGTAGTGGTGAGAAATGGCTTACCATGATGGGCCTTAGAGAAAACAGGAGGCCCATGAGTGTTATACCTTGCATAACACTTTCCCAAAAACATATCCCCAAAATCCGCCGTCCCACAATCACTTTTCAACCTTCCAATAGCCTCTCCTACACAATCTTGACACTCACTCCCACTCAAATCCCCTACACACTGAGCCACTCCTTGTACTTTCCCAGCCCCCCCCACTCTATACCCTCCACTCGCCCCCACCAACGCCCCTAACACCGCATCCCTCCGCCCCATCGCCTCCTCCTCGTACCCCACCGACGGCCCACACTTCTTCAGCACCACCGTCTTATCTTCCACCCCAAGAAAGCTCGAGTTGTCGTACTTCACGTAGCATCCCTCCAGCTGCAGCGCCCCGCCGCAGGTGTCCGAGCAGAGCCCACCTAGCTGCGTCACGGCGCGGGCAATGCATGTGGCGCAGTCTGGCATGGAGAGGTCGCCCCGGCATTGGTAGAGACCGAAGAGGGCGTCTTGTGGGGAGGAACCTTGGATGGTGTAGTTGTTGTAGGAGGAATATGTGGCTGAGTTGACTAGGGAGGTGAGTAGTGAGTTGAGATTTGTTTCGTAAGCGGAGTTTGGGGAGTAGCGAAGTTGGGTGCAGCCGCCGAAGACAAAGGTGTCTATGGCGGAGAGGGAGAAGAAGGGGAGGAATGAGAAAGAGAGGAAGAGGAGGATAAGATGTTGTGGTTGTGAAGGAAGAGGGGTCATGCTTGTTCTTTTTTTCTTTGAGTTTTTAGGCTATGTTATGTGTAATGGAATTGGAATGAAAGCTCTAATTTGTAGGACATTATGTATTTATGGTGGTTGTTTTGTTAATGAGGGAATTGTAATGGATGCATGATGGATTTATATATCAATTTATGTGACTCTGCTTTGCTTGCTTAATGTGAGATGGATGACAACATGGACAACACCACCACCTTTTACATCTTTATTTTCTCACACTATCACATTATTCGAAAAATTCGTCACAATGTTTAAAACTGAGAAGAAAAAAGTGAATGTAAAAAATAAAAATAGTTTGGTATAAAACTTTGTTTACCGTTTGAAAGCCTTAATAGTTAAGATATATACTTAATATTATTTCAAAGGTCTATGATTTAATACCTATTTAAGTGATGTAAAACAAACAAGTTAGTCTATTTACTTTGTCGTTATTGAACCAAAAAGATGTAGGAGAGAGAAGCTATAAAAAGTAGTTTGATTTGTATTTCTGAGAGATGCCTACTAAATGGGTTTAGGTCGTGGATGGCTTTCTCACTCTCCCTGTTTTGATGTTCTTCTATGCCTTCGTCCCTGTCCCATTTGCTTCCTTTTATTATTGTTATAATATTCTTTCTTTTACAAATGTTATTACAATAATGAGTTTAGTTATTATTATGAAAATGGTAAAAAGCCTAAAACATTTTGATAAAATATTTACTTTCGTACAAAAATTAAATATAATCAATTTTGTCTTTTAGCAAAAACATTTCTTTCCTTTTCTTTAAAAGAAACTTAATTGTAAATTTCCAGAAAGCAGCGTATTAGAAAAAAAATATTGATTTTAACTTTCAATTGGAGGACGGATGTAAAGTTATTTTCCCCCTAAACTTGTTATATAAGAAAGTATGATAGAAATTAAATAACATAATATCTAATAACCTATCAAAATATAGTAAATAGAAAGAAGTATATATTATAGAACTCAATAAGTTGAAAATATGTGAACCTACTAACATATATGACAGAGCTTTTAAAGGATAGCTTTGTAGGTTAGCATTGTGTACGTACAATGACACTTTGACACTTTAAAACCGTGAATGTACATGAATGACATAGTTTAAAACAATTTAGATTGACATAGTTTAAAAAGATTTAGATTTGTTTGATGGTGTATATTTGTGTTTAGGTTTTTCTTAAAAGTATAATAAAACGTTAAAATATTTACATTGATAAAATAATTTCAAAAATCAACCGCGTATAATATATTTGGTATACGATTGTTTAAATTTGACTACTTTTGATACCGCGTTTAGATTTGGTCGTTTAGATTTGTATTTTTTTCAAGATTCTTGGTTTCTTTGGTACACAATTCTTTTTCTAGAAGATTGAGGTGATTTGGTTACCCAAATCTAAATGGTTTTTTTAAAAGATTTTATTTGTACCTAATTTTTTTATAAAGATTTTTAAATATTTTTTAATATATATATATATTCCACAAAATTGATCTTATACATTTCTATTGTAAGGATTTGATCGGAGAAAAATAAAAGCCAACTTGTTATTATATACATCGTGAGATCCTTTCTGATTCATAAAAGTTATATAATTCAAACTAAATAAAGTATGAGAATAGAATGATAGACAATAAGAAATTAAATTTTTGTACGAAAAATAATGTTGCTTTTAAGAAAGACTCATGGATCAAGGAAAAATTACTCCTTTGACTAAAGTTAGTGAAAAATTTTAATTTGTTAGATAATCTCACTAACCCTTAGTGAGCTTGGTGTCATCATTACGAGCTTCCACATAGCTCATTAGTGGGCTAAATGAAAGTTCATGGTGATCATGATACCAAATCCACTAAGAATTAATGGATTGTGAGGTTTTGATTTTGGTGAGTTTAGACATGCAATACTTGCATGCATTTTGTCTATTTAAAGGGTGGATTTTCAAATGTGTAAAGTCTTTTGGCATTTCAGTTTATTTTGTCTTTAAAAATAAAAGAAAAACTCACCAAAATATTTTCCAACCCTAATCCGAATTTCCATCCATATCTCTTTCTCAAATGCTTTACTCATAAGGTCCCATAACTAAGTTCTAAGTCCAAAGAATGGCGGATCAACACTAGTGGTGGTCCGAGTTCGAAATCGTGTGGAGATTTCAAGCGAATAGGAATCACAAAGGTATGAGTTTTCATTAACCCTAGTTTCGGTTTAATTTAAGGAATTTACATGTTAATTTAATGCAAAATAAAATTGATTTGATTTTCGTTGTGCATATCTATCGTTCCCATCAATCATACCTAAAAGTCGATTATCATATGTTTTTGAAAATGCCAGGTATACTATTACTAGATATTGCAACAATGTCATATAACCAAATTTCTGTAGTAATCGATAATTTTATACTTATTTTTTCAGTTTTAGGATTGATCATTTTGAAAAATATTCAAGCAATTATCTTATGTTTGTGTTGGAAAACACTTGTGAAAATCTATGAGATTGTGAAGCGCTTTACATTGTTGAAATAATAGTGAGGCTCGGATCCGAAATAGGGAGTCCTAATGAAGAAGAGAGACGCCGAGGAGTAGGATGATCCTTCTAAAATGAAAAGAATGATTATTCTAAAGATAAAGTTCAAAGGAAGGAAGGAAGTTGCATTAGAAAGAAGGCGATGAAGGAAGAGTGTTGGGCAAAGGAGTTCTATCGTAAGGAAAGTTAGGCATTCCGGTGAAGTAACGTGAAGCGAAATCAAAAAGGAAGTGAGCGGTTGTGGTCTATCGCAAGAAAGGGAAGATGAGGAAGGAAAAGGTGGAAAAAGAATTTGGCTTCTCAAAAGGGAGTAGTCAAGGAAGAAGTTTGGTTTCCCGAGAGGATAAGGTTTATGTTTGGAGGGAATGTCTAATTTGGAGTTGACCTTCAAGCTTACATGTGAAGTTTGGATTTGGTTGCATCGTGCGGTAAGACGGTAAGGCGACACGTGCAAAGTGGTAATTTGAAACTGGCGGGTAAAGAAAATAATCAGTCCAAAGGATTATTATAAGTAGGGGTGGAAGCCCTAAATGAAGTGCTGTGATTTGGAGGTTTTACCAAAAGAGTGCAAAGAGTTGAGTTACACTGAGGAAGTACTAGGCGAGGAGAGGTGTTTGGAGAAGAAGAGGATCTGACATTTACATGAACGACCTTAAACTAAACACTCTTGCATGAGTGACCTTCTTAAACTACTGCGAGAGTGACCTTCTTAAACTAAACGTTTTGTAATGTTTTCTTAATAGATTCCTTCTGAGTCTGAGTTATGCATAACGCGTTCTGTATCTCTCTGTGTTATTTTTATTGTTGTTGTTATTATTTGAAAAGAGAAAATTGTTGCTTTCTATGTACTAATTGTGATGAATGCATACAAACTATTAGTCTTAATTCTATCAAATGAGTAGTGATTATGTGGTGTCCATATAATGTGAATGGCATCGTGTGGATGATCGGTGCAACAAGAAA